>NW_027150581.1:167500-595000 GCF_001643675.1 Monocercomonoides exilis
AGAAATAGAAGAAAGAGAAGAAAGAGAAAGAGAAAGAGGAGGAGAAAGAGGAGAAAGAGGAGAAAGAGGAGAAGGAGAAGGAGAAGAAGAACAAGCAATTAATTTCAATTCTTATGAGAATTATACATATCAGCAACATCCACACACCCCAATCATACCAAAATCTGCTTTTGTCGATGAAGAAATTGAAGTGAAAGAGAAAGAAGAAAAAAGGAACGAAGAAGAAGAAGAAGAAGGAGGAGGAGAAGGAGAAGGAAAAGAAGAAGAAGAAGAAGAATTAAAAGAGGAAAATGGAAAATTTAATGAAGATAACGAAAAATTGATAACTTCTGAGATATTGTTATCACCATATGCATCTTCTTCTTCCTCTTCTTCCTCTTCTTTTTCACCAAAAACTTCTTCTTCTTCTTCCTCTTCCTCCTCTTTCTCTTCTTCTCCTTCTCACATCACCAAACTTTCTCCTTCCCAAGTCCAAACAGACCCTCTCTTGAAAGCCTTTCTTTCAGGCGAAGAACTCAAATTCCTCTTAAAAGTAGCTAAGCATTCATCATCATCTTCTTCTTCATCTTCTCATTCTTCTCACTATCCTTCTTCTTCTTCTCACTATCCTTCTTCTTCTTCTCACTATCCTTCTTCTTCTTCTTCCTCCTCCTCTTCCTCTTCTTCTTCCAATCGTAACTCTTCTTCTCCTCAGAAACGAAGCAATTTCCGTGACGAAATAAAGAAGCTCATAGGATTTCGACAGCATCCAATGAAATTGAATGAAAAAGAGAGAAAGAAAGAGAAAGAGAAGAAAGAGAAAGAGAACAGAATGAGGGAAAGGAACATGCAGATGAAGCAATATCAACAAGAACAAAAGGATAGAGAAAGAGAAAGAGAAAGAGAAAGAGAAAGAGAAAGGGAAAGAGAAAGGGAAGGAGAAAGAAGAGAAAGAGGAGGAAGAGGAAGAGGAGAAGAAGAAGAAAGAATTGTTATGTCTTCTGTTGAAAAACATGAAGATAACACCAAAAATAGCAACTATATTGATGATGATGCTTTCATTTCACACAACATACAAACACCTCAAAATGATTCTTCTTCTTCTTCCTCCTCTTCCTCTTCCTCTTCCTCTGTCACATCACCATCACCATCATCATCCTCCTCTTCTCCTTCACATCCATCTTCCTCTTCTTCCTCTCCATCTCATCCATCTTCTTCTTCTTCCTCCTCCTCCTCCTCTTCTTCTCTTCCCTTCTCCAACCAGAATTCACCCACTCTTTCAGACATCAGCTCTTCTGTGGCCTCATTCCACTCAACAACTGCAACAGGAGAGAAGAACGATATATTCTATGGATTGGTACATAGAGAAGGAGAAGGAGAAAGAGAAGGAGAAGGAGAAAGAGGAGAAGAAAAGGAAGAAGAAAAGGAAGAAGGAAAGGAAAGAGAAAGAGGAGAAGAAAGAGGAGAAAAGGAAGGGAAGGAAGAAAAAGAAAAAGGAGAAGGAGAAGGAGCAAAAGGAGAAGAAGGAGAAGAAAGAGAAGGAGGAGAAGAAGAAGAAGACAAGTTTTTGCCTCATCCACAGCAGATTGTCTTCTCACCAATGGCAACACGACCACTCACTCACCAAAGTTCAGCTTCTTTTCTTTCATATCAATTTCCTATTCCTCTTCCTCCTGCTTCTTCTTTATCTTCTTCTTCCTCTTCTTCTTCATTCATTTCACCTCTGTTTTCTTCATCATCATCATCTTCTTTCTCTTCGTCTTCTTCCACATCTTCTTTAAAGCCCTGTTCTTCTGTCGGTTCGCTCGTTTTCTCACCTGCTGCCTCTCCTTCTATCACACCTTCTCTATTAACCTATGAAGTTTCACTGCTTCGTGAGGAGATATCGAAAATGGCGATGCAGATGGAAGAGCTGAGGAAGGAGAACAAGAATCACGTGATGCAGAACGAAGAGCTGAAGAAAGTGATAGAGACGCTGCAGATACAGAAGAAGGAGAAAGAGGAGATGAAAGAGGAGGACGAGAAAAAGTAATAGGAAAAGAAGGGGATGGTGGATTTATTAGTAATTTTTGTTATTCTTGTCTTTTTCTTTTCTTTTCTTTTCTTTTTATTTATAATTCAAAAGTGAAAAGAAAAGGAAAAAATAAATAAATAAATAAAAATAAAATAAAAATAAAAAAACAAATGAAGATTTCAATTGGTTTTGGTTTTTTATATATATTCCTATTGCACCATTCCTATTAAAATATTTAATTTTATTTAATTTTATTTTATTTAATTTTATTTTATATTTTGTTCTGTTCTGTTCTGTTTTGTTCTTCAAATATTAAAACAAACATATGAAAATGAAAATATTCATCTTTTATATGAAGTAGTTGTTTCTTTATGAATAATATTTAATAAATTTTTGTTTATTTTTTTTGTTTAAGTTTTTTTGAATAATTCGTGTAATTGTAGAAACCTGATCTTTCTCATGCATTTCATTTCATTTTTTGTAACCTTTTTTTCCACTTTTTTTTAAATCGAATTTTGTTTCTTCTTAGTCTGTAACTAACAAGTTTAGCTTTCAAAGTTGAGTTTTCTTTTTTGATTTATTTTTTGAAATGTAATATAAAATTATTATTATTATTATTATTGATCTTTTTTTTTTTAATTTTAAGTTTTCAATCGATAATAATCAATAAATATAGAGAACACATCCAATTAGAATTTGCATATAGAATATTAGCAAATCATGCTTCAATAAGTTTTAAACCAATGATTTTAGAAGAAAACTTAAAACTGTTCATATTTCAAATAAAAAAAGCAAATTACTGAATAAAAATCTGAAGTAACTCAACAGAATTTAATTTTAAGTTAAAAAAAAAAGTGAAATGAAGAAAGAGAATTTGAAGAAATGATGAATACAAAGTGGATTGATTTATAAATGTGAAATGTATCATAATTCAGACAAAGATGAAAGATATCAGTTTCTCGAATTCTTTCCAGGCAGATCAGAGAAAATTGATTGGTATTTCTATAAAAAAGAATAAAATGTTCAATGTTTTATTTGCAAATTATATTGCATATGTTTAGAAAAAATTACAAAAATTATAGTTGTTCATCAAAGCAAAGCAAGAAAAAGAAAGAAAGAAAATATTTATAAATTTCAATAAAAAACCACAGAATTTCATACTCTGAGTGTCTGCTGTGCATCTCTGTGCTTCACAAGAAGAGAAACATATGGCTTCAGTCTTTGAATGAGTGTTGTGTATCCCAAAGAGACAGAAAGGGAAACTGGATAAGTATCAGCTGGAAGAGAATTAAAGATGAATTTAAAAAAAATACATATGAACAAAAAATCAACATAAATTGATATAATAATTAATAATATGCAATGAATAAATATAAACACATCATAAATACATCATAAAAACATATCAAAAACATAAATAAATATTTCATAGAAAAAAATAAAATAAAATAAAATAAAAAATGTAATTTCAACAAACGTAGTCCCAGTTGTTCCATCACTCTCTTCTCCGTCTCGTTCGTCACCGGCGGAACCGGATGCAGAATGTTACTCAGCAACACTGTAGCGCTCGACACTTTCTCTTTGCTCCCAACCTCTTGCCCTTCTCTTTCTCTTTCCCTTTCTCCTCCTCCTCTTTCTCCTCCTCTCTCACTCTTCCTATTCTCCTTCCTCGCCCCAAACCCGTGGGCCCTTCCTCCCATCGCCACAATCGCCCCCAGCGGAGCCGGCCGAACTGTCGTTGTGAGCACACAATGTGATGGCACAAGAGAAGAAGATGACTCTCCTCTCAGCACAACACAGGGAGACAGACGCGGAAGACGGCGCTGCAGATAAGTTCTGTCTGTTTGCGAGAGCTGGGCGTAGATGTTGACCGGAGGATGGGCTTCTCCCGTGAAGGAGATAGAGGCAGCTCCAAGAGAAGGGGAGAGAAGAGCCATTTCGAAAGAGGAAGAAGAAGAGGAAGAAGAAGATTTGTGGGGTGTTTTCCTTTCGTCTCCTCTCCGAATAGATCTGTCTTTCATCGGCGTTCCCCTTCTCTCCATTTCTGTCCCCTGTTCTTCCTCCGCATTGTCAAATTCTCCATCAATCTTCCTCCTTTTCCTTCCATTCTGCACTATCTCACTCTCATTCCCCTCTCCTTCTCCCCTCTCCCTATCTCCATAATACCCACTCCCACTCCCTTCCCTTTCGCCTGCTCCACTGCCCCACACCTCTCCCGATGCCTCCGTCTCTTCGTTGTCCTGCCGCATGCTCTCTTCCTGCCTCCTCTTCTTTCTCCTCTTCAGCCACCCGCTCCGCCCATTCATCTGATAGTCTTCGTCGCTCTCATCGTCATTCGTCTCTTCATTTCCTGAGTCTGTTGAGAACTTCGACTCATCTTTCATTCGGTCTCTTGCACTTCCTTGTTTTTGTTCTCTTCCGCTTTCACTCGGCTTCTCATTCGCAGAACTCTTCTTTGTGTCTTTCTTGTTGCTACTGCTGTTGCTCTTTAAACTGCCACTTGCATTCGAAGAAGAAGAAGAAGAAGCAGATGCTGCATTAGCAGCCTTCGCCTGCTCGCTCTCTTCCATCACCCTCCTCATCGTCTCTGGGTCTCTAATCGCCTCTCTCAGGAGTGGGTCAAACATCACCACAGGCTTCTCGCCGTATTTGATCGTCATCACTTTCTGCCGCAGCTTCGCTTTCTCCTTTCGCGACCCTACAATTGCCATCGAATCCCAGTCTTCCTTCGTGTTTTCTCCTCCTTCTTTCTCCTTCTCCTTCTCATCTTTCTTTTCCTTAGACAGCATCTCAATCTGCGGGACATCTTCTTCTGCTTCCACTTCATCCAGCATTCTGTCCACTTCTGCCGGAAACAGCGCAAAAAGCGGATCATTCTGGTTTTCGCTGCCTCCTTCAACGTCGCCCATCCCAAGCACAGGCATTGCATAGTTCACTGCTTTTTTAATGAGCGCTGCTTCTCTCTGCTTCCACAGCGCCTCTTCCTCGCTTTCTGATGCTTCCTTCTTCGCACTCTTAGCAAACGCCATTTCTCCGCTCGCAGACTTCTTGCTGCCTGATTCATTCCGCGTCTTGCCGTTCGCTTTCTTCTCTTCCTCCTCTTTCTTCCTCGTCTCTTCCTCTTCCTTCTTCCTCTTCCTTCGGATCGCATCAGCTGCCGCCTTCCGCGCGACGTCTGTGATCTTCTTCACAAACGCTACTTTCTCCTTGAGGATGCTCTTCAGATACTCCTCCTTCACCCACGTGTTGATCCTCGCCAACTTCATTACGTCTTCTTCGCTCTGCAGACGGTGCAGAAAGACCGACGAGCCCATCAGTCGCCTCCGCTGCGATTTTGTCAGCACTGCTTTGCCCTCGCTTCCAGCTGCATTGGGTGTGTAAGAGGAGTCTGCTGCATGCGATGAAGAGGCAGAAACACGCCCTGAACTCGCAATTGCGCCTGTGTTGTCAAAGCCAATGCAGCCTTCTGCGCCTTCTTCTTCTTCGCCTTCGCCGTCTCCTTCTCCTTCTCCTCCTCTTTCTCCGTCGCTGTCGAAGTCAAAATCGAATTCGTCTGAATCAGCAAAGTCCAAATAGTCTTCAGACCAGGTATCTTCATCTTCATCGTCATCATCATCGTCATCATCATCGTCGTCGTCGTCATAATAATCCCCTCTTTCAGCATTCCCGCCTCCTGCCCCTCTTCTCGTATTCCTCGGCTTTCTCCCTCTTTTCTTTCTCCCTCTTCTGCTCGCACTCTCCTGCCTTTCTCTCGCTCCACCAGTTTTCCTCCCTTCATTCCTCCTTCCATGAGCAGCATCGTCTGCACCTGATATTTCTCCGCTTGCTGTGTCTGTCTCTTCTCCGTCTTCTTCTTCTGCTCCTCCTCCTCCGCCTCCACCCTCTCCGCTTCCCCTTCGCGCCCTGTCGCCACTTGCCTTCCTCCCTCTTCTCGTTGCAGACGAAGAAGCAGATGCAGAAGAAGAAGAAGAAGCAGACGATGAAGCTGTTGAAGATGATTTTCCGCTTTCATCTCTTCCCTTTGCCCCTTTCTTCCATCCTCCTCCAGCTGCCCCTGCTCCTCTTCCTGCTCTCCACGCAAGCCCACCAACCTTGTCATCTCCAGCCAGCTCCTTTTCGTACTCTTCCTCGTCTTCCCCACTCCCCCTGCGTGTTCCGCGTGCTCTTGCCTTTATCTTCTCTCTCATCCTCGCCCTCAGCCTGTCCTTCTCCATCTCGCTCACCCTCACTCCGTAGCCCAGCAGAATCCGCGTGATCGCGTCGCGACGCTCCAGCACCTCTTCCTCCTCGCTTTCTTCTTTGCTCACGTCTTCTTCGGCTGGCAATGACTTCTCGGTGCTTTCCTCAGCCTGCTCCATTCTTTCTTCATTGTGCTTTTTCTGCCTTGCAATCATCTTGTCAACCATTTCTCTCATCTGGGCTTTCCACCCGTCTTCCATCATCCTCCGCAATTCGCCGTCATTCAGATCCACAACTTTTCCCACCTCTCCAAGTCTCATTTCTTCGCTGTCTTCAATCATCGTTTTTTCATCTTCCATTTCATTTTCACTCATGTGATAGCACGAATCGAATGCTGCTGCTCTTTCCACACCTTCTTTATGATGAAACGAATAACGTCCACATATGACTATGAACCTATCCAAGTGATAGATTTCTTCCAGCTTTGATAGGATAGCATCTGATGGTAATGATTTTAAAAGTGGATGAACATTAAAAGCACAAAATGGAGGTGTCAAATTTCTATATGGATCCATTGGTAATGATTTTGCTAATTCATAAAGATAATGCTCAGTAAGCTTTTGGCAAACTTGATAAAATCTTTTTTTAATCGAAAGAATTGACAATGCAGGCTCAAAGCGATCAGCAATCACTGGAAATATTAAATTAAATTTTGAGCACATCTCCATCAATGATTCTGTCATTGACTTTGTCCAACCAGCTTCAGAAAGAAATTGTTCATATTCTTGTTGAGTTAAATGAGGAACTTCAAATGAATTCAATGGGATAAGTTCTTCAGAATCAAAAGAATTTTCCTTTTTTGAAGACCACAAAAATAATTGTGCATTATCAGTTCGTCCCAATGGAATGCGTGCAGTTTGTTCCCAATGTGTATGCTCAATATTAGAAAATAATTTTTGTTTTTGTTTGATTGTGGCTTGTGGTTCTTGCTGCGGAATTTCTCCTCCAAGCTGAAGAACTTCCCTTGATATTCCATCTGGCAATCTTCCTCTCTTTTTCTTCGAATCAGATTTAACCTTTGGAAATAACATTTTTGTTCAAATGTTTAAAAAAATGGTTTTTCCCCATATCAAATTTTTTCTCATCATCCTTATTATCTTTGTTTATGAAAAACTTGCAAAAAAAGACTTATTTTTTGGGTTTTGCAGCTTCAATGGCCATTTGTGCCGTTGCAGCAATTTCAATTGCTTTATACATTTCCGTGTGCTTTGAGAAATGTTTTTTATTATTAATTCAATTCACATTCAATTTGTTTCTTCAGTTGCCAAAACATTTGAGTAATTCAGGAAAAATTATTCGATCATATAAAATCACCAAGCAAGAATCAAATGGCCTTGAATTTTCACCTCAAGATCCAATTTATCCGTTTGTAACACCAAAAAAATTGGATCCAATTGTTCCCACGAAATCAAAAGTAATGATGGATGCATATGTTGACATTCCTGGAAAAGAGGCAGAAGGAAGATGGCCAAAATTGGATAATGAGACTCTTTGCCGCGAAAGGAGAGAAGCTGTAAAGCAAACATTTTTGGATGCTTGGTACGCATATAGGAAATATGCATGGGGTGCAGACGAAATTCGCCCGCTCACAAAAAGTAGAAATAATTGGCTTGGAGGGCAGGCAACAACAATCATTGATTCAATCTCCACAATTTTCGTGATGGGGCTAAAAGATGAATTGGAACAGGCTAAGGAGTTTGTCAAGGGCTACAGCGTATACCGCGGGTCATCAGTTTCTCTTTTTGAAACAGCAATTCGTATTTTGGCTGGACTTATTTCTTCATATGATTTGACAGGAGAGACTTTATTTTTGAGAAAAGCAGAAGAAATTGGGGATGTTTTAATTTCAAATTTCGAATACAATAAGGCCTCAAGCATCCCTTCGAATAACATTCATTTGACTAAGCCAAGCAAAGAGATGCCTTTCAATGTTCGTCGCGAAGCCATCCAGAGCGAGCTGGAGCACCGTGTTAAGGTAGATCTTGATCATCCAGACTTCTTCACTCCAGGCTGGCAAGACTACAATCTGTCTTTCATGTCTCAGAACAGCGATGAAGCACAGATAGAGGAAGAGCTTAGCAAGCCTTCTCCAGATAGCCAGACATATTCCATTTTTAATGCATCGAACAGTTCACTCAACATGAGTAACAGTGGTGTCAATGAAACGAATGGAGCAAATGTGTCTAATTATGGAGCTTATCTTGCTGAGTTTGGTTTGTATCTTGAGTTTGTTGCGCTTTCTGATCGTACCGGAGATCCGCATTATGCCTATCACTCTCTGCGTGCTATGCAGGCGACACTGCATGCGAAGAGGCCAAATAAAGGTGTTGTGGGGCAGTCAATGAACTTGGACGGCAAGTCGTTTGCGTCCACCACATTCTCCATTGGTGCAATGGCAGATTCGTTCTACGAGTACATCATCAAGGAGAGCCTGTATTCGATGCCGTATGCTATCAAGATGAAAGGCGACGAAGCGCAGGCGAAGGAAGATCTGAAGAAGTTTGGCTCAGAAGAAAAAGAGCTGGGAGAGCACTGGGTGGATGTGATGAATGCCTTTATGCGGAATGCTAGATCAGGGCCGTCTGGACACAGATACATCGCAGACAACGGATTCGGCAGGTCGTGGCAGCATCTTTCGTGCTTCTCTGGGGGAAACTACGCGCTTGGCGCGTATTACCTGAACAACTGGAAGAAGCCTGTGAAGCGCAGTTTAGATGGGCTGAACGGAGAGGATCTCTCGAACCAAGAACGAGAAAACAATCTGGCAGATTTCCTTGATCTCGGTGCAGATTTAGCAGAAACGTGCTTTTTGATGTACAACCAGTCGAAGTCGGGTCTTTCTGGAGAAGATGTGGATATGAGCCAGACGCTTTTTGGCAACAGCGGAGACTCGAAGTACATAATGCGCCCAGAAGTGGTGGAATCTCTGTTTTATTTGTATCGAATCACTGGAGATCCGAAGTGGCAGGAAAAAGCTTGGAGCATTTATCAAGTTTGTTGATAAAGTTATTTTTTTTTTGAAAGTTTTGAAGTTTATATGATGACTTTTGTTGCAAACACTTATTTATTTATTTATTAATATATTTATTTATTTATTTATTTATTTATTTATTTATTTATTTATTTATTTATTTATTTATTTATTTATTTATTTATTTATTTATTTATTTATTCTTCTATTTATTTTTACATCAATTGATTTATTGCGCTTTCCATTTTTGTGAAATTAGAGCATTGAGAAAGTCTCCAAGTTACCGCACCATGTTGACGACAAGGGTGTCTCATGCCCGTCTGGCTACACCAGCATATCGAATGTGCATTCAGATAATCCCAGTCACCTGGATGACATGCCATCTTTCTTCATGAGCGAGACGCTGAAGTATTTATACCTCATTTTCACTGATCCTTCTGAGGTTGTTCCTCTGGACCAGTGGGTGTTTACTACAGAGGCGCACCCAATTGCCAGAAGAAAGTTTCTGAAGAGAGTTGTTGTCCCTGCGGATGATCCAAAGCTCGCATAAGTGAAAATGGAACATGGATGAAAAAAGTGCAGTTATTATGAATTTTTTTTTCTTGTTGCAATTGTTGAGGTATAATATTTTTATTTGAATTGAATAAGAATTATTAGTTTTTCAAAGAGACAGTAGTTTTTTTTTATTAATGTGCAAATATTGAGCTTATTTTAAAGCTTGTATAGCTGTTTGATTGTTCACATTAAAGATTGCTAACAGTGCGATTTGTGAACTCGAACTCTTTCTTTTGTTTTCAATTTTTTTCTTCTAATTTAAAAAATGTTTCAAATGTTTATGGCTTTAAAAAAATCCAGTGAAAAAGAATTTGATTTGAGTGTTTCCGAAAGAGATATTTAATAACAACGTTGATGCGTTAAATAATTATTTTGCTTCATTGAAAAAAAATATTAATAAGTGTTCTAATTTTTATTTGATACAGTTTTTGTAAAAGAATGAATATCTTATAAGAAAAAAGGAATTTGGATAATAAACGTATCAATATTTTAAACAAAAAAATTGTAAATTTTTCAATTTATTCAGAAATTAAATGGTTTAAATTTATAATTTTCGATAATAGTAAGATAAGAACAGAACACAAAAAACGTTATTTTTATTTCTTTTTGTCTTCGCTTCATCTTTATAATTGAAACTTGTTCATAAGATAACTCTTTTACAATTTTTATTCATATTTACGTTTGGAAACAAGAATTCATTTTTTGAAAATAAATCAGACATTTTTCTTCAAGATTTGCTGAGAAATGGCGGTTACCATGTCTTGCTTCTCAAACTTGTCAGACATTTTTGCACTCAAAATATGAATCTTTCCAGAAATAAGAAATTTATGCGGTTCACCATCACATTTCAACATCCCTTTGAAAGTTTAAGTTTGATTCTTCTTCTGAAAGCTTTTGATGTTTATTAGATTTCTTCTTCTTCTTCTTCTTCTTCTTTTGTATTCTCTCTTTTTTTCCGCTTGGTGCACAAAGGCTTTCTAATTCTTCATCACTTATTATTGATTTTTCTTCGATTTGTTCTTTTTCTGCTTTTTCAATTAATTCCTTGGACGCATCTTTTCCTGAAGAAAAAGCTATTGAATTTTCAGCAGTATTGCAATCAAATTCAGTTTGTTCATAATCCTTATCATTGAATTTTACAGGTAAATCTTCCATTGCTTTTATTTCATCTCCATAAATTGAATACGAAGTGATTGCAGTTGAAGAAGAAGCTGGAACACTCTCTGGAGACTTGTTTCTCAATAACGCTTCAATTTCATTCACATCCACTATTTCCTGCAAAGATTCTGATGTTTCTGGAATTTTGGCATCTTCTTTTGCCTCTGTCTCATTCTTTTTCGTTGTTTCCTGATTTTCCAGTTCTTTTCTTCGCTTCTGTTTTTCTTTCTTCCATTTCTTCTTTCCTTTTTGTTGAAATGAACTTTCATCGATGTCAAATGCTTGAATGTTTGATTTATCATCCTTCTGTAACTCTGACTGATGCGAAATAGAATGTGTCTCTTCCAAGTCATCCAACAAATCTGATGAGCTATCATTTTTCGGAAGTGTTTTTTCATTTTGCAGCGAAGAATTGATATCTTTTATTGTTTCTTCCTTGTCAAACTGATTGAAATGAAAGCTAGCTTCAGTTGAATCCAAATGTTCGAAGGGAAAGTTATCCATAACATTTGCATTAACCACATTTTCGATTGAAGAATCAATTTCATCAGGAAGATGTACTTCTGTTGAAGAATTTGATGATTCTTCAGTTGAGTTTCTTTTGTGTTGAATACAAACAGGATTTTGAGCTAATGCATTATTCGGTTCAATCACTTTGAACATATCCCCATCAAATTCAAGTTCCGATCGAGTAACTTTGTCTGATTTTTTAAATTTTTCTGAATTTTCTTTTTGACAAGTTAACATATCACCATTCTGATAATTCGCGGCATCCTGATTTTCAGCATTTGAAGAGTTTCCAATCTGAGAATAAAGCTGCTGGTAATTTCCTGTTGATAATGTTTCACTTGTATTTACAGCATTTCCATACTCATCTTTTGAATATTCGCTTGCATTTTTCATCATGTTTCCTTCCTCGGCAGAGTCATCTATTTTTGAGATTGATAACTTTTTTAAGCGCTTTTTCTTCACAACTATAATCACAGTTATGATTGAAGCAATGATCAAAACACCTAAAATAACTAATATTATCCACCAATGAAAGGTTTTTGATGGCAGTTCATTAAAGCCATCGTGTTGCTTTATAATATCAAGCAATAGAATAGGCTCTGTCTTAATAACGTAATCTTTAGTTGAATGTCTCTCAGATAATGCATATTCATTCAATTTCAGTACGGCTCGTATCCAAATCTGAGTTTTTGTCATGTCAAAAACAGATTGAAATTGAGAAATTGAAGCATTAACTGAGAATTCATTTTGATTCGTAAATGTGCACTTTGTAAATAACAACGAAACTGCTTGCTTTTCGGAGATTGAATCGGTCGTATCCAAAGAAAAGACTTCGTATGAAACGAGGCAAGGAAGAAGATTTTCCCCAATAAATCGGATTAATATTTCATCTTCATTCTCACCTCTCACTGATGAAGATATGTGAGGCCTGCAAAAGAGATATATTTTTTGTGTAAATTCTGTTGGAAATTCTTCTTCAGATCTGCTATCTTCTTCAAGATCCCAATCAATCAATCCCTTTATTTTGCATCCATTACTTTGAATCCAAAGTTGCAAGAATTCTCCTACAGGAAGCTTATCAGGATTTCTCAAGCCAGATTCGTCAAAATACGAATCAATTTCTAATTCTCCATTTTCGCACAATACATTCCTGCGAACAGTGGAATATCCCAATAAGTTTAATGAATTTCCAATAAATGAGACATTTGAAAGCCTAATTTTTCCTTCGATCACACTTAAAGCTCCTATTGATGAATTTATTAGCTTCACATTCATAAATGATGAAGAACAGTCAGTTAAAGCAATAAGAGATCCCTCAAATCTGCAACTAAAATGCTCCTCTTTTTGTTCCTCTTTGTTATACATGAAATTAACAGGATTTCTGAGACAAAAGAAAGTGCAATTTGAAACTGTCACAACGCTTTTTGTAACATTTAGCAGATATCCATAACTGGTGCACAAATTATCAACGCATATATCCGAATCTTTTATCTCTAAATTAGCAGAATTGATCTGTATTAAAGAACCAATACCACTCCACGTGATATTATCTAAAGTTAGCCTTGAAACGGACAATCTACCCATTTCAGACGAAGACCGAGGCTGAAAAAATAATGGCTGCGAAACATTCATATTCTTGATCGTAACCTCATTCATTGACAATTGATAGAATGCCATTACAAACAATGATGATGATACAGCAAACTCTTTTCCGATGCTTGATGAAATTTCAACCTCGTCCAAAGCAATTGAACCTCTTCCTCCAGAAACCACAAACATGCTTGGAGAATCGTTTCGTGATGAATCATAATCAATCGTTATAAATGAAACTTTTAGATTGCCGCTTGACGCGCTGAACAACGCACTTGAATTTGACATGAAAAGTGATCCAAATCCAATCACAGTCAAATTTTTTCCTTTTCCGATAATCGAAACATTTTTCGCATCCACGTTAATCGTCTTTATTTCATCTTTATGTTTTCCTTCCAATACCTTTATAACGAAGTTCATAACATCATAATTTTTATCAACTGTGCATCCAATAGTTCTGCATGGATCAGCTTCAGAAAATCCGCACCATTCGTTTGAATCACTTCCATTTAAAGCCACATATTTTTCCAAAATTCTAAAAGGCAGCCAATTGTTGTATATAGCACTATCCACACTTTCATTGAACCACACTCTTTTGTCAGATGTTGTTGAATAACATTCCAAAAAGGGAGAGGATATCAGAAAGTCATCACCCAGAAAAATTGCATCATTACCTCTATCTCCCTCATCTATGTTCTTGTGAAATAAACTGAAAGTTATGAATTTGGTGTCAGTCATCCAGGAATAGATTTTTGAAAAAGTCAACGCTGCTCCACCAAAACTATTTTCACCTTTGATCGTATTTCCAATTAAAAAACAGTCAGAAACGCTCAAAATTGCCGTTTGAGAAGGCCAGTAAAAAGAAATGGCTCCCATTGAATTTGTACCTTCGTTGTTTGAAACATAAGATTTCTCAAATAAAAACTGTCCTGTAATGTGGTGATCCAATACAAATGTTGCAAATGTTCCAACCAAAGCATTAATCGAGCAATTGCTACAAAAGCAGCCAGATAAAATAAAAGTGCCAGATGACGCAGATTCATAAAACATTCCTCCAGCTGCATTATCGGCCAAGCATTGAGAGATATTTGTGTTACTAATGTTTGTCACCGTTAAATCCTGAAGATATAAAGCACCACCATTCGAGGATGTGGAACAATTAAAAAATGAACAGAATGAAATGGTTATGTTGCTTTCTTCTATGTAACAAAATAAAGCACCTCCCTCGGACGTGGATTTTTGAAGATCTTTCCATTCGCACCATTGAAAAGAATGATTTCCGCTTGGAAGTTCGACTTTTTCAATCATTTGTTTTGGAATTTCCTTCGTTCCGTTTTCCTCAATGTTTGCTTTTTCTGATCGAAAGCAAATACGAAAGGATGAGTTTTGAAAATGCAGTGAAGAAGATGGTGCACGGATCGATTTCACAATACCTCCATCTATCGCATCCCCAACAGATACGAAAAGACATCCATCAACATAAGTTTTGGATGGATGAACGTTCAATTCAGCAAAGTTGTCACGCTTGTTAACTGTAACATTTGAAAAAATTGAAGTGCCAATGGTCACATGTATCGTTCTTGCTGATGAAAGAAACGGGCCTGTTAACAACGTGAAGCACGTAAATTTTGAGCACTCAACATAAATTGAACCTTCGTGAAAAACTTCCAGATCCGGTGAATGGTCAGCCACCATTGGATGTAATGAACGCGAAATATGAGGAGGATTTATGGAAATATTGAACATGCCAATCTTTCCTCCATTATTACAAATTGGTGAAAAAGAATTCTCTCCAAAAAAAGAAATTGTACAAAAACGAAAACTCAAATTACCCTCGGATAGCACTGTAAATGGAACGTGTCCTTTATTGATGGCGACACAAATATCCTTCAATTCAATCGATGAATTATGTAAAAGATTTACTAAATCCAAAACGCTTCCAGAATGTCTATACTTATTTTTCTGGAATTCTTCATTTGCTGCTATTTTCATTTCTCTCATTGAAAATATGTTTCTATCAGTTTCTGATAAATTATAAAAACTTATTTTTTGTTTTTCGATATTCAAAAAAGTTGCTTCATCTAGAATAACAAGATTTAAACAAATCATCGCCAAAGTTAATTTAAATGTAATGCATTTCATTTTATCCAGAAAATATGTGTATAAAATGAAAATTCTCGAATAAACATAAATTGATCATTTATAACATAATATGGGAAAATGTTTTTCGAAAAAAAGTTTATGAAAGAGGAATCAAAAATCTCATTGCCAATTTATATTGTCTATTCAATGAACCAATTTTTTCCCCAAAAGTATCATATGATGACTGTTGTTTTTTTCGATTTTAATTAAATGCCTCAATTCTGAATGAGAATTAAAAATAAAAATTTACAATTTTGAATGAAGAAATCACTCAACTCCAATTCCATCTTTTTGAAAAAGCATTTTTAAAACGTTCAGCATCATTTAACCAAAACGCAAACAATCAGACTATTTTTTTATTTCTTCGTGAAGTGATGAAAAAAAAGAAAAAATTTATACCCTTATCACAAAACTAAATACATAGCATTTTCTCAAACATCAACAAAATAATCTGACATATTCAACGATAATTCACCACAATAATAAAATTTTACTTTTAGAAAGTCCAATTGATTGCGAATGCTTATGATGAAATCTTCGAATCCTTCTTCTTCCATCTTTTCGAGCACTTTCCTTTTCAGCTCTTTTCTTTTCGCTTCTTCCATTTTATCTTTGCTCATTTCGTCCTTTTCTTCATCCTTCTCTTCGTCTCTCTCTTCATCCTCCCCAACAAACTCCTCTTCCTCCTCTTCTTCTTCCATTTCATCATCCTCCTTTCCTTTCAATTGATATGAAACATTCATTAAAAAATTCAAGCATTCAAATATCTTTCTATCATCAATTTCTGTTTGATGAATGGACTTCACAACAGTATCAGCAGCTCCATTTTCAATCAAATATTCAACTTTCACAGCTTTATGACTTGCCATGCGTACAAATACACGAATACAGTGATCGCTGATATTCATGTAATTATCTTTTGCTGCTCGATAAGCATGAACAATGCTTCTTATAAGACCAACAATTTCTGTATCCCACAATTCAAATTCTTCAAAGAATAACTCCAATATTTGAATCCATCTCATTAAAATATGCTCTTCTTTCATCTCTTTTCCTTTATTCCTCTCTTCTTTTCTCTTCCAATTCGCACGTCTCGTCAGCTCTTCCAGTTCTCTTGTTGCTTCTCCAACAAAATCCAGCTCGTTCACAATTGTTCTATTCAATGCTGCTTTAAAAAATAATCTGTATATCAAAAACTGCCAAGCCGAATGATAAGCAAGTCGTGTGAGATTGCCATGCTCCTGATGGCATTGTATAATCTCTTTGATTTCGCTGATGAAGCATTCTTGCTCCTCTTTCTTGTCAAAAAGTCAGGGAAAATATCAATAGTGTCAAAAAGAAAAAAAACCATTCAAACTTTCCAATATCCAAATCTACTCAATGCAAGCAAAGCCATTTCCACTTCTTTCTGAATTTCTTCGGTCTCGTCTTTGTTCAAAGCAACTTTTAGAAGGCAAGGCACAATAATTGAAAGAAATTCAGATGAGAAATCGTCACGAAGAAAAAGAAAACATTCGCAAAGATCAACAAAAAGCTTTTCATCTTTTTTTCTTTCTTCTCATTTTCGTTAATCATAATCTTTTCAAAGCTATTGTTCAACGAAGATTTGCCAAAGCCATAAGCCCACATAAGTTTCAACACTCTGCAACATCCAACATGCTTCAACAAACAAATTGCATTTTCCAATGACAATTTCTTTTCTGCAATCATTTTGTCTATTTTATTGAACAGTTCTTCAGTGATAACAGATTTGAATTCTTCTTTGCTCACGCCTTCTATCAATGCACTCATTTCTTCAATTTTCTGTTTTTGTCCTTCCTCATTGCAAAGTTCAATCTCAGAAAACAATTCTTCAATAAAAAAGGAAAGAATTGCAATAAACATGAATTCAAATGCAACAATGAATGCATACTAGTGAACTTTTTTGTGTCATCCGTCTCCTTCATTTTTATAAGAACATTTTATGCAGAAAACAATATCATATTGACATTTCCATTGAATTCGCATATGTTTGAATAAAAGAAGCAGATGAAAAATAAAAACTCAAAATTATCACAAAAATCTATGAGTTCACACCATATTTTTATGCGCAAGTCTTTGGGAAGGTTCTGTAAAGAGAAGAAACGTTTTATTTCTTTGTTGGTTTGTTGTTATGGATGTGTTGATCGTATCGCTTTTTTGAATAGAGATATTCCCTGTTTAAATGAAAAATTGGCGAATGAAAGATATTGTCATCATAAGAACAATTCTTTCCTGCGACTTTATGTTTCAATGATGAAGATATGTTCGTTTTGGTTTATTGATGCGTTGAATTTCACATTTGGACAACCAAGTCGATTCATTAAGAAAATTGTTTGGACATAAAGTATGTGCATGCTTTTTTTTCGATTATTATTCATTTTGAAGAGGTCACCTTTTGCAATCTATTCAGGAAACAGAAATATGACTTATTGTTTTTAGTGCCTATTTTCGCCTTTCAGGGTGGAATTTCGAGTGAGGACGAGATGTTACGTATCTTCTATGCATGAGGAAGATACTTGACGAGTGTTGAATTATGTGTTGTTTTTCGTTGAAACAAAATGGAATTTAATAGAAATTATTGGAATTTCTATTCATCAAAAAGTCGGAACTCGACTCATCTGAGAGAGAAATGACATCTGAAAAGGATAATAAGCGAATTAGATGATGAAACAATTTAAAACCGAAGGAATAATAAATGTTTGTTTGAGGATAATAGACAGTATCACAGGAACAAAATATTGAAAAAAGCTTAAAAAACATATTGTAAATGTTTGCTGTAACTTTAATTGAAGTGATAATTTTTTTTTGTTCAGGAAGTTGAAAGAGCGGAGTTTTCGATAAATTTAAGAAAAAAAAGAAAGGACTTGAATGAAATATGAATAAGAACCGATGAAATTCAAGATATATTGAAGATGGATATAATCGGACTTTGAAGAAGAATTATTTTTGAGTCAAGATGGTTTTTGTGAAAGAAGGGAAACGAAAATGGAAGAAATGGAATGAAAAAGATATCGCTCAATATTTCCTATTCTTTGTCAAAAAGATGGAAAGAGGATTGAGCTGAAAGTGAAAGGGATTCAGAGGTTTCTCTCACCAGAAGAAGATGCAGAAACGATGAAGATAAAAACAAGAAATAGAAATTTTTCACGTAACTCTCTGTTGTTTGATGATATTTCTCTTCACAATTCTTTTCTTTCAATCATCTCATTCAATTTATTTCTTCTTCTTCTTCCAATGCAGCAATGTCAATTCATTGGTCTCCTGCATTTTCACTTTTCTCCACAGAATCAAATTGAATTTCTTTTCGTTTTGCCTCAAAATTCAGAAAATACAAGAGAAAAATGAAGAAGGAAGAAAAATCAAAAATATAAATGAGAATAAAAAGAAGAGGGGTTGGTGAATGAAGAGAAAAAGAAAAAGGAAAAGACAATGAAAGAACTTTTGATTGGATTGAAGGAGAAGACGGAGAAGGAGAAGAGGGAGAGAAAGAAGCAGGTGATGATGATGGATATGACGACAATGTTGCAAAGAGCTCGTTCAATGGCAAATGACAAGTGGCAAGTGGCAGAGATTTTGATAGGAATCCTGAGGATGAGTGGGAAGCAGCCGGTTCCTTCGTTTTTTGAGCTGATTTGAAACATTGTTTTCCTCAATTGCCTCTTCAAATGTGTCTATTTACCAGACTTCTGATGCTGTTTGCTCGGCTCTTTCGGAGCCTTCGCTTCGAATAAAAGAGAAAATTCAAGTCATTCTCTTCATCATCATCATCATCTTCTTCTTCTTCTTCCTCATCTTCTTCCTCTTCTTCTTCCTCTTCTTCTTCCTCATCTTCTTCCTCTTCCTCTTCCTCTTTTCTTTCTTCTTCGTCTTTATCTTCTTTTTATTCAAAATTCTCAACTTTATTTCAATCATTTTTGATTTCCACTTTTTCTTCTTCTTTTTAAAGAAATATTTCTTATTTCAAAATCTTCGTAAAAAGTCCATCATCTCAAATGTACAATTCAATTTTGATTTTTTTTTATTCTTCTCTCTTTCTCTTTCTCTCTCAATCTTCAAGGGATACATCAAAACTCTCATCAGAATATCTTCCTCTTCTCCGATTTTCAAATTAAACATTTTTGTTCCCAACAGATGCTGTAAACGGATTGTTTTAACTTTTGGAAATGGAAATGTTGAAAAATGAGGAAACAGGCAGAGGAAAGCGTTTGGATTGAACGTTTCTCTAAACTTGAAGCAGCATAAACGTTGTTGTTAGCTGTTTTTGTTGCATTTTCAACATTCGCTGAGGGTTTCTGATACTCCTCGAAAGCAAAGGAAGCATTGCGAAAACACAATTTTTGTTCCAATGAGCTGAAAAGAGGTTGTTTTGAGAAAACCATGCAAAGAATGAATGAAGAATTTGAAATGGTAAATGTTTGTTAACTCATTTTGGGAAGAACTTTGGTGAAAGAAAGAAGAAAATGGAGAAATTCATGATTTGAATTATTTTCATTTGAAAAAACAAAAATTGAATCTTTTTTTTTTTTTGTTATTTCTTCACTTCATTTTGATGAATCTGGATAATAAATCACTTTTAAAGCAAACATATGAAAATTAATTTTTGTACCGTTTTGTGAAATGATTAAAAAAGAGAAAATTGAAAATAAAGAGTGACAAAATACAAAGAATTTCCTCAAATATTCACAAAATAATCTGAAATTTTCAACGATAGTCCAAGATAATATCGTCTGTTTAAAATCTTTAAAGTTTCATGAAAGCTAATGATGGTATCTTCGTATCCTTCTTCCTCCAGCTTTTTAAATGTCTCCATTTTTGTTGCCTTTCTTTCCTCTTCTTCCTTTTCATCTTTCTCCTCTTCTTCCAATCGATTTGAAACATTCTTAAAGAATTGCAAGCATTCATTTGCCATGCCTTCATTCAATGTTTGTCTCTGAATCCTCTCCAAAACAGCTTTCACAGCTCCTCCTTTCATCAAGTCATAAACTTTCACAACTCTATTTTCCACCGCATTTATCAAGGGATATGTGCACCAGAGATCAATTTCTCTGTGATTATCATTTGATGCTCGAAATACATAGGAAATGCTGCTTAAAATCTCAGCAAATTCTTCATTCTGCAATTGGCACCCGCTAAAATAAACGTTCGACGTTTGCAGCCATCTCATCAATGAAAGCTCTTCTTTCCTTTCTTCTTTGCTCATTTCCTCTTTTTTCTTCTTCCAATTCACATTTCTTGTGAGCTCTTCCAATTCTCTTGCTGCTTCTCTTCCAAAATGCAGCTCATTCACAATAGTATCTTCCAAGCTATTGTCAACAAAAAGTCGATAATTCAAAAAACTCCAAGCAAACTGATAGGCAAGTTTAGTGAGATTTCTGTGTTTCTGCTGATGTTTGATGATTTCTGTAATTTCCTTCAAATATAGTTCTTGCTTCATTTCCTAATTAGAAATAAAGGGGAAAAAAGCAAGCATAATAAAAATGAAAAAGAAGTGCTCATACACCATATCCCATTTCGCTCAAAGTTAGCAAAGCCATTTCCACTTCTGTTTGAACTTCCTCGTTTTCCTCTTTGTGCAATGCAGCTTTCAGAAGGCAAGGTACGCAAATTGAAAGCAATTCGGGTGTGAAGCTGCAGCTTAGAAAAATATAGCATTCACACAGATCAACAAAAAGCTTTTCATTCTTTTCTTCTTTTTTCTTTTCTTCTTCAAAAATCATCCTCTCAAATCTTCTTTTCAATTCAGAATTATAAAAACCATTACTCCTCACGTTTTTCAGGGTCTTCAAATATCCAATATGCTTCATCAGCAAAATTGCATTTTCCATTGTCATTTTCTCTTCTTCAATCATTTTATCAACTTTATTGAACAGATATGGAGTGAAAACGGATCTATGTTCTTCTTCATTCATTCCATCAATTATTTCATTCATTTCTCCTATTTTCTTTCTCTGCTCATCTTCATTGCTATGCTCCAGTTCACAAAACAATTCTTCAAATAAATAAAGAATAAATTAAATCACAATAATCATGAATTCAAATTCAATAACAAGTACAAACCATTAAACCTTTTGATTCTACTCGTTGTCTGCATTTTTGAAAGCAAATTGCAGACAGAAAACAACGAAAATTCGCCATTTGATTTGAATTCAGATATCATTGGAAAGAAGAAATCGGCGCAAAATATTAACTCAAAGCAACCATGAAAGCATAAGTTGTTATACCATTTTGCGATGTTAGGGATATTTGGCAAGTTGTTTCAAACAAACAAAGAAAGAAAAAACGATAAATCTTTTTTTGTGTTTGCAGTAATGGATATTCAGATCATCAGATTTGAAAGAACAAAAATATTCCATGTTAAAATGAGAGACGGTGAACAAATATTTTCTGCGGAGTGGGCGATATTATTTTGAGAGGCTTCACCAAACAGCGACTTCAAGGTGTCGATGATGGAATTGTGCGAGATGGTTTTTATGAAAAGCATCTTTGAAGGAAATTCATTTTCCTAAATATCATATGAAAATTTTGATGTTTGCATTTTTTATCGGTTTTGTTCATTTCAAAGATGTTTCCATCTGTGACCTTCTCAAAGTTCAGGAATCTGAAAAATTATAAAAATGTACATTCCTTTGCTATTTCTGAGGAGAACATCAGAAGAGAGCTTGCAGAGAGACAATCAGCAGATGTGAATTGCAAATCTTTTGCATACAAATGGGAGAGGAGATGAAAATATATTTTTTTTCAAAGTATTTTGATGAGAGCGAAAATGTATGACAACAATTGGACAGTTATTGGAAAAAGTAAAATTCGGAGATATTTTTTTTCAGAAAAAAGGTGGATGATAACATCAAAAGCAGAATATTTGTGGGGAATAAAGGATGATGGAGAAAGGAGCACTGAGAAACAATGGAAAAGGAGATTGACAGCATCAGTGATTGGACAATCCTCTGCATTTGCGATAGAAAGGACAGGTGTGTTCTTTTGAGGTATTTTAATAATCAATGCAAGAATAATTATTTTTATTTTATATCTTTTTATTTCCATTCCAATGAACAGCATTTTTCATGTTGAGCGTCATTTTCAGGAACGATCCATTTCAAGCAGCATTTTTGCGGATTGTTTGGTTTCTTCTCCTTCTCCTTCGATCTCTTCATTGACTATATTTAATGCTTGGCTGATCAAAAGAGCAGCTTCTTCTAATTTGAGAATTTTGTTGTTTGAATATCCATCATATTCTCATGTTGCAACGCACAATGAAACTGCTGTCTGTTGCTGCTGTTGGCTGTTATGAAATTCGAATCCATTCAATATTTCTTCATTTTCTTCAAGTGGGTCTTGTTCACATTTGTCGCCCAGCTCGTCCAAAGAGCATCATCGAACTGATGCATTCACGCATCTCAATCTGCTATTCCGCAGAATTGAGCAAATAATTTCTTTGTTTGCTTTTCTTCGTCTGGGCTTATCAGGCACAGAATTATCCTTCTTTTCATACACGATTCTCGTGACGAAAAAAAAAGGCAATTTGAATGAATTCATTCATTTCATTAAAATCGTCTTCTTCTTCAGCATCTTCTTCGATTTGAAACAACAAATGTTTTTACATTTGTTTTATTCGGCTCCTGTCAAATTCAGCTCCAGGCCTTGTCTTTCATTTCTGTGCAGAAAGACAAAAGAAATATTTATTCTATCATGGAATATCAGCAGAAATTATGAGACAACGAAATGGAAGAAACTTTTACGGGAGAATAGCCAATCATCAGGTGCACAATCCAAGGTGATCGAACCGACTTTTTTTCCATTTGGAAGATGAAAGAATTCACAGATAATTGAAGGAGCAGGGCAGAAGATGTTATTTGGAATGAATGATTGTGTGGATGTTCTTCGAGAGATTGTATAATATCATGCACCTTCAGTGAGCCATTGAAGATGAAGCAAAGAGAGAAAGCGATTAAGAGGAAAATTCATATTCGACGGATAATTCTATGAGATATGAGCACAAATCTGTGAAGGGAAAGATGAAGTGGGTTGAAACAAAAGCAATAGACATATTTTACAAACCATCAAAAATGATTGAAGAATATCTTTTTGAAGAGAAGAAATAGATGGTTCCTTTAAGCAACAAGCAGAATTTGCATTTGATGAAAAGGAGAAATTAGAAGAAATGAAGAAGAAATATATTTATATGATCCTCTGTTGGACTTATCGAAAGACAAGTAATGATAATACTTCAGTTGAAAAGAAGATGAAAGCTTGCGAATTTTACAACGATATGGAAAAATATCAGAATTAGAAGAAGAAATAATTGGGAAAGCCAAAAGATTTATTCTCTGAATAAGGAAGAAATTATTATTATGAAATCGGAAAACGTTCATTATTTCCTGTGATTTTTGTGTCAACCGCGCTGAATGTGAGTGTTTGAGTGGAAGTGAAGGAAGAGATAAGAAGAGTGAGGGAGGCGTCTTGGAGGAGGGAAATGAAGCCAGTGAGGGCATACTCGATGGTGGCACATGGGGTCTGCTGGGGTCTGCCACAGGCATCAGCATCAGTTCCATTGCTTGCAACGACTTTGTTCTGGGCAATGAGGGGGAGCCAGCCATTGTACACATCGCTATCAGCTGTATTGTTATTCCAAACTCTTTTTGATGGGGTTGTTGAACCACAATTCTCGAATGAAGATTGAGTGATATCGCTTCCATTGAAAAATACATCGCTTCCTTTGCCATTTTTTGCGATATTACCATCCTGAAAAAAGAGTGAGATGAATTTGCTTATTTCTTTTTCATTCCTCATTGAATATAAAAGTGAAATAAATGTTCTCTTTTCAGAAATGCAATTTAATGAAGTTCATCTTATTTATTACATGAAACAAATTGGTGCAATTACAATTTTTTCTTCGTATTGACTTGAAAACGAGTTTCACAAAACTTAAGCCTTGCAAATATGCATAATATATTTTTTAATTAAAAATTCCGTTAAATAAAGCACATCAATCTTTCAAGAATCATTGATATTTTAATGCTTAATTATTATTCGTTTATTGTTCATATGCAAATGCATATATATGAAATAACATTTGATTGTTTTTAGGGATATTGTTTGCGAATGTTATTTTCTGAACAAGAAGATGAAATATGATCATAATGGGAGAAATTAAAGCCCATAACATATTATTTGAATATTTTGATCAAATATGTTGTTTGCTCTAAGTACGAGAAAGCTGCGATCAACAATTGTTTGTTGTTGCTCTGTGTAACATAAACCATAGAATGAGCAACAATATTTGTACAATTAACGTTGTGACAGAAAACAAAACGGATCCTTTTGAAATGATTTATGATCCAACAGAAAAGGATGAGGTGGGGAAAACAAAGGCAATGCGTTATATATCCGAGGCAAAAAAGGAACCTCCAGAATGGATGAGACATGATGCCACACTTACCGATAAGAGCGGAAGGACAATGGCCATGCATTGGATAAAGAATATCAAAACAGAACCACAAGAATGGATGAGGCATGACATCACACTTAAAGATAGAGGGGGAAGAACAATGGCCATGTTGTGGATCGAATGTGTTAAAACAGAGCCACCAGAATGGATGAGACATGACATAACACTAAATGATAACTCGGGATGGACATTGGCCATGACGTGGATTTATCACTTAAGAACTGAACCGCCTGAATGGATGAGACATGACGTTGCCATTTCAAACATGAATGGAGCAACAATGGCAATGTATTGGATTGCTTATGTTGGAACAGAACCACCAGAATGGATGAGACATGGTCCTTCACTTGCCGATAAAGATGGACTTACAATGGAAATGCTGTGGGAATTGCTATTACTGAGTGAACCACCAGAGTGGATGAAATGTCACTCTGTAACCAATCAGACACAAAGAAAAGAAAGAGAAATGTTTGGAGAAAGAAATTTTGAGTATATAAAGCAAAAATGGTTAAAGAATATCATTCTCTCAAATATGGGCGAAACAACATTTGCATTTTACTGGATAAAAAATGTGAAAACAGAACCACCAGAATGGATGAGGCACAACGCTTCGCTGAAAGACAAGGATGGTAGGACAATGGCAATGCTGTGGATTCAATTTGTGAATACAGAACCGCCAGAATGGATGAGGCATGATGCTACACTTGCTGATAAGGACGGGTGGACAATGGCCATGCTGTGGATTCAGTTTGTTCAAACAGAACCACCAGAGTGGATGAGACATGACATCACACTTCGCAACAATAACGGAGCAACAATGGCCATGCTGTGGATTGAAAATGTAAAAACGGACCCACCAGAATGGATGAGGCATGGCATTACACTTACAGAAAAGAACGGATACACAATGGCGATGATATGGATTGAAAATGTCAAAACAGAGCCGCCTGAATGGATGAGACATAACACAACACGAGAAGATATCATTATAAGCACGAAGAATCAATTTGAGAATCCATTCGCTATATCATTTAATAATCCGTTTAAGAGTCAATTTGCGAATCCATTTGAAAGAAATTTGAAGAATCCATTCGGTATTTACTGTGAAGCTGCAAAGCTGTCAAAAGCTAAGGTGAGCAATATAACACAAGCTAATAAGAAAGGAAGCACAATGGCCATGATATGGATTGAAAATGTGAAAACAGAACCTCCAGAATGGATGAGACATGATGCCACACTTACAAATACAAACGGGGAGACGATGGCCATGCAATGGATTATTTGTGTGAAGACAGACCCGCCTGAATGGATGAGGCATGGTACAACACTAAAAGATAGAGGGGGAAGAACAATGGCTATGATATGGATTTATAATGTCAAAACAGAACCACCAGAATGGATGAGGCATGACATTACACTTGCTGATAAGGACGGATTAACAATGGCAATGCTGTGGACTTATCATGTTAAAACAGAACCACCAGAATGGATGAGACATATCAAAACGATGGGCAATAAAGATGGAACAACGATGGCAATGTTGTGGATTAAAGAAGTTAAGACAGAACCGCCAGAATGGATGAGAAATGAAATTGTATTTGGTGATAAATGGGAAAGAACAATGGCTATGTTATGGATCGAAGCTGTAAAAGCAGAGCCACCAGAATGGATGAGACATGAAAGCGCGCTTGTAGACAAAATGGGGCTTACAATGGCAATGAAGTGGATTCGAGATGTCAGAACAGAGCCACCAGAATGGATGAGACACGACGTAACACTTAGCGACAAGAATGGGCAAACAATGGCCATGTGGTGGATAAGATTTATAAGAACTGAACCTCCAGAATGGATAAGACATGATATAATTCTTGGCAATAACAATGGAACAACGATGGCAATGTACTGGATTGTTTACGTTGGAATAGAACCACCGGAATGGATGAGACATAAAAACTCTCAAAAAGATAACAACGGAAAAATGATGATCAACTATTGGGCACAACATGTTGATAATAAGCCACCATTGTGGATGAAAAAGTATGAACCATAAAAAGCAGATTTCAGAGATAGATGTTAATTTCTGAAGAAAAGTTTTTTGATAATGCATACATAAGTTAAAAGTCAAATAATAATTCCGAACATTAAATAACACTTTTATTTTTTCAAAAGAACAACTACATATTTAAAAAGGCATGAGCATATCTTTATTATTCTGATGCATACAAAAATTCAAAATAAAATTAACGTTTATGTAAAAATTTTTTGGTAATACAGCAAGAAAAAGTTACTATTTTTTGTTTTAAAAAAATTTTCTTTTCGTGAAATTTTCGTATCTTGTGAAAAATGTCATTTTCACATGGCTAAACCAAATAGGATCTTTGATGAAAAGTCAATTTTTGTTAAAAATAATGAATATAATTTAATCGAAAATGATTGTAGTTGGTATTTCACCATGTGCAAGATGCATATTCACTTATGCACAGAATTGATGAGATTGAAAAACCAATTAGCGTCAAAAAATAGTATCATATTAGATTTGTCAGAGATGCAAAAAATTCGATAGTTTCATTCATGATGAGATTTTGAAAATATGTAAAAGCCCCTTGAAGTTTCTTTTTTTATATTTCTAGGGTTACACTTTTACTCTGACCTATATTTTTTCCCCCACCTTTTTTTTGTGGAGCTGGCTACGGCTTAATACAGGCCTGTAGCCAACAAAAAATAACTAGAAATGTTTATTTTAATAAATTTAACTTATACAGAAAAAATTTTTTAACAATTTTTTTTTTAACTTTGAGATCTCGGTATTTTTTATTTTTATTTTTTGATCATTAAATTGATGGTCTTTCCATGAATATAACATTCTGGAAGTTTTAAGCTACACCATCATTTCACATCTTATCCTTTTTATTGGTTTTAAAACTTTTCACATTTCACAAGTTTCTTTTTCACCTGTTTTCTCATTTCATCGACTTTTCGAAAAAATGAAAATATAAATTGAATTAAAAACAATTTTTAAATTTAATAAGCTGTATCTCATTTTAAATCATTATATTATTGCACACTCACATTATAATTTGCTGAAAAAATGTTACTGGTTGGAAAAATTAAAACTTCCGAAATTGATGTTTTTCATTTTTCTATTAAACATCAAATTTTCAAAACTTTTTTGTACATCTATAGAATTAACTTTTTGATACAAAAAAAGGATTATCTTTAAAATTTTCAAAATTTCATCATTCTTCATGAAATCTCATTTATTCGAAAAGAATATGAAATGAGAAAACAGGTGAAAAAGAAACTTGTGAAATGTGAAAAGTTTTAAAACCAATAAAAAGGATAAGATGTGAAATGATGGTGTAGCTTAAAACTTCCAGAATGTTATATTCATGGAAAGACCATCAATTTAATGATCAAAAAATAAAAATCAAAAATACCGAGATCTCAAAGTGAAGAATTTTTCGTTAAAAAAATTTTTTCGGCATAAATAAATTTTATTAAAATAAACATTTCTAGTTATTTTTTGTTGGCTACAGGCCTGTATAAAGCCGTAGCCAGCTCCACAAAATAAAAGATGGGGGTTAAAAAAGGGTCAGAGGTTAAAGTGCAACCGTATGTTGGTGATTATAATTGATATCATTACTTTTTTCGAGGTGCTGTTTATTCAAAGGTTGTTTGTCATTGGGAAGAGATTTCGAATTTGAATGCTCTAATTATCACAAATGGGTGAAAATTTGAAACTTCAAGCTCCTTCATTTAAAAATTATGCACTTTTTATTGTCGTTTTGTGATCAAAAAACATGATAAAAATCTGTTTTTACTTTTTTTTTTTTTTTTTTTTTTTTTTTTTTTTTTTTTTTTTTTTTTTTTTTTTTACTTTTTTTTTTTTTTTTTTTTTTTTTTTTTTTGAAATTCATGTGATGTCACAAAACATTGTGTTGGAGAATCAATGATATCAGTTTATTGATATGAGAATCTAATTTATTCTGAAATCTGAGAAAGTGAAAATATAGTTATGAGCGAAACTATTTTTTTTATGATTGTGTATAAAAAGCTTGAAAGTCCGTATTTTCCTCCATCTGAGTTTAAGTGTGATTGTTTTTGAAATCATAAGTTTTTTACGGAGTGTTGACTCTTCAGAGGTTTCATTTTTTTGTAGAATATTTATTCATTCAAAAAGAAAAAACACAACAATTGTCTCAAATGAAGATGAATGAGAATATATTTCTTTAATAAAAAATTTCGGATGGAGTTATATCCATCAAGTGTTTATTGATTAATATTCAAAGATTATTTTCTAACCGATATTTTTTCTCAGAAAAAATATGATTTCAAAAATAAATACGAATATCTCTGGATAAAAATGTCAATTAAAACAGTTTCTTAGTAATTGTCTGTGAATTGAGAGACAATATCCTGTTGGGCTAGCTTGATGAGGTCATGCAATTTATGAATCAAAAACAGAAACCTGTTAAAAATTGGAGGAGAGGAGAAGATTGTGAAGAAAGACGAAGCTGAATGGAGAGAAGGAAATACAATAATAGAAGAAAGAAAATGATTGCGTGGATTTTCGGAGTAGTCAAAAGGCTGGAAGATGGAAAAATAGATGATTGATTTGTGAAGATTGTGCAAAATAGAATCAAAGATACACTGATACCAATAATTCTGGATCACACAAAAATTGAGACACACTTTTATTCTGAAGAATGGAAAACTCATCACTGTTTATGAAAGATTTTCTATTAAACAACCAACTGTCTAACACAAGCGGAAATTCTTCAATAAAGAAAATAAAGCATGCGCAAACACCATGAACTGTTCATTGAAGCACAAAAGGTAATCTTTCATTCTGACAAGTTTGAGATAAAAGTAATTTGTTGATAATATTGAAATGTTTTTGAGAAAAAGCTTTTTGAGATAATAATTTGTGCATGCAACTAAAAAAATGAATTCATAATGAGCATGAATTAATTATTGATGAAGAATTTCAAACAATAGAAGTAATTTTAAAAAGATTTTATAAATATTGATGATGAGAATTTTTTTAAAGATGAAAATGATTTTGGTGCATATTACAGTTTGCGCATAAAATCCCGGACATTGCAAAAATTTCTGGACAAGATCGATTTCACAATAACTGCAAGAGGAATAATCCTGTTAATTTTCCTCAAAATATACCTCATCAATACTAACTCAGTTGATTAGCGAGACTTTTAAAATAGCTTCATTTGTGCTCAGAGAAAATTATTAATTATATTTCGGAGAAATAGAATTTTGAGTTTCTCCAAGATTTTGATATATATTTTTTCTGAGCATAAATGAAGCTGCTTTGAAAGTTTTGAATATCAAATGAGTTTGTATTAATAAGATGTACTTTGAGGAAAATTGTCAGAATCATTCCTCTTGAAGTTTTTGTGAAATCGATCTTATCCCTGTAATTTTAACGCAAACTGTACTTATGAAGGCATTGTGAAAAATCTTCTCACGTTTCATTCAGTTTGTTGTATCGTGCTTAAATAACAAATATAGAAGTTTATTTGTTTTCATTCTATCATTGAAAGTTTTTTTCAGTTTCTTTTTTGATAAATATTTTTTTATTTACTTTGATTATTTTTTGCGAAGAATGCGTTGAAATATTTAATTTTGTAAATTGATGATCACTTTGATGAAAAAAAAAGTCAATCCGAATAGCAAACAAAATTTCTATTTTGTCCATTTTTTCTATTCAACCATTATTATATTAATCAATTTATTGAAGATTGTTTTTGATGGGAATTCTTGATTTTTTATCCAAAGCAGCAAGCCGCATTACGTCTGCTGGAGGAGAAATACTTAATGTTGGATCATATAGGGTGCAAGTGCAGAAGAAAATTGGAGAGGGTGTGAAAATTATTCTTAATTTATTCATTGAAGATTTCTTTTCAAAAGGAGGATTTGCTGCTGTTTATCTTGTAAAAGATCTTCAAAATGGTTTCTTGTATTCTATTATGGACTATTTGTGATGTTCTATATTTGCTTTAAATTCTCATCAGGCAGGCTTTATGCACTAAAAAGGATGATGGCTTCATCAGAAGATTCTATTCAAGACTGCGAGGCGGAGATATCTGTGATGGCTTGACCATAAATTATGAAATACATTTTTTATCCTTTTTTAAAATTAATAAATAGAGCCAACTTAATCATCCAAACATTGTAAAATTGCTGCATTCAGAATGCTTGAACAAATATGGAAGACAAAGGGAATATTTACTCCTCATGGAATACTGTCCTACAACTCTTGTTTCTGAAATGAATGAAGTTGCAAATTCCATGAGATTTTCTGAAAGCAAAGTGCTTTCTATTTTTGAGCAAATTGTTCAAGGTGTTGTGTACATGCACACGAGATCACCACCAATAATACATAGAGATTTGAAAGTGGAAAACATTTTCCATTCAAGTGACGGCTGCTTTAAAGTTGGAGATTTTGGAAGCTGTACAACCAAGATCTATGATACATCTTCTATCAGTATTTCACAAAGAACGTCGCTTCAAGAGTTTTTTCAAAAGGTAACTACACCATGCTATCGAGCGCCAGAAATGACCGACCTGTTCCGCAAGCAGAAAATCGGGCCCAAAGTGGATGTGTGGGCGCTGGGATGCCTGCTGTACACGATGTGTTTTTACGAGAATCCGTTTGAGAGGAACGGAGACCTCGCGATTCTGAATGTGTCGTACACGTACCCGCCGCTGGACCAGTGGGTGCACGAAGAGCGGGAGCGCTGCGGCGGGCGCGGCAGCGGGAGAGAAATGTTCTCCACAGCCACACTCGCGCTGATCGACTTTATGCTCGAACCAAACCCAGAAAACAGGCCGTCCTCGATGCAGGTGCTGCTTCGCCTGTGCTCGATGCTGGGGAAGCCGTATCCCTCACATCTTCCGGTGTGTATTGGTGGAATGTGTCTTTGAAATTAATATGATGTTATGTAATGTAATGTAGTTTTTTCTATTTTGTTTAATTTTTTCATTTTTAATATTTCTAATTATACCACTTTAAATGCGATGAATTAAAGTTTTTTTTAATCATTTAATCTTCCTGAATTTTAATATTTATTTATTTATTTATTTTTTCTGTTATTGTAATGCAACATTTATTAAAGCGACCACCTCCTCCGCTTCCTTCGACCATCACTCCAAGACATGTCACGTGGCTTCAATCAATCACAAATGCAAAGGAAAAATCGGTTTGTTTTGATCATCAAAAAGAAAAATAATTTTTGTTGTTATTATAATTTTAATCATTTAAATGACATTTTGCTAATACCTAATGCTGATATGATCAAATTAACTTCGTTCATTTTGTGATTTTTTATTTATTTATTTCTTTTTTTTTTTTAAAATTTGAATTTCTTTAGAAACGAAGAAGACAACTTGCAACATTACCAAAACCTGAATCATCGGAATCTCAAGACACAGAATCTGCCTCAGCCTCATCTTCTGCTTCATCTTCCACATCTCCATCATCATCATCATCATCATCATCATCTTCTTCTTCTTCTACTTCTTCATTTTTCCAATCTTATTCTTCTTCTTCTTCTTCTGCCTCAGCAGCTTCTGAAAGCATCTCAGCCACACACCAAAAGACCGAAAGAGCAAAAACAGCTGCACAACAATCATTTCCTTCTGCTGTAAGTAGTCAGACCTCAACATCGTTTTTCTCTTTTTCTCAGTTTCAGCCTCAATCTCAATCTCAATCTCAATCGCAAACACACACAACACAGAAACTGCAAGCTCTTCCTTCTTCTTCTTCTTCTATTTCTTCTTCTTATGCCTCTTCTTCAACTTCTTCTTCTTCTTCTGCCTCTTCTTCTCCTCAGACTCAACATCCATCCACCACATTCTTCAGTTCATTCAGCAGTCCGTCAAGCAAGCCATCTGACGCACACTCGCCCAGCACAGTCAGCCGTTCCTTCTTTCACACAGAGCAAATGCCTCAGAAGATACCCGTGGCCACGCAGTTCACGTTCTCCTCTGCCTCTTTCTCTCCCTCAGCCTTCGTGGCTGTCCCCCAGCCACACGCCTTGCCTCCAAGCAGAAGCGCACCGCATCTCTCGTTGAATGCGCCTTCTGCTGCACTTTCATCGGACCATTCGACTCTTCCTCCACCTGCGATTCCGCCCCGACCTGTCTATACAGAGGCATTCATTTCATCTCTGTACCCGTTTTTGGAGTGAAGGAACTGTTGATTGTTTGATTTGTGTTTGTTTGATTTATGTTTATTTATTTTATTTATTTATTTATTTATTTTTTTTCTTTTTTTCCGAATGGTTTGAAGCTGAAAATTCTTCTTCCCGGTTGTTGCTGTTTATGGAATATGTATTAGTAATGTTTAAATTGTTGTTTATGATTAGTTTTATTTTGAATTATTATTATTATTATTATTATTTTCTGTGATATGAATTAGTAATGCATAACAGATGACAAATGTGAAGTGAAAAGAAAATGCAATTTTGTGGATGAGGAGAAAAATAAAGTGAGCTATTTTATTTTTTTTTTAAAAAAAAAAACGATGTAATTGAAAGCTAAAGACACAAAGCAGATTTGATATTTAATAAAAGAGTGAGAGTGAGAGTGAGAGAGAGAGAGAAGCAGAAAGAGTGGGAAGTGAATGGAATCCAAGATATAATGAGACAAATAAACAAAAGTTCATTCGCCAAAGTACACAGCCGTGCCCTGCCCTGCTCTTTTGTCCTCCTTCCACCACCCGTCATACACCTCCCCCGAAGCAAACACACAGCACCCGTGCCCGTGGCGCATGTCGTTAACAAACGTGCCCTCATACACATCTCCTCCTTCTGTCTTCAGCACACCATGCCCTTCCCGTTTCCCATGCGCCCACTCGCCCTGGTAGTGGTCTCCCGTCGCATAGTCGCATTCTCCCTGCCCACTCGGCTCGTCATCCAGCCACTCGCCATTGTACACATCTCCGTTTGCAAACGTGCAGGAGCCGAAGCCGCACCGACGGTTCTTCACAAAGGCACCTTCATACACATCCCCACTGGCACATTCAAGTGTGCCTTCTCCCTGAATGTAATCTTCCTCAAACTGACCGCTGTACACATCCCCGTTTTTCATGCGCAGCGTGCCCATTCCGTGGCGCTTCGACTTCATAAAGTCTCCTTCGTATTCATCTCCATTCGCATACTTCACCCTTCCTGTTGATGTGGCCTCTCTTTCCCCGCACCTCCACTTCCCGCTCATCGCATCTCCTGTCACAGACGTCAGCGTGCCTTCTCCGTGTCGCCGGTCGTTCAGCCACTGCCCTTCATACACCTCTCCATTCGTATATCGCATCATGCCCATCCCGCTCTTCACATCGTTTCTCCACTTCCCGCTGTACACATCCCCATTCGCATACTCACATTTCCCTTCTCCGCATCGCTGCCCAAAGCGCCACTGCCCTGTGTACCGCGAGCCATCTGCAAAGAGCATCGACCCATCTCCGTGGCGCACCCCGTCTTCCCACATTCCTTCATACACGCTGCCATCCACATAGCTCATTTTCCCTTTTCCATGCTGCTTGTCATTCAGCCACTCGCCTTCGTATTTCTCTCCGTTCACATAAACCATCGTGCCGTATCCATAGCACCGATTCTTCACGAACTCACCTTCGTATTTGTCTCCGTTCGGATAGGTCATCTTTCCTTTGCCATCAATTCTCCTGAGAAAAGAGAAGAGGAAATTATAACAGCAACAAGAATAAAAATTGACGAAATGATTCAAATATCAAAGAAAATCAATTGAGAAATAAAATTGAAGTAAATAATAATAAAAATAACAACAAATAAATCGATAGCAAACTTGTTATGTTCCCAAAGACCTTCAAATATTTCTCCATTTGCATAATAAGCAATGCCTTCCCCGCTGATCTCGTCATCCTTCCACTGCCCGACGTACTTGTCTCCGTTGCACAGCACAAACGTGCCTGTTCCGTGCCTCATGTCGTCTTTCCAGTCTCCGCTGTATCGATTCCCGTTCGCATATTCACACACGCCTCGCCCATTTCTCTTATCATCCTGCCAATCGCCAAGATACTTGTCTGAAGGCGACGAATCATCGTCAGACAGAAAATCGGTTGTCATCTCATAATCATCCGCAACACCTCCCGCTCCAGTTGACATTGGCGATGCTGCTGTGGATAACTGATATTGCATGCTGCTCATTGGAGAAGCTGTTCCTCCAAATTGTCTGGTCTTCATTCCCATCATCTGAGATCCAATCATGGAGCTTTCTTGATATCTCCGCTGCCCTCTTCCTTTCGAAGTGAGTCCCATCTGTTGCAAAGTTCGAAGTTCGTCAATTGGACTTGTCAATGGATACGCTCCTGTTGCCATCTGTCTCATCTTACCTCGATGAAATGAAGAGTCAGAAATAATATTTGACGCTCCGAGTCCTCGAGTTTGTTGATCTGAGCTAATTGTACGAGTTTGCGTTCCTTGAAAAGATCTCGAAACGACTCCTCCTTGAGTCGATTGTCCAATTCCTGGAGGGGTGGATTCGGCTCCAGAACCACGAAAACGATTTTGCTTTCCGATAGGTCCTTCTCTATCTGCACCAGACACATGTAAAGCTTTCGTTGATAAAGGTGATAAGGAAGGAAGCCCTGCGCATCTCTTGCCATGACGAAGTGAAGAAGGAGATTCATCAACAGTTTCACCATATCCAGAAAGAGAAGGCGCTGTGGCAAAAACTGGAGAAACGTTGAATCTTGGTTGCACTGATGTGCGTTGTTGAGGAGAATACTGGTTAGTTTTCATTGATTGCTGCAATGTTCGAGGGGTTTGATGAAGAGAGCGAGAAGACGATAACTGTTCTCTGCTTTGTCTTGACGAAGATAACCCTTCTTCTTCTCCAGATAAACCCATTCCATATCCATACATTCCCGATTGCTGGGCTTGCGAATATTGAGTGCCTCTCAGGCTCATAGATTTAAACAAAAGTCAAAGAACGGTTTCAAATACAAATTAGTATATAGCTGATCAAATTTGATAATTTGTCAATTATGTGAAAGTTGAGAATAGTTTTAATTATATCATATTATTTTGTTAAAATATTTTTCAAAAATATCAAGTACCCACTATAACTTATTGGCGTTATAAAAATGAGTGATGCTGATGCTGTACGACAAGCTGAAGAGGATTATGAATCATTGAAAGCTAAAAAAGAATTGAAAGAATTTTTATCAATTTCTGTACCTGTGAATAAAGTGCAATATTACCGGAATTTTTTAAGAAAGTTTGTTTTCAATTTATTGTCAGAATTTTATTGTTTATAATTCTCGTTTTAAAAATAAATTGAAAAACATAAAAATGGAAAATAATTGTTATTTTTAGTTTGGAATTGAAGCATCCAGGAATAAAACCAGTCATTTCAGATGAAAATAATAAAAACAATAAGCTTATTTTGCTTATTGATGGAACGAAGGAGGACGATTTGCCTGATTCAATTAAAGAAGATATAAAAAGCGAAAAAATATCTCTTGGATTACATGGTGTAATGGTTGGTACCGACCATCTGACATATGGTTTGAACATCATGAATTAAAAAATTTTTTAATTCTAAATTGAATTGAAACATTTGTAAAATTTGCAAGACATTGCATTATCACGTGTGCTCCCTTCCTCTGTTCCAAATGTTGTTTCTTTCGAAACCGTTGGGCACATCGCACATCTGAATCTTCGAAATGAGCATCTGCCATTTCGACATCTGATTGGAAAGGTAATTTTGGAACGATGCCCTCAAATATCCACTGTTGTTAACAAAACAGCTAACATTGAATCAGAATTTCGCGTGTTTCCTATGGAAATTCTTGCAGGAGAGGATAGAACTGAAGTGAAATTGGTATGTATTTAAATTATAATGAAATTTAACAACAATGGATTTTCACTTTTTTTTTGAAAAAAAAAATTATTTGTGTGTGAATTCTATTTGGTTATTAGAAAGAGCATGGGGTTAACTTTCGATTTGATTATCGCGAGGTCTATTGGAATTCTCGTCTTTCTGATGAGCACCAGAGAATCGTCCAGCTGTGCGGTGCGAATGAAGTTGTGGCTGATTTGTTTGCAGGCGTTGGCCCTTTCGCTGTGCCAATTGCAATGTGCTCACAAGTGCCAAAGCATCTCTCATTGATGGATTCATCTTCCTCTTCATCATCTTCTTCCTCTCCTTCTTCCTCGTCTTGTTCTTCTTCTTCGTGTGTTCCATCCACTTCACACACACACAAGAAGCCAAAGAGCACAGAGTATATTGAGACTGACAGATATGTCTATGCGAACGATCTGAATCCAGAGTCCTTCAAATGGCTGAAGGTGAACTGCAAAGAAAACAGAGTGGAGGATCGAGTGGTGTGTCTGAATGAAGATGGACATGTGGCAGTGTCTGTGATTGTGCAGAAGTACATTCTGCCTGCAATGAAGGAGATGAAGGAGAAGGAGAAAGAGGAGAAAGAGAGTTCGAAAGAAAAGGAAAAAGAAAAAGAAAAAGAAGTGAAAGAAAAAATGAATGAAACAAATGATTCAGAGCAGAATCATACAAAACATGAAGAAGAAGCAAGCTCTTTAACATCACCTTCTTCTGTGCCAATGGACAAAGAAGAAAGTGTTTGCAAGCAAAAACGCAACCAAATAGAAGGAGAATGCAAAATCGATGAAGATACACGAAAAAATGAAAAGATGATCCGATCAGCTGAGAATATGACCCAAAAAATGGCTGAAGGCAAAGAAACTGTTCAGAAAGGCAGACACAAACAGGAAAAGACGCCTCGGAAGCTGACGAAGATTACTTCGAAGGCTTCATTCCCTTTCTCTCGCTTTCCTGAGCGGTTTATTATGAACCTCCCAGCTTCTGCTCCGGAGTTTTTGGGTTTGTTCACATTTTTGTTGAAAAAATAATTTGAATTTCGTTTTTTTTTTTTAATTTCTTTCTTTCTTTCTTTCTTCTTCTTCTCTTTTTCTTTCTCTTTTTGTCGCCAACCATCATTTATCCAAACGCAATTCTCTTTCCCTTCTTTCATTTTTGTCTTCAGATGCCTTTGTTGGTTGTATGACACCTTTGTGTGACGATTCTGCAGACAGCTGTGTGTTTGCCGAAAATGATGAGCTTTCATCCAATCAATCACCTTCATCCTCTTCTCTTTCTTCTTCTTCTTCTTCTTCTTCTTCTTCTTCTTCTTCTATTCCTTCCTCCTCTTCTTCTTCCTCTCCTCCTTCTTCTTCTGCTTCAATATCACACACCAGTCGAATCTTAAGACAAGTACGTCTTTTGAATGGAGCTGTTTATCGCCATCCTCTTTTCACAGGAGCATTTGAGGAGAACACTGTACCATTGCCACTGATCCACTGCTATTACTTCACAAGAGCACAGCCAGAGAATAGGATGAGCGAATTTATTGAGGTATGTTTAAATGTTTTTTTTTTTTTTTTTTTTTTTTTTTTTTTTTTTTTTTTTTTTTTTTTTTTTAATTAAACAGTTATTGGATTGTAATGCTGTAATTTGGATGAATGTTTTTATTAATTCTTTTTTAATTAATTAATTAATTAATTGGTTATTGAATTCTGTTTCTTTTTTTCATTTTTATGAATTTTTGATGAATAATTCTTTCAATAAATAATTTTTTTTTATTTTTATCTATACACAATCACAATAATATCTTTCCAGAGAGCTTCTCATGCGATGTGCGGATTCCGCCTGAATGAGGCGATAAACGAGCTTTCGTTGAAGGAGATTCGAGACGTGGCTCCTCTGAAGATGATGATATGTGCTACATTTCGATTACCGATGGAAGTGGCATTTCATGGGATTGATCAACATTCCTCGTGATATTGAGTGGAGGGGAAAAAAAAAGCAGGGAAGAGAGAGAGAAAGAAAGAAAGAAATTTAGAAAATTAAAATATGAAATGTATTGTGAATGAGTAGTTGATTAGTTTTTTTCCGAATGAAGATGTATAATTTGAAGGAAATTCGGATTTAAGAAATGAAAAAAAGTTGAGATGAATTGCAATGGTGAAGGATCATGAAAGAATATTTTATTTCGAGATGAAGAAATTATTGGAAGGAAAATGCGTATTATTTAATACTAGTGCAGTAGAAAACAAAGAATACGAGAAAATATTTATTCTTTATTTATTTTAACTAAAGCAATCAAGTTCTTTTCTCTTTTATGAATCTTCTTTCGCTCAATCAATTCGTCTTTGAAAATAATTCAAATAAATACAGGCATTTCAAACAAAATCAATTAACATTGTATTTCAGTGAATTTCATTTAATTCTTTGTCTCCTTTTGTTTTTGATTTTTTCATTTAATGTGAGAATAACTAATTTTTGAATCAGAAAATTCAATGAAAAGCAATCTTATAAAAAATGAATAAATAAATACAATCTTGATTTCTTTTTTTATTCAAAAAAGTTAATCTGTTGAAGGTTCATTGCTTTCAGCTGTGTATTATTATTTTGGTTTTTCAATTCATCTTCAATAAAAAAATATGGGGATTTTTCAAATTTGAGATGGCGCATCCTGGAACTTGTTTTCTTTGTGAGCAGAATCCCGCATCGTTCTTTTGTATATTTAATATTCCTATCGATGTGGCTGTTTCAATAAGACAGCAAAATGAAGAAATATTTCCGAAGCAAAGAGAATCGATTTTCACTCCTTTACCTCCCAGAGCAAGTTCGGTTGAAGAATCTGAAGTGTTTCTTATGTGTAAAAAATGTCTTTCTCTTGTTCAATTACAACGAGGTATGTGCTGTACTTTCATTTATGTAAATTATTCTTTCATATTAGTAAATGTTCCGAAGATTCCACCACTACCAGCCACTTTGACATTGATAAATCCTTTAGAACTTATGAACCCTACAAGTCTTACAGCCGTATGACCTTTATCATTGGTTTTCTGATACTTGTCAATTTACTTTTTTTTGTTTACAAAATGATTAGTTGTATGAAAAACATCTCATCATTCACACATCACCAACAGATGCGTTCTGGATGTGCTTCGGTTCGAGTGTTGCTCATTTGAGCTTCATAAATCAAGCAAACAGAATATTTCAAAGAGATAAACAGTTTGCTATTCAATATTTCAATATATTAAGATAACTTGTTTTCAAATTTTGAAGGGAATTTGAAGAGGAATACCAAAGGTACTGCATTGAGCAGTCATCTATTCGCACATCTCCAAAGAATTCAAAGAAAGTTGGATTGTGGCAAGAGCCCGAAAAAGAGAAACATATGGCATGGGATGAAGAAACGGATGATGCGGATAATCAATTCATAACAGCATCAGAAGCTGCATATGGAAGGCGACAAGCTTCTCCTCACATTAAAAGCCCCGTTTCTGCTGGAAAAGATATTCCTGCAGCAGGGTATCACTATTCACCAAAGAAAGAGCAGGAAAGAAGAAGCATTCGATCACATCCGCCAAAGGAGAGCGGATTGTGGTGGATGGAAGACAGCGAGAACCAACCTGAAGATGAAGAAAGAGAATGCAGTGCTCCACAAATGGAAGAAAATGAACAGAAAATTTCCCAATTGTATCCAAAACCTTCAATTAAATGGCCAACAAATGCTGCACGAAAAGCTTCTTCTCCAAGCAAAAAGAAATTTAGCAGCGAACAACCACAAATATACGAAAGAGAAGACGAAAGAAATGAATTAGAAAAAGAAGAAGCCGATGAACTTGCACTGAAAGAAGAAAATGATATGAAAATAGCTCAAGAAAGAGAAAGAAGAAAAGAGAAAGCGAGAAGAGCAAAAGAACAAGAAAAAATCAAGGAACACGGCCAATCATCAGTCATTTCCTCGTCAAAGTCCTCATCTGAAGAGCTTCCAGTGACCATCGCCAACCCGCTTTACCTTGATATAGCTGCCAACCGCTCTCTGTTTGCTGGGCCGACTGCGAGCACAAACTGGGTGATTCCTGGTCTGCTGCTGATGGGCGCCTTTCCCGAGTACGATGTGAAGGCGCTGCTTGATTCCGGCGTAGAGGTGTTTGTGAATTTGATGATGGGCGACGAGATCAAAGAGAAGCGGAAGAGGATGGATGCGTATTTCGAGTCGGCTGTGAGGCTTGTTCGAGAGGACGAGATGGCTGTGCTGAAGGCAGAGATGCAGAGAGAGAAAATGATCCAAGCCGAAAACGACAGAAGACACATGCTCCCTTCTCCATCGGCAACTACATCGTCGCTCGCTTTCAAGCATCCGGCCACAGAAGGAAAAGGTTTTGCGCGCAGCGCCCGAGATTCGAGGGCAAACAGACCATCAACAGCGTCGTCTGTGTCATCCACATCAACATTGGCTTCTTCTTCTTCCACAGCTTCTTTGACTCGTATGACTCCATTGCTCAAGCAGTACATTTCACGCAGACCAGGAACTGCATACTCTTCCATTTCCCAGTCACCTTCACATTCTCCTTCTCCTTCTATTTCTTCTTCATCATCTCCATCTCCATCTCCTCTGCCATCCAATTCACCAGATTTAGGACCATCTTTGCGCAACAGTCCATCTAAAGCAGCAGAAACGCAGATTCCTCCGAGGAAGTTCCAACAGTCGCTCGACAGGATGCAATACCTGGAGTTCCCCATCAGAGACGGATGCACAGCACACGACAGAGACACAGCAGCGCTTGTGGAGTATCTCACTTACTGCATTGCAGAGCTGGGGCAGTGTGTGTTTGTCCACTCACTTGAAGGGCACGGACGCCCTGCTGTTATTTGCTCTCTTATTCTTGGTGTGAATAAAATTTTTAATTCAATAAAAATTTTATTAATAATGATTTGACTTTGATATTTCTATTCATTTTTGTATATATGAAACGATTATTGTTATTCACATTCAAATTCATCTTCAACTTCAACAAAAACAACATGACTTTTTTGTTAAGCTCGTCTGTTTGGTTCAACATCAACACGCGTCATCACCGCAATGCAAGAGTTCCACAACTGCCGCAAATTTACACCCGAATTCCCTTCTCCTGCTTCGCACGAGCAAAGAATGCAGATATATCGCATTGTGAATCTTTGGAACGGACAAACTGGAGGCTCATCAACGCAGACACAAACAACCTCGTCTTCGTCATTTGGAACTCCCCACAGACCTTCTTCCTCCCAGTCGCAGCAGTCGCCTTCATCGCTATCTCCTCTGTCGTCCAGGGCTTCTTCTTCTGGAACTTCAATTTTGCCAGAGACGCTTGAAAGAGTGAACCAGTGGATTATTCACACTGGAACATCCGTTCTTCTAGCAATGCTTGGTGCAGCTCGGAGGTCTTTAACTTCATCCAATTCGCTTCTCTCATCTTCTCAATCATCGCTTGGCTCAACTACTCCGTCTCAGTCTTGCTCTCTTTCTTCATCGAAAAATTCCTTCCAGAGCAAGCCGTCGTCTGTTTCTGCTGTTTCAGCAAAAGATTTTCCGGCTGGCCCTCATGCCATTTATCCAGCGAGGAAAAGGCCTGTCACAGCATCTTCTGATTCAAGGCGCATGATGTAGATGGCAAACATGAGAATCATTTCTTCCTTTCTTTATCTTTTTTATCTTTATTTTATTTTGGATTTTTTATTTTCTTGTTTGGTTTAAGAAGTGTGAATATTGCGGAATTTATTTTTAAATTAACAAATTTGGACAAAGCGGAAAGTGAAATTTTCAGTTTATTTTTTTCCACATAACTTTAAGAAATTTAAAGAAAATACTCATCATTGAAATAAGAGTTTTTTAAAAAAAATTGACGATATGATTCAAAGAAAGAGTATTTGGGGCTACAAAATATTTGTTTAATAAGAAATAAAAAAGTCACAGTTTTATGGAAATTTGAAATCAAAAATGATTAATAGAGCTTTCAATTCTTGAATAGGGTCAAAAGAACATTAATGTTGTGATATGCTCTTATTCTATTGAATGTTTTTGTGATTAATTAAAATTGAAAAGGCTTCAAACAAGTTTCTGACATATTATTGCTTCTCCTTTTACACCAAACTTGACTTAGTCCCATCTTTTTCATCTTTTTGTTTATTTCATCTAAATTGTTGTGCATTTCTTTATCTTTGTCATTTTCAAATTATAATTAAAAGAAAAAAAAGAAGATTTTTAACTTTGTTTATTAAAAAGAAAAAACTTTTGGTAAAAACGTTTCCAATGTACAAATTCATTGGAAGAATACACATCCCTCAAGAAAACAACAACGCAATGCTCAAAGGAAAAAAAAGAGAGAGAAGAAAGAAAGAAAGAAAAGAAAAGAAACTGTCAACCAAATATTCTTTTAATAACCGAAATGAAATGATAGCCAGTCAACATAACTCCAACTTGAATTGCTTCCAATGAGTACTTATCATCAAAGGAATAAATACAGATCATAAAAAATTGCATCTTAAAAGCACGAAAAGGCAAAGATTAAGTAGCAAACGCAATTTGGTAGCATAAAAAGCAAAAAAATCAATGCAACAATAATTGAATTATGAAGGTCTTCGAACGAATTACATTGTGGAAAACAAACATCAAGATTGCAAGACAAATTGTTATTAAAATAAAAAAGAAAAATAATCACATATTGATGAAATTAACCATTTCAAAGAAAGAGGAAGAAAAAGAAGCAGCAACAGTTGCTATTTACATGATATATGTGAATGTGTACAACTGAAGTGAAAGATTACTTATTCTAAACAATAACAATAAAGGCGCATAATCTTAGAGTTGCTAATCTGCAAAGCATGCATCAATCATTAAATAAAAATATTATAACCGGAGAAAAAGAAATAAATAGCTATTACACATATATAAAACCTGATTAAAGAAGAATTCACAGAAACACTTTATTTTCTTCTACAATTCCAATACTTCAGAAAAAAAAGAAATCAACATTTGAAATGGATCGTTGAAATCTTCCTTCTGCCATTCTGCATATAAGTCATAATTTATAGCTTGAAGAAGTGACCGTTCGCTCTCATTCAGTGATGAAAGTGGAATGCTGTAAAGATTACCCCAAAACCTGTTTGAATAAAAGGAATCGCAGCTCATTTTATCAGCCACCATCATCGTTACAACAACAGCCATCGTTCCATTTTCAGCGGTAATAGGAAGTTTACTTTGAGATTGTGGGTGAAGAACTCTATCAAAAATGAGCAGAAAATAGAGCAGATCCGTTTCTGTTGGATGATAATAACGCAAATACCTATCAAGAATAATTTCCAATGAACGAAAAAGTGAAGAAAATGTTTCATAATATGGTTTATAATGGCAACTCCAATGAGGAAATTGCAGAGAATGTGGAATTATTTGTGAATCGTCCCCAAGATGTCTAACTGATGGACTTGAATTTTTTTCATTTGAAAGCAATACGGCATCCTGATCCCCATGTAAAGAACGCTTCCAGCAATGATAGCCTATTGAACTTGTAAGATATCGAGCCGATATTGTCAGAAAATTTGAAGCTAGGGGAATTTCGTGAAATATTGGTGATTTCAAAAAAGAATCTTCATGTTTATCTCTGAAATAATCTTGATCAGTTTTGTCATTCTCGCTTGTTGAATTTTTGTGATGAGAAAATTCAATTGGTTGTATGTCTTTTGGTATTATTGAAGAGTGAAAAGAGCTTGTTTGGATAAGTTGAACACACGAAGAAGGCGTATAAGACGCACAATAAAAAGAAGAATTTTCAACTCTCATAGCATTCATCATCATATTTTTGTGATAATGATGCAATTTGAATCCTTATAAAGGATCCAATTTTTTGTGATTTTGTGTCACAAATATTTATAATGGCACACTTATTATCACAATAGTTGATTTTTCTTTAAATTAATTGTACCATAAACAATGCAAGCACAAAATTCATAACTCTTTTAATGACAAATGATATAAAAGGATTCTGGAGAATAAACAAAATTTGTGTGGATGATTTTTTTGAATTTCATTTGAACATTTCAGTAAAATAACGGAATTATCTTTTTATTTGGTAAATTTCGATACAATAAAAAACAGAATCTTCACAGGGTCTTTTTTATAAGCAAAATGTAAGAAATTCTTTTCAAACGAAAGTCAAAACCAATGTCGAATTTTTTTTTCTGGAAAATCTGGTATTTGAATGAATTTAATTAATAATAAATTATAAACAGGCATTATCTTTTAGAAAAGTGACAACAGATCAAATACTTGAGGTACAAAAGTGAATTATTTTTAATTCAGGAATCCTGATGTTTCAAGTTTTTCATATTTTCACAGAGATGTTTGTTTGTTCATTACAAACCTTAGAACATTAAAAAAAAAAACTATTTTTTGACAAAAAAATATTTATGGTGTGCGTATAAACCCTCACATTTTTGTTCAAAAAAATGTTACATTAGAATTAACTTCACAAATCAAATTTATAAAATTTTCGAAAATTGATAAAAAAAAAATTTTTTTTTGAATATCTATCAATTCTTTTATGGTTGTTTTTCCCACATCTTCATATAGAATCTTTAAAAAAAAAGTCGATTTCAACACTCTATTATCAATTTTCTTAAATGGATGAAATGAAAAAAGAAAAGATCATTATTAACAAATATCAACGAAATAGTTATTAATATCAACAAAGAGCTTTTCAAATGATTTCCAAAGGAGAATAAACAGAGAAAAATGAAAGGACATGTTCTTTATAAGTTGAAGAAGAAGAAAGATTGAAAGAAATATTTGTTGATTGGGATGATGTTGTTTCTCAGCAAACAATTATAGACATCCCCATTAAAGAATGTTTTTCATAGAAAATTATTGCAATTAATTAATTATTTTAAAGGCAAGGAGAATACGTAATAAACGTTCAGAAAAATCAGATGGATTAGCTGAGGCTCCAAGTTAGCAATGGGTGTACGGTTTTCTTTCAAGGCACAAACTTTTCAAAACAATTCACCCAATTAAATTGGGCCATGCTCGACTCAGATTATCTTTGAAAAGCAATATTCTTTCGTTTTTTCTTCTATAATGGAATTAATGAAACAAAAAAAAAATATTCTTCGTTGATATTTCATTTGGATGAAACCAGCTGTCAATCATCGGACAAAAGTTTAAACTTGAGAGTTGTTTCAAGAAAATGCCCATTCATTTTATTTTAAAGAATATCTCCTCTCTATCGTTTCACACTTTTTTTTGTCAGAGCAGATGGATTCCGTCTGCCAACTCATCTCCAATTTCCTCATAAATATGAAAAAGAGATATGAGAACAGCGGAGCAAAGGCAGTTTCATGTTGCACATATCACAAAAAGTGTGGATAACAAGATTGTTTTTTGAAATAATAATGTTGGAACATGTTCTCCCATTCATGCAGAAACAACATCAAAATGTGATCAAAATAAATCAATATTTCCAAGAAAGGCAAGAACAAAAAATTAGAAAAAGAAAAACAAATAATGAACAAGAATAAGAACAAACAAGGAAAACATTTATCAAAAAAAGGATATTAAAGGAGTGAAGTTCAATTTCAGAGTCAAGAAAAATAATAGCGCAACATTCATTGATGATACAAGATTGACCACAAATTCATTCACGTGATGAAAATACATTGGGAAATGATAAATCCTTTTCCAATTCAAACATTTCTGTAACTTGCAAAACGTAAAGAAAATCTGCTCATGATTGTGCTCCGATTTCAAAGTCTCTGGATCATGAATCAACGAAAACTGCAATTTCTGCTTTATGCCATTCCATTGAATTTCAACCTTTGACTTCAATCTTTCCATAATCAAATTCTCAACACATTTCATCTTCAGATGATCAAAGCAAGGACACTGATTGAATAACTAATTATTCACACAAAGATCCACTTTTAACCTTTCCAGAAGACATTTGGGGATATATATTTCACTTCAGGCATTTTCATTGAAAAATTATGCACTTTTCATTGACTTTTTGAGATCAAAAAACACAATAAAAATGGGTTTATTTTTTGATATTTGTGAAATGTTGGAAAACTTGATATTTTGATTTCAACAATGCCTGTGTGCAGATATGAAAATCAAATTTATTTTGAAATCTGAGAAAGAGAAACAAAGTTATGAGTGAAGCAATTTTTCAATGCTTCGTGCAAAAAAAGCTTTAAAGTCCGTATTTTCCCCCATTTCTTCGTACTCATGCATCTTATTTGATCATGATGATTACGACGAATGCAATTGGTGGTTGAAAGAAGACACTTTAATGAGAGATTTTCAACAAAAAGGGTCAAAATGTGTTGAAAAATAAATATTACTGCAATAATGAAACTAAATTTGTTCATCCTGCTCTTGTTATTCTTGATGGTCAATCATCCAGACGGAATATGAAACTTTGGAAACAATTTACTTCATTAGGCATTGACGTTGAAGTAATTCCAGTACACAAATCACATATGCTGCGGCTTTTAACTTAGAGACCAAATGTTGCACAAAAAAGTTAACTCAAAAAAGTGAAAAATGAGCGATTAATAAAAATATTGAAAATAGTTTTTTTGCTTTTTGAAAGTGTGATCACTGATAATTCATTAATCGCTTCCATTTCCAAGAAGATAAGGCACAGGTTTATTGTGGGTGAAATAACAACTCCATCGATTGCACATGTTCTTGATTACACACAGGATTCTTTGCCACAGGGAGTGAAGCCAGCCAAGAGCACAAATAGCTGGCAAATATCAGGAAAATGCATCACTTCTTGTGACTTTTGCAAAGAATGGGAATCATATGAAAAAGAAAAAGTTTCATCAACAGCAGATTAGGAACAAAAATTACAGACAGAAATCACACATTGAGATTTGTAGGATGAAAATGAGGATTGTGAAAAGTGGGTTAAACAACGATAGTTTGCCTTTTCTGAAAAAGAAAGTTTGAAGACCAAAAATATTTTTTACAGATTCAAACAAAAACAAAAAATGATACACATGTCGAAGAGGAAGAAACAGTGCTCGCAAATTTTTTGGAAGGGGACAACAACATCGTTAATGAACAGTTGTTCCATTCATCGAAACATGCAAAAACTGTTTAACTTGGAAAATTTTCTTTCAATTCAGATGACAGCAATTTTGAGCATAAAAGTTCCGAAACTGATTTGTCCACTTGTTTTTATTCTTCGATGCAATCATCAAGGAAATAAATTCAAATACATTTTAAACAGGGAATAATCATATCGAGTTTTTTTCAAACTTTTTGTGGCAATATCCGATTGTGATTATTTTCGATTTGATATTTCACAGAAAAAAACAAAAAATTAATTTATTCTTTAATTAATTTCAGGTCAATTTTTTAAATTTTGGAAATTCTACAAAAAACACTTTTTTCTATTGAAACTATAATTTTCGTAATTAATATTCATTTTTTGAACTTATTTGAACAAATTATTGAAAAATCGTGAAACATAAAATTTTGATCAAAAAACAGCTTTCTATAGAAAATCTTACCAATTATTATGAAAAATATGATTATATTTATTTCGCTCTGTGAATATATGCGATGGAAAATGGAGGCCTTTGCAACAAGGAAATTTCAAGCTATGTGTGTCGGTCGAAAGAATTTACTTGTGTTGTTTTTTTTTCGTGTGAAATTTGAAAATACAGCCATTCGCAGTGACCTTTCTAACAACTTAAACTTTTCACTTGCATCTGAACTTCATTCTGACTTCACACTTTTGAAAAATACATCCTTGTGAAAATGAGAAATCAAGTTTATTTCTTTCAAGAATTTATTAATTCTGAAACATCAATCAAACAAGCTTTCAACAAAAAGGAAATAAAAAAATAAAAACAACTTGATTTTCATTTGCCGCACGAGAGGATGTGGAAGTGACAAAGAGAAGTAATTGATTCAATAATTCACCCAAGCCATTTACAAAAGTTGTGAATAAAAGAGAATGTCCTAAATAATTTTTTTTTGTTAAAAGAAAGACAGCACTGAACTGCAAAAGCGAACTGTTCAGAAAAATTTTGTTGCATTGTAGCTCATCTGCTTCAAGCAGCATCAGATTATGATTTTCGGCACAGACAGTTTGAAGAGATAGAGGATGATTGAACAGATTAATCACAATCAGGGGCGTCTGGGACAGCAAGACAACAGACGAAAACGACGTGCGAGCACAATAATGAGAAAAAAGTGGACAATCTTCAGAACTAATAAAGCAGTTCTTCGCTGAGAGATCTTTTGAGTGGTAGCTGATACACTAACGTCGCTTCTTGTGAGTGCATTTAAAAAATTCCAACTTTCAACAAGAACCTTTCTCTGTCTAATTCAAAAACAAACATATTGAGCACAGCGATGATCCCGCCTCACCTCAGCAAGCTGTCCAAAAAGTTGTTAGTAGAAATGGAGCAATTAATGAGATATTTTCCGCTTTCTCATTTGGATATCAATAATTATTGTGCCAGTAAAGAATGCCTTCCAACTCGTTTTTAAAGAGTGAATATTTTTCAATGCATCAAAAAGCTTGGCAAAAGGAGTTGTTTGCGATAAATGCCCCGTTGCGTTCTGCTCTTCCTAAAAGGAAAAAAAGCTCTTTTGCTTTTGATCCTTATTTTCCATCAGAGACTTTGTCAACTCCCTCTAATCCTTTTCATCTTCCTCCTTCGAGCTCTTCTATGCAAATTCTGAACCCAAAATGATGCAGATGAATCACACAATCTCATACGTTGCGAAGATTGGAGCGTCGATGTTAGACTCAATGCTTGATTTGAGTTTATGCTTGAAATCTTCGCATCAGAGTGTTTTGCCCTTCACCGCAACGGAGAAGATTGACCTCATGCCTGAAGGTGTCAAATCATTTGTTGCATGTTCCTCATCTGATTATGGGTGCCAAAATAGACTTGCTTCTCAGAAGACAACGTGTGTGATGTTGAAAGAATACACATCATTAGGAATGGCAAGCGTTTTTAATTCTGGTTGAAGCTCTCGTATTTATACAGGAGAAGCAGATGCCGATGAAGAAGAAGGAGAAGAAGCAGCTGATGAATGCACATGTTTTAAATGATTGGGCGTTTTAAATGTTTTATTCAGTGAAAAGCATAACGTACATCACCTGAGAATGAGATGAAATGTGTTGTGAAATGGGATTGTCACAATTTTCAGTTGAACGAGATGGTCAGATCTCTCTTTTTAACGTGAAAGATATTCAGAGAAAATTTGAAGAATATTTGTGAAATGATTTTAAATAATGTGATTATTGAAGTGACGAATGGAAGTTACAAAGCAATGCATTCAAAAATTCGAAGTTTGAGATGAATTTTCTGAGGTTATTTCGTTAATAACGTTTCTCATTTCTGCAAAGTCAGCTTTATTCCTTTTATTTATCTCCTTCATTTTTCAGCAATGAAATGTTATCAATCTGAAACATTAAAGAAAATTTACAAAAGTGATGGGCTGATTATGTCCTCCTTTAATTCGAGTGGAAAAACACAAAGAAACAGTGGATTGAATCAGTAACTCACAAACAATATCATGCCATCCCTATTCCATCTCATGCAAGTTACAAGCTGCTGCATCTAAGCCGCATTGCGTTAAACTCTGTATCAGCTTCAGAGAATCTTCGGATAATGGATAATTTTCTGACCGCGAAGAATACAGATGAAAGCTCGAATGAAAAAATTACAGTTTTTGTGATGTTGATGAAGATTCGTAAAAGAATAAAACCTGTTAGTGAAACGAAAACAGGAACGGAAGCGACATTGAAACAGAGATAGAAAACGGATTGCTCTAATACATTCTCATGCGAAAAGTCAGCAGGCAAGCTTTCTCAAACAAAAATAAATCATCTTCCATTTCCTTTTCTCCTTCTCCCTCTTCATTCTGTCGTCACGCAGCAACCCGCATCTCCTTTCATTTTTTTCCTCTCTGAGTCTCTCTTTCTCGCTCTTCTCTCTCTGAATCTCCCTCTTCTTCCTCTTCTTCCTCTTCACTTCTGACTCCACAAAACAAAGTGGTGAATAACAGCGAGGCAGCGCAAACATTTTGAAGGAGAAGAAAGGACTTCTCCGCCTCTCAGCCGGATGAAAAGACAGCAATTCATCTTTAACCAATGGAGAATCACTGATTTCATTCAACTGCCACATCATTTCTGCTATTTGGGATGGCTGAACAGGCTGCTTGGCTGCTTTTGAACATCCGTAATGCTTCTCAATGTCTGTTCGCTCGGAAATATCCGATAGAAAGATATGAAAGAAATAGTGAACTCGTCGCAAAGACCGTCTTTCGGTTCGTTGATTCGAGTGCTTCCACATGGAATTTTAAGAAAAGGTGTGATGAATATTGTAGCTCATTTTATAACATGGGAATGGGGAAGTTTTTTTCTGATAGCAGAGGATCATGAGGAGGTGGTTTGTCTTTTTTAATGAAGAGTGTGGTGGATGGAATTAAAACTGAAAATGAGAAGACTGATTAATCTTGAGTGAATGAGATAGAAATGGACTAGCAGAATTTGAAAAACTTGTGATTTTCTTTGAGTTTGACTCATATTCTTAGAGCGACAGTCATGGAATGAATGAACCGATAAGTTGCAAGTTTGTGGAAGAAGAAGTCGAAACATTCAAACTCTAATTTTTCTGCTCAAGTATCTTCAGAGGAGGAGGTTGTACACAACTTTTGGAGGCGCCATGGGAGGAATCAAATATGAATCTGTGTGAAATACTTTGAAATTTACAGTAGTATATTAAAAGAAATGTTAAATAGAATAAATCGAAGACACATAGATAGAATATTATAAAAATAAAATTGGACTACCATAAAAAGATAAAAAACATTTGCACCAACAAAGTTATTTCCTAATATTTGCTTTGTGTTTGATGTTTATATGGTTTCTTTCTTCTTTCACTTTCATTGCTTTTTGGCTGATGATTCCTTTCCTTCATCACCTTATTTTCCAACACTTTTACTTCAGTCTTTTCTCTTTTTTCTTCACTTCAGACTCATGTGCAGATAAAATAAAAGAAGATTTAGAAGAAGTGCCATAATCGTCAACTGGCAGAGAAGAGAATATTCAAGAGTGATCAACGATTGCAGTTGACTTTTTTTTTGCATGTTGAAGTATGAAGAAATGTTGCGCTTCTTGAAGAAGAAAAATAGGAAAAGAAAATGTGAAATAATAAAACAAATGCCATGAAGATAGTTCTTTTTTTTTTTCTTCTTCATTTGACAACGTTTTCTCCAATATCTTTTTCAAAATCCTTGACAGCTTCATTCTCAAATTCAAATGTCATAAAATTGCATAAAATTCTTTGTTGCTCATGAGTGTCGCTTTTCCCTTTGCTTAACATATTATGAGCAATTTTTCCTTTTTCAACAATGAATTTTATTCTCAAATTTCCACAGGCAATAGCAATCCTTCGTCTTTTGGATAGAAAATTCGATTTCACTTCTTTATCTATTCATCTCATAAAAAAATAAGAACAAAGATTTTTTCAAACGTTTCAAAGGCATTCTTTAGTTATTTGCTAAAGAATTGTGTTTGTTAACAAAAATAAAAACAAAATCTGGAATGCTTCTTTCTTGTTTCACTGAACAATGTGAAGATGAACAACGTGAAACGAATGCAAATTAAATCTCAAGCATGCTATGGATTTTAGCTCAAATGATTTGTAAATTCAACAAGAATTAATCAATTAACTTCGATTGTTTTTTTTCTTTTTTCAATCAGAATTTTATTTTTTTCATAATCAAAATAAAAAACAATTTCATTTATTGAAAAAAAAATTTTTTTTTATAAAATACATTGCTTATCCGTTCGACATGTTGATCTTTCGACTAACTGATTTTTCGAAAAACTGATCTTTGTCGTTCGACTGATATCGACAAAGATCTGTCGAAAACCCATCGAAATTAAATTTTCAGTAATTTTTAATAAAGAAATAAATTATTTAAAAAAGTTATTGATTATCAAATGCAATATTTAATTTTTTTTTTTTTAAATATATGGGGGAAAATATGGTCTTTCAAGCATTTTATGCCTAAAGCATGAAAAAATTGCTTCGCTCAAAACTTTTGACCGCTTTCTCAGATTTCAAAATAAATTAGATTTTCATATCCTTTAACAGGTATCGTTGAAATCAAGACAATTCGTATTCCAACATTTCACGAAAGTCAAATAATAGAATTATTTTCATTGTGTTTTTTAATCTCTAAAAGTCAATGAAAAATGCATTATTTTTCAATGAAAATTCCTGATGTCAAATGTTTTGTCCCATATCAATAAAATCAACAAAAAATGAACAGTTAAAAAAAAAATCTTTAAAAATTTCAAATTCAAAAGTTTTGAAACTGCCTTGTCGTTCGACTTGTTGAAGTACTTCGTGAAAAGTCTGTCTGTCGCAAAGGACTAGGAAAATGAATGAAAAACAGGACAAAAATATTGGTGCAAGGAAAAATGTGACAACAACAGATATTGATATGATTCGATGTGATTATATCTATTTTTTTTATTGCATATATTAAAAATGGTTGTCACATGGAATTATTTCCGGTCGGATCATACCCATTTGCAACAACAACAACAAAAAAATATTGACAACTTGGAGAATTCAAACTGAAAGTTCATCTCATTTCAGCCAAATCCATTTTCCTTTGATTTAATAAATAGGGTCAACTATTTGATGGGACGTTTTTGCTTATTGGCACTTTTTATGTTTGAAGCTGCCAATCAACAAAAAATCTCCAATGAATTTCAACACATACACCACACTTTTTAACTTGTTTCAGCAGATACTTTTTAAGTTTGTTTTTATATTTTTATTCATTAGTCATTGTGAAATTTCGTTTTTTTGCAAATTTTAAAAGTCACTTTAACCAGTCAACCAGGCATCTCACAAGAAATTGATGAGTTGTTTTGAATAGCATAAACTATTATCTATATATTTTTATATTCTTTTTTTTTCATAAACACTTTTTTCTTGTTTTTTTCACATTTCATTTTTTTAACAACATTCTGACATAAAACCGATTATTTCTTTGTTTATATAATGAAATGATAAAAATAAAAATATGACATGAAAAACAAATACATTATTAATAATGAAGTGTTGAAAAAATAAAACATTCTCATTTTCTATTTGTCAAGAATTTAACTTTGTAACAAAAGTTTAATCGAAGATCAAAAACAATTTGAACAATTTGGCTATTCAAGATAAATAAAAAAAAACAATGTTTCATTTTTTCAACACATTATTAATAATGTATTTGTTTTTCATATCAAATTTTTGTTTTTATCATTTCATTATATAAACAAAGAAATAATCGGTTTTATGTCAGAATGTTGTTAAAAAAATGAAATGTGAAAATATCACGAAAAAATTGTTTGTAAAAAAAAAAGAATATAAAAATATATAGATAATAGTTTATGCTATTCAAAACAACTCATCAATTTCTTAAAAAAGAAAGTGCTTCATCAATTCCTTCTCTTGCTTGAGAGAATCAATTTGTTGGATGATGAAGCTATCATTACTACCACAGTGTGCGTCTTCTTCTTTTTGTTGTTATTTTTCTCCTTTTTTGATTGTGATTATGTTCGAATATTGAATTGTTCTCCAAGTGACTTCCGTTCCTCCATCTCCTCATCAGGCTCATCCACTCTGGAATGGAATTTAACAGTATCTTTAGCTTCTTCCTCCCTCAAACATGGCTTCATCAGGCACTTCTTGTCCCTCAGTACCATCCCAGATTCCATTGCTCGTCTATCATTATTGTTCCTCTGGTCTCTTTCTTGTCTGACACAAGCCTTGCCACCATCTTCGGCTCACAGCTTGGTTGCTAACTCTTCACTGGGAACGTTCATAGTTGAGGCAATCACTTTCCCCAAGGTTGAAGCAAGATTGGTCTTCACATAATGCTTCACCAAAGTGTCTGTTCTAGGGGAAAGACTGGCAAACTTCGCAATCTGAGTTGGTGGAATTCCAGAAATCGTTAGCGTTGAAAGTGTTGCAGCCTTTATTGAATAAGGAGTAAAATGGCTTGGAATTCCTGCTTCCTTCAACGTCTCCTTTGCCAATCGTCTAATTCCTTCCACTGTTAGAGGATGAAAAGTTTCGGTATTTAAAAATAATTTATTTCCATCTGGTTTTCTTTTCTTTATCTCTTCCCACAAAACTTGAATGGCCGAAGCTGGGCAAATTGAAGGGTTTTCATTTAAAAAAGGAACTGCAATCTCTGTTCGATTTAGCGATGTTTTTAGCCTTGTGTCTAGATATATTCCTTCCTGCTCGAATCTTGCTCTTTCCATATCCACTCTTTCCAACTCTGTAAACCTGCACGCAGTGAATAGCATTGTGAGCACAATGGCTTTCATTGTTAGATGTTTGAAACTCAAGCTCTGATTTTCTCCAAGATTAGAAAAGTATGTCAAAATGGTCTTTGGATTCCAGATCTCTTGAATCTTTTTCTTTCATGTCATCTCCGTTCTTCTAAACCCTCTGAACAATATTTTTATTATAGGAATATCCCCCAAATTTGTGTAGAAAACCAAGCTTGTGAAGAATGAGACCGCTGAGCGGATAAGTTGCAAACATGACAGTTTCATTCCATTGTCTTAGAGTGTAATGAAAATACTCGAACATCGAGCGGCCCATTCATGAATATCCTCTGGAATTATGCCCATATCACTCTTTTCCCACTGTTCTCCAAAATGCGCGAAGCCGAATAAATATCCATCCCACGTCGACTGAGCAATTCCCGATTTGCACTCCTCTGCCAATGAAACTGGGAAAGATCTCTCTTTTAACGCCCTTCTCCACCAGCTCTCTCCTTTCTCTCTGGTGGATTGATCAATATGACTCTCAATCTGCCTGGAGGGAGACATGCACGTGTGTTTGTCATTGATGGCCCCTTTCTTAACACTGTTCTCAGACTCCTCCATTCGAATGTCCGATGATGTGTCTTCTCCAATAATACATCCCAGTTCTACCCCTTCCAGTTCGGCAGGAGTAATACTACTGGTGCTCTCTCCTTCTGTGCCTTCCGAATCGTCATTGGAATCAGTGGAATTGGGGGGTGTGCCAGAACGCACTCGTTCTTCCATGGATATGCAAGACCATCTTCTCCCAATGGGCTTCCTATTCCGCACCAACGCTCAACCTTGTGGTTGTGTTGAGCTGCAATGGCGTCCAGTGTCGGAGAAACTTGAAGCACCTCCAGAATCTGAGAGAGATCTTCGTCCGTAATGCTGTAGTCTCCTGCTCTTTCCAGGCGGGACAAAGCATCGGCTCTTGTGTTCTGCAATCCGGGGAGATGAACTGCTCTCAGGACTATTTTCAGTTTCTCCTTCAATGTCCATATCCTTTTCTGCTCCACGGGATATCGACTCCTGTTCGTTTTTGTTCTTCTAATATCATCTTGAATTCCTGGATCTTAAGTTGGTTGAGAAGCAACGCTCCGTCTCTGAAAAGCACTTGGCTGAGAGATTTTCTGGCTTGTTAACTCTTCCACATGGCCTGCACTCCTCTGCTTATCAATTTCTCTCCTCCGATTCGCTTCCATGCCGAGATAAACAATGCTGTTCTTCCTCCTATCTGCCTCCAATACTCTGTCTCCTTGTGAACTAGCTCTAAATTGTTGACGCCCCCTTAGTCTCCTGCTCCAACCGCTCTGGCTCCTCCTTCTTCCGAATTGCTGCCTTCTTGCGAGCGCTGAGGACCGGGGGGATCTCCGAAAAAACCGCGGGTTAGGACGAGGAAGGGGATAACTTAATCTTCTTAGAAGTGAATCTGGTTGTTCTCTTGCAGAAGGCTGAACTCGTGTTAGAGGAAATGCTGGTCTTTGGAAACCTCCTTCAAAATTAGCTTCTTGTCTTGCTTCTCTGAGAATCAGTTCCTGTCTCTCTGTGAGGATTCCCGTTGAAGCGTCTGCACTCATTAATGTGGCAGCCCTGAAACCAAACCTGTTTTGAATTCGAACCGTTCGTGCCTCTTGAAGCGCCTTGGTAATCAAAATCAAGATGTCAGCCAGTCTTTGCTTTGCACCTTCCTTTGAAGTCTGTATTTCGGCTAAGCCTATGAGTGCAGCTTTAATTGCCTGGAAAAGATAAATCTCCATCTTGTAACCCGCCTGATCTAACGCATCGTTAATCCAGTTCTTTGTTCTCTTGGAAGCGGGTGGTTCTTGAGATAACAATGGGCAAAAAACCTGCGTTGAATACTCCCCAACAACATCTTGGACGGATCTTGGGGAAATCCTTAGATCAAAAATTGAAATATTCGGCGTTTGTCCGAAAATGTCCTCAAACTCCTGACAAATAAGTTGTGATATGTCTAAGAAATCATCATTCTCCTTTCTGTCAGCTAAAGGGGTCAACTCCTGTGCTAAGCCTTCCGATGAAGAAGGTGAAAAAATTGAAGAGGAAGAAAAGATGTTAGGTTGTGACAAGGTCCCTGGTTGGCTTTGCGCCCCACTGTGCTGCATTGCAGAATCAGCCGACGGCGTAAGTCCAACAATCGGAGGGAATTGCGAAGCAGACATCATTGATCAAATGTGGCGACTGACCCATAGATTGTGGCGTCTCTCAAACAAGAGAAGGAATTGATGAAGCACTTTCTTTTTTAAGAAATTGATGAGTTGTTTTGAATAGCATAAACTATTATCTATATATTTTTATATTCTTTTTTTTTTACAAACAATTTTTTCGTGATATTTTCACATTTCATTTTTTTAACAACATTCTGACATAAAACCGATTATTTCTTTGTTTATATAATGAAATGATAAAAATAAAAATATGACATGAAAAACAAATACATTATTAATAATGAAGTGTTGAAAAAATAAAACATTCTCATTTTCTATTTGTCAAGAATTTAACTTTGTAACAAAAGTTTAATCGAAGATCAAAAACAATTTGAACAATTTGGCTATTCAAGATAAATAAAAAAAAACAATGTTTCATTTTTTCAACACATTATTAATAATGTATTTGTTTTTCATATCAAATTTTTGTTTTTATCATTTCATTATATAAACAAAGAAATAATCGGTTTTATGTCAGAATGTTGTTAATAAAATGAAATGTGAAAATATCACGAAAAAATTGTTTGTAAAAAAAAAAGAATATAAAAATATATAGATAATAGTTTATGCTATTCAAAACAACTCATCAATTTCTTGTGAGATGCCTGGTTGGCTGGTAAAAGTCCTTTCAAATTTAACAATAAAACGTAATTTCTCAATGTGTAATAAGCAAAAATTAAAAAACAAACTGTAAATAAATTGTGTTAAACTTGTAAAAAAGGTTTTTTGAAGTACTGAAAGCCAATCAACGTTTGTTGAAAGTTGGCAGTCAAAAACAAAAAAAGTGCCAATAAGGGAAAAAGTCCCATTAAAAAGTTGACCCTGACCCAATTAAATATGAGGAAATTTCCAATCAAGTTTTTGAAAGAAAAAAAAGGAGTGTGAAACACTCTGTCAGAGGAGATGTTGAAATGAAAAAGTTAGGTGAAAATATAAATTTTTCAGTTGCTTGTTAAAACATTTTTCCTTTTGATAGTTGTTTCGTTTTTGAAGCATCGTGGAAAGATGCTTTTCTTTCTCTTTTTTATAACTTTGTTCAACAATTTGAAAAACTGTTTCCAACGTCGTATTGAAAACCTTTCCTTTGCTCACACAAGAAATATGAAAGAAGAGGAAGAGAGACTAATTGTTTTATGAGGACATTAAAATATTCCCAGCAGTGACAATCCTCATTTAAATGAATGGATAACGCTGAATTTTATATGGAAATGTCTACAATAATTATTTCAATATCCCTCTGTTGTTTGTCTTTCAAAAATGAAACACATGTCTTTCTTCTTTTTCTTTTCGATTCATCGGATAATGAAATATTCTCTCAGAAAATCCTCTGAGCTTCCTATGAGTAAGCGCACTGAATCAACATTGTTGGTAAAAGAAAACAACATTCATAGACGGTTTTTTTTTTACAAAAAATTCCGCAAACTGAAAGGAATAATCTATATGATATGAATTGAATTGTTCAAAGAATAAGCATCGTCATTGAATGTTATTTTTCAAATATTGAATGATTCATTCAACGAGTTTGCATGATTTTGCATTTAAACCTCTACAGAATTCATCCACTGGCTGTTGTATCAATCATTCAATATTTCAAGATACCCTGTGAAATTAAATTTTGGACAAACCTTTTGAAGTTTGACACTTGCAAACCGTTGAACAGAATTATTCGCAATCAGTTAAACTCGATAAAAAAATATAGCAACCATGAAAGTGTTGCAATGCATTAAAATTTTTTGTGGTTTGAATATTTTCTCGTTTTTGTTCAATTGGAAAAGTAACATATCTCACAGAAATTCAAATTTCTTTCAAGAAAAATGTGGATCAGAATAAAAATATTTGTGATATAAACATCAAAAGACACGAAAATCTAAACTTTGATATAATGAATTCTTGAAAATCGCAAAAATGTTTTTCACGATGTTTCTTCATTCTTTTGTTGTCAAACAATTAATCCATATACCTAAAAAAGTTATAAAACAAAGATTGTTTTCACTTGTTTCAAAATTGTGTTATTCTGCAATTAGCAGAATTTCATATTTTCAAAAACGATATGATAGTGGAAAAAATAATTATGTTTCAAGGAAAATGAAAAACGAAAACGGAATGAAAACAAAACAAATGGATCTTATCCATCATCCGAGAAAATAGTTTAAAGCAATCATTTGTGGCAACCAGACACAAAATTGCATGTGTAATAAACTACAAAATACAAAAAATAAAAATCTATAGAAACAAAATCTTGCGTTTATTTGAAAATAAAACTTAACTTGAAAAAAAAAGGACTTGCATCTTTATTATTTGCGTTTTATCACAAATAGATATTTGTTTGTGAGAAAATTAAACTTTTGCTGATTCATCTGAGGAATTCCCGTTGTTTTCTTCTTGTATTGTCATTTCCCTTTCAGAAGACTGATTTGATGATTGTGAAGTATTTTCAGTTGGAAGTCGAACCATCGGCTCAGTAGCAGCTTCTGGTCTTTCTGGTTGAAATCTATTCGCTTGTCTCTCCAAGTATAAAACAGAAGACTGATGAATGTTTTTCCCTCTATTTTCTATTTTTTCCATACACTTATTCACACTCTCTTCGATCTCATTGTTCATGAATGCAAATGGATCTGTCAAATCTCGATTAATTTCAACAAAACCTTGATCTTTATGATCATCATATTCTTTTTTTGTCAGCCGGCAAATCAAAATTGAGTTCACTGCAGTCATAAATGTGTCAATGATTATAGATTCATTCAAGTAATTAAAAATTAGTGATTCACCGAATAAAATACTCCACACAGGATAATCCACTGGGTCAGAAAGTCCAAAAAAGTCAGGCCTCCAAATTAGCAAACAAACAATGTTAGCAACCAAAGTGATTGACCACTTAATACTTTTCTTTAATGAAGATGCAATTATGTCAAAAGTGATGACTGAATCAATATTTCTCACAATAAGGCACATTGTATCTTTTGAAGATTCAATAAAAGGTTTTCCTTCAATGCAAGACATTGCATAAATCCTTTCACATTCAGCTTCAACAAAATCAGACGGTTTTGATCCTATTAATTTCACGATCATTGCTACTAAAAACAACGCTAATGCAACTGCATAGAAGAATACAGCATAAAATTTCATTGCGAATCTGAACAGACACATGCAGCACGATGCAACGAATCCTGAGTCTTCTTCTTCCTCTTCAACATTGTTTTGCTTTTTATTTGGCTTTGAACAATAGTTGAAAAAGTTTCCAACCAAAGAGAAAGCAAATGCAAAGGTGCCAATTGATTTTGCGATATCTTCCAAAGCTTCATTTAAATAATCAAGAAAGCTTCCAAAAGCAACGGCTCCGATACTTTTAGATAACGTGTATTTAATAGCATGCAGAATGGGCCATTTTCTCTTATTTGGATCTCCTTCTGAATAATACCATTCCACTGTCGTTGCAGCAATAATTGCTTTGTTTAAATGCTCAATAAATGATTCGAACCAAACGGCAAAAATATTGGCAAAGATTAACAAAATGAAATTTATTATCGTTAAGGCATTAAACCCAATATTAAAGTAAATTCTGAACATGCACTGATAATAAACAATACTGACATATGATGAAAGCCAACCTACAACTATTGAAATAATAGCAAGTATAATGACAACCAAAAGCAATCCAGCTCTATCTTTGATTGCTTTTGCTGCTTCTTTAAACATTTCAGAAACAATGCTAACATTCTCGTTATTAATGATAAGCATCACCAAAAGAAAAATAAAGAATACTGCTGAAATCGCACCTGAAACATACATGACTGCATCATCATAGTTTGAAAACGTATCGTTGTGTGATTTTTTGGATTGAAAAGCTGCAATTACAATGAAGCCAATCCCCGAAAGTAAATCCACAATTACACTCACCCACACAGAAGCGCGCAGACAACTAGATGCACATCGACACATGCATAATATCCACAATAATGATACAACAGTGACGATTGAATATCCAACAAGAACGACCCAGACTTTGCTGACTAAATCAATATCTTCCGTAAGTATATCTTTTTTATCATCTTTTCGCTTTGAGGCAACTTGCATTCTTTGGTTTTTGTCAATGATCTCAAAATTGTGATTTTGATGGCAAGAGATATTGTAAGAATTATCAACATCAATGGAAAAGAAATTTTTCTGCTTGCTCGTGTTTGTAATTCCAGAATTATTTGCATCTTCTTCTATAGTTTTAAGCAAATAAGCAGTTGTTAAGTTTTGCTCGCTTTTTAAAGTTAAGTGTGAATTCATATTTATCTGTTGCAAATCGTTGTTTTCAAAGTTATAACTATTATCAGATTGCTTTCTTTATAAATTAAACCTCTCAGTTTTGATACGAAATAAAAAATTGGTCACACTCTGGAAGAATAAAATCTGAGAATGATAGATTTCCAGCCACAAATGAAACAATAATAAAGGCAATGAACAGCAAAGCGAAGACCATTAACGCAATGCAACATGGAATGTTGAGACATTTTCTATCAGAATAGTCTAGTTTCCCATTTGTCATTGTCATTGTCACTCTCCTATTATCTTCTTATATGAAAAATTTGTTTTGATAACATAATAGGAAAAAAATGATTCAAAATGTGAACTGTTGTTCAAACCCTCTTGTTCATCAAACATATCAGACATCCAATCTTTTTTGACAATACTAGGCACTCCAGGAATCAAATCAAGTGCCACTGATGCAGCGGTACTTAAGCAACAACCCATGGTTAAAGTGCGATCTGGCTTTTCAAAAGATCGAAAACTCCCATATAATGCAAAATAAAATATAACTATTACATAATAATAAATTGAGATGAATCAATTTTTTATTTGTTCCCAGTTTTTTTAATAAATTAGCAAAAAATATATGTATTCACATATTGCTTCAAACAGAAGCTTGAATTCAATGAGTGTTGTTCACAAACAAATATATCATAATTTTAAGACTGCACATTTTGAGTATTTGACAATTTTTTCTTCAAAAAATGATTCGAATTTTTTTGTTTTATTTTTTGATCAACGTTTTGCTCAAATTTCCACTAGATTTCGACATTGAGAGTTCTACTTGTTAGCATTGCTTTAACACTTTCATTTTTAATGTTTTTAATAATTTAAAAACTTTGAGAACTCTATTGTTTCAATAGTTTAAACACTTCATCGAATTTTTATAAAACTTAATTATCTGCAAAGGATACAGTATTTTCTGAGATTTCTAATGTTTTATGGAAATATTATTTATTTAAAAAAACAATTAAGATGATAAATAATAGAAACAATAAGTATTTGACACGAAAATTGTGAAAGATGACATTATGTTTTAAATGCATAACTTGTTATTTATAAAAATATAAATTTTTGTGCTAAGATATATGATATAATACTCTTCAATCCATGAATAAAATATATGAAATCTCAGAAAATACTGTATCCTTTGCAGATAATTAAGTTTTATAAAAATTCGATGAAGTGTTTAAACTATTGAAACAATAGAGTTCTCAAAGTTTTTAAATTATTAAAAACATTAAAAATGAAAGTGTTAAAGCAATGCTAACAAGTAGAACTCTCAATGTCGAAATCTAGTGGAAATTTGAGCAAAACGTTGATCAAAAAATAAAACAAAAAAATTCGAATCATTTTTTGAAGAAAAAATTGTCAAATACTCAAAATGTGCAGTCTTAAAATTATGATATATTTGTTTGTGAACAACACTCATTGAATTCAAGCTTCTGTTTGAAGCAATATGTGAATATATATATTTTTTGCTAATTTTTTAAATTGAACTCGAGAAAAAAAAATTTTTTTTTTTTTTTTTGATTTTTCAATATTAATTGATTATTATTTATTCGAATTTTATCAAACACATATGAATTGATTCAATAGATTCAAATTTGACACAATCTCTTTTGTGATCAAGAAACGAAATTTACTAAGTTCGAATTCAAAATGATGTGTGTTTTCAATAACTGTGGACAGTTGAATTGCCTCAACAACATTTGATAGTTATATTTCGAAAATTTTCTCAGTTGTTCCCTCAATAAATACAAACTCATAAGAATTATTTTCGTATCTCATCCAACGCCTCGACAGTTCAAATAAATAATATTTCTTTTCAGAAGAATTCTGAGAAAACAGATTCTTCTTGTTTTTCCGAAATTTGAAATGTTTCATTATTTATTCGATGGAGCAAGTTGTTTCATTTGTGTGAATCACATATGTTTGCATTTATTGAGAGAATAACTGAGATTTTGTTAAAATACATCTATCAACGATTGTTGAGAAAAAACCACTTTTCTCAATTATTGAAAGAGTCTAACATTATGAACACTAACTATGAACAAAAAGTTTAATGTTTTTTTAAATTATGATTTGATTTTTGAAATAATAGCAAATGTGAAATATAAAGGAAATTTTGCAATTGACTTTTTTGGTTCCTTTGTTAGGAGCAACAAATTGTGAATTCATATTAAATACGCAATTTTTTTTACATCGTATATTTTTTTTTTATCTCAAAAAAAAATTAAACTTCGCTTATATTTTGTGTTAGCAATTGCTAACAATTTTGACTGAATTTTCGCGTTCAACAAAAATTTTTACAAAAAATGGTTATCTGATAACATTTAACTTTTTTAATAAAGCTACTGTGACTTTCAAAATAGGCAAAAACTTTCCTAATGATTGGAAAGAAGCCTTTTCTCAGCAGTAAATGAATGCTGAATTTCAATCTTTTCCTTCATTATTCGAAAGATGAATGTGTGAAAAGATTGAAATTCTGCATTCATTTACTGCTGAGAAAAGGCTTCTGTCCATCCATTTGGAAAGTATTTGCCTTTTTCGAAAATCATTCTATTTGTTTCATTGCGACGCTCATTATATTTATTTATATACATTGGTTATTATTTTTGTAATCCTTTTTTTTCTATCAATATTTTCAGTTTGAAAATTTCCCTTGAATGTTTACAAATGAACTCTGAAAAGCTAACAGGCATATCAATACTTCTTAATTTTTATATCAGCTCATGCATTTGCTTTTGAGACAGTAGTGATTATTTATGCGCTCAAATGGAAAATTTCTTCCCAAAGGGAAACAATCTTAGAATAATAAATACACCGAAAAAAGTTATGATTTCAAAAAGAATCACCCATATCCATCTCAGACACGTGAAAACTTGCTTGGGAGCTTTCTCACTCTTCTCTTTGTTGATGATAAAACCCAACGTTCCGAACCACTGAGAAATCTCTAGAATAATTCTTGAAAGCTCTTGTGCGTCTTGGTGATGGAGGAGCATCTCGTCGAGATTCGAAACACAGTGAACGTTCCATCTCTGTCTCACTTTCTTCACAACATCTCGCATCACCTTTGCAAAGATGTGAGGAGCATCTTTCATTCCGAATGGCATGCCTTCGAATGCGAAGTACTTGTCGCCGAGCTTGAATGCAAGGAAATGGATGAACGATTCGTTCACTGGAATCTGGAAATATGCTTACGAAAGGTCTAATGATGTTGCAAAGTCTCACTCTTGAAGAAGCTTCTCCACAGTGCGTTGGTTTTCCATCTTGAAGTGAGTGTTCTTCAACACGGCATTCAGCGGGTGACAGTCCAAGACTTGGCGGTATTTTCCGTTCTTCTTGGGGATGAAGAACAGGTTGCTAAGACATTTGACTTCTGCTTTCTTCAGTTCCCTGAGAATTCTGGCTTGATCTCCTTCCAAAAGGCAGCACGATAATTCTTCTTGCTCTTTCTCTGTGCCGATGAATCCTTTTCCAGCAGCAACTTCTTTTTCTTGTTTTTCACTTTCCTGCTTCACTTTCCAATCCGGCTTGATTCCGATGGAAATTATTCTCTTCACTGGCATGTCTATCGAAGCATGGAGGAAGAATTTCGATCTTCCTCCGATGACTTCCTTTGTTTTTCCAACTGTGAGGACTTCCTCCCGACAGAGCGGCTTCTGAACCTGCTTGTGCTCATGTTTCGTCTTCGATTCCATTCGCTTCCTAGTCATTTGTTGGGCTTTGCATAATTCTCTCCCAGAAAAAACCTCCTTCTCTGTGATATTCTCCCACGCGAACGGCCTCCGATGCTGCTCCTGTATGTGGATATCGGTTGTGCTCGTTTAATAACTTCTTTTTGGTAATCTGTATACAAAGGATACTCAATTTTTTTCTCTTTTAACTTTCACTGAAATCAATCCCTGACTTCCTGCAATTCTTTTAATTCCACTTTCCCACAATGATACCGTTAAAAAAGAAAGAGCATCCTCAATTGGAATTCTCGAGTCTTCGCGTGCTGAGTCTCCCACAAATTGAAAGGACTTAATGGTCTGGAAGGGCTTCTTTTCAATTCGTTCCCCCACTTGACACAGTGCATCCAACGCCCACTTGGCTGTAAATTCGTGCTTACGAATTGACGAAGGGATGAACGGAGCCAGGGGAATGGAATTATAGAATTCGATCGTTTCTGCTACATCCCTCTTGTCTATTGGGATGTCAAAAATTTTATAAGATAAGACGCTGCCAAAGAAATCTGCTGCCTCTCGTTCCAGGATAACTTGCATTCTATCTTCTTGGTCATAGCGACATTCTTCACCTTGGGATTGTGAAGACTGCGGAATCGTTGAAAAAGGTTCCGGTTGAGTTATTTGCGAATTGAAACAAGGAGAATGAACTTAATTTTCTTGGGATGTCGCAGAAGCACTGGAGGTGGATGTGAAAATTGCCCCACCGCTCGTTGTCCCGGCGGCCTGAATTCCAGACATCGCTCACAAAGCGAGTCCAATTATGCTTTGCGGGATCATTAAATAAAAAAATTTTTGATTGACTAGCCCCGTTATTACAAGAGTCTGCTCCCATAACAAGAGGTGTTGTAGATTAATCTGTGGTTCTTTAGTATTTATAGGCTTGCGCAATTTAATCGAATATCATTATAACACATTTTATTTATATTTTTTTTGTTTGATAAAAAGTGAATTTTTGATGTGAAAGAAAGACAAAAAAGATTGTTGTTTGAGATATTTCTTTTCTGTGTTCATTAACAAGCATTCGTAGTGAATGAAAAAACCGAAATAACTATCAATATTTAATGATTACAAAAATAATTACACATATTAAATTTATATTCAAAAAAAAACTTGGAATTTTCAAAGTGAAAAATTGTTGACTGATGTGTGGAATTTTTTTCTTCACATCACCCAGAGTCACTCTTATGATGATATTTTAACGTTTTATCTTTCAAATTATCAATAAAAAAATTGAAAAACTGGAATAATAGTGATGTTGCAAACCCGCATTTGCATAAATCCACTCATTAAGGCTTTGATGACAGCTCAGACTAAACATATTTGAAAAATTTATACAAATTTTTTAAAAAACATTTCTTGATAAGAAATAAAAATCTTATAAAAAAATATTTCATGTTGAGTCAGCTTTGATCTTTTTATTTGAGCTTTTCTTTTGACGCAACACTCTTATGTTTTTATATCTAATTAACTACACCAAAAATAATACAACATCGAAAATTATTATTCAAAATCGAAAAAGTTTAATTAGAAATCGAAAATATTTCATTCTACATCGAAAATTCTTTATCATCAAAAAAATTAGAAAAATTAATAAAAATTCAAACTCATGTCAGTTTCTTTTCTTTCAGTTATTGATCTGAGAAATTAGGTGATTTTTTTTGATATCATAAAAATTTACGAAGGTTGATCAAAATATTTTTTCGTTAAGGGTTTGGTTAATAAGAAAATATTTCCAAAAAAATTTGCGAAAATATGCAATAATATATTATTATAATAATTAATTTGTTGATTTTAAATTTATTAAAATTGTTTTTATTACAAATTTTGAAAAAAACTTAGAAAAACTATTCAAAAAATTTCGAAAATTTGATTATCAAAAAAAAAAGTTCACTGGTTTGTTAAACATGAAAACAATTACAACAATATGCTATTAATTAATTTTTAGAATAAAATTTGTTTAATGATGTTATTGGAAATAATTTCTTTAAAAATTTTTGTTGAAGATCAAAAAACGTTTGTCAAAAACAAACAATTTTAAAAACAAACAGACAAAAACATGATTGAAAGCTAGATATTTTTCTAATAAACAACGCTTTGTTGTTAATTATTGTTAAAAAACATTAATTCTTAAAACTTGTTTTTTTATTAATTGATCACACAAAGTTTAAAAAATTGCAATGAAATAATGAATAAATAAAAGGAAATTGGGGAATTTTCACTTTTTTTCTAAAAAAGCTTCAGCACCACAACCATACTCATTTCTTCTTCCTCCTCTTCTTCAAATATTCTCATTTTTCATCTTTTTCTTTTTGGCTTCGCATTCTGTTGCTTCAACGACTCCAAAGATCTCACATTCTCAATGTTATCTGTTCTTCTCTTTTTCATCTTATTCCTTTATCTTTGCCAACTCAGTTGAATTTCCTGACAGAGATCCTTCTGCTTTTCAGTCAAGAAAGAAGTTAGCAAGTTTGTGGCGCAACAACGAATCTTCAGCAGAATGCTTTTCTCCTTTCTCTTCCAACATTTCTTGCTCCTGACGTAAATGATGAGTCAGCCAGAGAATTATCCTCCGTAACTGAGCATCAAACCGGCAACATTGTATGTTCCACCTCTATCAATGCATTTTTTTCTTATTCTCCAGAAAATTGAACAAAGCAAGGTGAATCTGTTGTTTCGTCTCTGGCGCTATTTTGAAGGCTATTGTTTGACCTGTTAAGTGAGCATGGATATCTTTCTTCGTTGTTTCAGCATTCATGCCCAAAACAATGAGTTCCTCTTTTTTCTCGACTTCACCTATCCTTCTCTTGCTACAAACACCTCCATCTGTAGCTCCGACTCCTCATAGTCCGGCCTTGACCTCGATGTGGATATCTTCTTCCTCCCCTTCATCACCTTCGAACGCTCCAACCAGATATAAGTCTACCAAGAAGCCTGCTCCTCCGCCCGTCAGTGCGGCTCCCCGCTTGCCTCCTCCCTATTTTCTCCAGCCGATTTGTCCACACTCCTCAACTCTACACTCCTTTGTTTTTACCGAGACATACTTCTCCTCTCCAATGAACCTATCCATTCCTTCCACATCTTTCAGTACGCTCTTGTACTCTCCCTGATTCCTATTTCTTTTTCTCCAACATCAACCTCTCCACGCTCAATGCTGCCTCGCCAGTTCTCGTGTTCGACGATGGCTCCAGCTGCTCCCTCGAGCATCTCATTTCCGCAGATCTCACCATTGGAGGTTTCAGGGTTGTTATTCTCATCTCATTGTGTTAAATCAGTCAAAAAGTTTCTTCTACATAATGTTCTCCTTCTTCACCACTATTTCTTTCGATAAGCTCAGAGGCGAACAACTGTGAACATATCGACAGCCACTTGTTCACCTGCAACTGATCAGCCCTTCCCGAATAACACCTTTGCCCACAACAGCATCATCTGCTATGATGCCTGTGAGCTTAACATTGCCTCGCTATGACAAAGCGAGTGCGTGCTTTCTGTCACTTCCAAGTGGCTTCCCAACCACGGATAAGCTCTTCGAAGTATCACCTTTTTAATCCCTTCCCTGCTGTTTGTTGCTGTGCTTAAGGACACTCATGAAAAAGAAGCAGCTGACGGAATGATTCAGATAAATAACAATTGATTATTTCTCCGTTTAAGCGTTCTTTTACTGCTCGTTGAAATCTTCTCTTCCAACTTCTCTCCTTTTCCATATTACATTTTTTTCTTTTTAAATCTCTTCAATTTTTTAAATCCAAATTACATTCATAATATTCTGTCTTTAATAAATTTATCTTTCTCTTTATCTTCATTCTCTTCATTCACAAAACAATCATCTTTTCATCTTCAACCAGTTTCTTTTCTTCATAAATTCCATTTTTTTTATTTATGCTATTATCACTTATGAAGATGCAAAAAATGTTGAAATACGATCTGAAGAAGAAGAAGATGATAATGACTATGATGATAAATCAGATGGTAACTGTGACAAAATCAGAGCAAGGAGGATAGTTGCAGGTGAAGATGAAAGAGCATCCTTTAACAAATGAGAAAGAATTCGAGAAAGTTGACTTCGCATCGTCGAATTATTAGGAACTGTTCCAGATGGCTGGGAGAAAAGAAAGAGAAGGAGATGTTCGTTGATAACGCTGAAGTGGAAGAGAATTAGTCGAAGGAAAAGGGAGGGAAACTGAGGATGGAGAATTTTTTGATGTGAATGACGGAAAAGAGGAAGGAGAGGGGGAATTCGAAAGAGAAGAAAAAAGTTACTGAGATGAGGTGGAGCTCGTCTGGATCTGATGGAGAAGTATAGCTGAGAATTAGTCTATCTTTATCTGACAGGAAAGTTCTCCTCCTTCTCCACTTGCTGTTCCTGACGCATTCATCTCACTGCCAACAGAAGTTGTATTAGCTCCATTAGCAGCAGCGTTTGAAGATCCACTCAGTTCCTGTGAATTTGTTGTCATATTCGATACAATTGAAAATGCCAATGAAGTAGACTGAGACACAGCTGCTTGCTGAGAAGATGCAGAAGAGGAATGTGTAGCTTGTTGTGAGGATGCAGCACAAACAGACTTCTATCGCTGGATGTGAGAGGCAGAAATGGACATCGAAGGAGAAGAAGAAGGTTTCTTGACATGGTGTGTCTCGAATATGGCTGAAATATTGTGAAACAGGTCCTTCTTCACCATCAACTTACGAAGAGCGGTGACAAAAGCGATGAGTGCAGTGCGCGTGGCCAGCAGACAAAGCAGCAGGCGATTGGACAACGCGGCAGAAGGTCCGAGGGGCTGCGTGGAGAATGAGATGATGGCAGGTGTTGTGATGGAGGATGACATGGACTGAGAAATGGAAATAGAAGCGACGCAGGAGGTGAATAGAGAAGGGATGGAGAACACGGAAGATGAAGTGAAAGATGCTGAAAGCAGCTTTGAAGGCAGAGTGCGGACGATTGAAGTGAGCAAATGAAAAAGCGGGGGAGGGCACATGTTGACAAGAGGCATCCACGAAAACTTGAGAGAAGAAGGCAGAATCGAATGCTGCTCTCCTTTCTGTGGATGTTAAATGTGCAGCAGAGCAAACTGAATAGATGGATTTGTCAGTTCGAACAGAGTTTCTCCGATGAATGGGACGCATGCTGTTCTTTGAGGATGAACAAAAATTGCATTTTCTAAGGCAGACAGCAATATTAACTTGTCTTTGATAAAGACAGACGAAGTAAACAGAAGCGGGTCTCATTATATTCGTATTGACTGCAAATGTTTCATTATCAATTGTGTTCAAAGAGAATCCATTGTCATTCTTTCTATTGATCTTATTCTACACATCAGACACATTTCCAAATGTTTTTCTCTCTTCGCAGAACAGCTCAACTGTGTCTCTTGCCTCGTCCCTTCCTTCCTCAGCTTCTCTTCTTCTCCTCTCCACACATTCATCTCCTTTTTCATGTTCTCCACCAGTTGCGCATCTCTCACAGCATCTTCTCCTCCCAAGCTGAACAGCCTCATTCCACACAGCAGATTCAAAAACTTGTTCGCATCATTCGCCAATATTCCCCCTGTTGCACCGGCATGAGATGATGGAATCGTAATGGGCTTCAGGGTCTGTGGCAACTTGAATTGATTCAAAAAATGGGACAGCGCTTTTCCGAGTGAGAGGAGCAAAGCAGCGCCTTCTTTCTTCCCAACCTGCTGCATCGACCACAAAACAGTGTCTCCAGCCCTGTCTTCAGTCTGCCTTTCCTCCCAAACAGAATGATAATCCCAAAGTCATCCACTCCTCCACCATAAAATCCTCCTCCATTGGAATTAATATAAGCGCAACCTGTCTGGCTAGGCAAACTCGCTAATAAACAAGCCGTGGCAAACCCGTTCGCCGCAGCTGTTCTGAGGCGTGTTTGCGTTGATCTGTCGAGTGCTGCTCTGATATCAGACAAGACAGGATGAATTCGTGAAACTGAAACAGCAGCCAAACTGTGATTGCTGTGTCTTCTGTGCGGGTTCTGCCTGGCTTCTCTGCATCCGTCTGAGCCAATTGCGTTCTCGTCTTATTTCTCTTCGTTTTCCTTTGTGGACTTGGCTGAAGGAAAGGTGAACTGCAGATGGGTTGGACTGAGCTCTCCGCAGACGATGGTTAAGGTGTGTGAGAAAGTGACATGCGACTTCTTCTGATTGCTCTTTTGGGATATCGATGAAAACATCTTTGGCTGTTTGTGAGGGAAGCGCAGGGCAGGGCGTGAAGTTAAGTCTTCTTCTCTTTCTATCGTCTTATCTGTCTCATCGGCATTTGATGTGTCAGCAGATCGTGATATATCGAAATAATCTTCATCATAGCTAACGTAACTATCATCGCTATCGTCATTGTCATCATCTTCACTGTCTTCTTCTGCTTCTTCAGTGTCTGCTGCACCTGCTCCGTTCACTCACTCTTTCATCTCTTCATCTCGAACAAATAGAACATGTTCTTCCCTTTCCCTCTCGGTCAGATCTTTCTTTTGAGCGTCTTTGCCTTGATTTCCTCTTCCTGAACGAGATTTGAAGGCAGCAGAAGGAAGACTGGCTTGATTAGAGGAATAATACTTCCATGTGTCAGCTTCAGTATGTTCTTCTTCTTCTTCGTAAGTGCCTCCTTCTTCTGCCTCTCTTCATCTCAACTGAATTAAATGTTGTTTCGACTGAGCTGTTTTCTCTAATTTTTACTGAGTTGAATGTGGCAGAGGTGCCATATTCAAAAACAGATCTGCTCTTTTTCGGTGTCTGCCGGCTGGCTTGTGTGCTTGTCATGGATATCTTTGCACTGAGAATCCTGTCTAACTCCACGTCTTCTTCTTCTTCCTCCTCCTCCTTATCATCCACTTCCTCGTCATAGCCATTCCCATCAATGTCACTTCTGCTTCTTCCACTTGTCTCACGAGTGTCAGGCTCAGAAGAGTCAAATGTGATGCTGCCATCTGCCATACATAGCAGCTCCAGCTCTCTCGAAAGCAGCTCACTCAAAACAGCATCTGAACCGATTGTTGGACTTGTTTTGGATTGGATTGCTTTTCCTTTCGCTTTTCCTTTCCCTCTCACACTCGCTTGCCCTCTCCGTTTCCCTCCTCTTTGCATGCTATATTCCAATTCATCTGATGGAAGCTCATCAAACACAGAAAAAATTCTTCCCTTCTCTTTCTCCATTCTTTTTTCTCCTTTCTCCTTTCTCCTTTCTCCTTTCTCCTCTTCCTTCACTTTCTCTTTGTTTCCAAGTTTCCTTTAACTCTCCAATGCGGCAGCTTTCTCCAAACACCTCGCATTCTGCGCTGTCGCATTAGCATTTGTTCATCCTTCGCTCTTCTGCCCCTGCTGACTCAGTCCCATTGCCGTCATCATCTTCTTCCTCCGCATCTTCGGTTTTCTTCCTCTTGAAATAGCTAGCTGAACTTTTTCCATCCCTACACGAAATAGCTTCTTCTTCTTGCTGCTACAATTATTATTATTATTAATGTTATTTCCACTTCCTCCCATCTTGTTTGTCAGCCCCAGCACTTCTGATTTAAATTCTGGTGGAGCTATCCTTGATTTTGCATGTACTTTTTTTTACAGATCGTACGCTTGAAGGCAGCAAGCGCTTTTCTCCCTCTGCTTCGTTTGAGTGCTCTTCCGAATGCAGTTGGTGGCATGCTCAGCAGTGAAACAGAACAAGAAGAGGATGAAGAATTCTTTGTCTGAGTACTTGAAATCGTAAAAGAGGGAGCTGGAAAACCAACATTCGATGAGGCAGAGGCAGAAGAAGCAGCAGAAGCAAAAGTTGTATTGTTCTGAAGCAAATTTGCTGCTTTGAGCAACTTCGATGTGCGTGTTGTTGTTCTCGCCCTGCGTGAAAGTTTGATTTGAGGAGAGAATTTATTCAGCGTATGTGTCGAGGCAGCTGTTCTGACTGATTTTTCAGGCGATTCTGTTTTGTTTGCCACAAAAGAAGTGGAAGAAGACTGAAGATTGAGTGAATTTGAGCTTCCTTCTTTCACTTTTGTGTTGGTTAGCTGTTCTTCACTGGCTTTGTTTGGATCATTTAGTGAGTTGTTAGCATCGTAACTTTCATTCCAATTTTCATTTTCCTCTTTCTTTTCTTTCCTTTCTCGCTGCTAGAATGGATAAAATAAAATAACAAGCATAGCATTTACATTAAACAGCTCTCCGAAAAGGCGAATATAAATTCAAGCTTATCATGAAAAAATTCCGCTGTTTCTCCTCATTTCTCTGCAACTCAAACACCGAGCAGCAAGGCTCTTTCCTCAAGTGAAAAGCAATGAGAAATAAAAAAATATCCCTTCTTTCCAAGAATTACAAAAAAAAACAGGAGTAAAAGATTTCAAAAGAATAGAAAAAATAATTAATTATTGAGAAAATATCCGAAGGACAAATAACGTCAAACCTGTTTTAATGTATTAAGAAACGGAAAACAACAAAATTCAACTATGGCTTCAGTTGAGAAAGAGCCACAGAATTTCCACAAAGAAAAACGAAAGAAATATTCAAAATTTTATAATAGAATCTTTGGCAAATTAAGAAAAATTTCGAAAATAAAGTATCAACACGAAATTTCAAACCTTTTTCATCATAAAAATCCCATTTCATATTTCGATTTTTATGTTGATCTGCAATTTGCAGAAATGCATATTAATTGCTCATAGATAAAATTTATATGTTGTTGAAGTGTTTCATGAGGTTGATAACGATTTCTGCAATTCTCCACGTTATGAAAAAATTTTCATGATCATTGAGATCATTTTATATCGAAAAGTTTTTTGTTGATCTGTGTGAAAAAATTCATGATGATTTTTTTTTTGAGTTTGTTTGTTTTCTATATATGGCATTGCGATATGGAAGAAATAAAAATGATTTCAAAAAGAAAAATGCTTGTATATTCGAATTTGAGTTTTTTTTTCGAAATGGAAAAAAGATCAGTGAAATGAAAAATAAACATATTAAAAAATTACAGTCGAACACCAATCAATATGACAAAAAAAACTTAAAGTACTTCATGATATTAATCATTTGAAAAATAGAAAACGATCAGAATATTTTTTATCAGATTCAATAACTTTCAAAAAAACATAATTCTATCACATAATCATAAAACAATCACAAATAAACAACTGAAAAATCAACAATTTTGAACAATATAAAATATAAGAAAAATCTATACTATAACAACAAATTCACGGAATCAAATACAATTCCTAACAAAAAAGAATACTTATATAAAAAGTTCAAAAACTGACTTGTCTATTTTCCCTCTGTTCTCCATCCACTCTCCCCTTTCTGATATTTCTCTAACTTTGACTCAAAAAGATCAAATCCAACAAAGAAAAAAGACAAGCACAATGATAAAACAACATTTCACACTCTCGTCAACTCTCTCTTCCAAAGACCTCACTCAAAGATCTATGAATTCCCTCATAACTCTCTCTATTAATGAATCTCGATTAATACAAATATAATAGGGACAATAACCAATTCAATTATAGGGACATTATAGGGACAAAAACCACAAGAAAGCAATCGGATTCTAACTGTTGTGCACCTGGGAGGCTGTTCGTCGTATCCAGGTCCGGATAAAGCAGCCCGAAGGCTGCAATATCTAATACGAACAGTCATGTCCAGCACCCTTCCGATAGAGTGCCAGCTAAGCATGCACAATAACCAGTTTCTTAATAAGGGACACCATTAATACAATTTTGAGATTCATTAATAGAAGAAGAGTCAAGAAGAAGCTCAAATCTCCTTGAAGGAAGATCTTGAGAAGATTGAGAAAGAAGAGAAGAGTTAGATGATGTGATAACAGAGTGAAATGACTTACTTGAACGTTGAACTTTCTCTTTCATTGTCGAAGATTCGAGGGCAACAAGAGTGCGTTGAGGAAGATATCCAACAGCTGAAGCACAGACATATGAGCCTTTGCGCTCAAAATACAAGGAGTCCTTCATGTGAGGGACTGACAATGAAGGCCATGAAATTTGCCAAGATGGCACATATTCTTCAAAGTACCTCTCATGCACAGAGTCATTGATAGATGATGACAATGGGGAGTTGTTTGATGAGGATGATTGAAAAATGTCTTGTTGTGATGTCGAAGAAGCTGATGTCGAAGTGTTCATATTGTTTTCGAAGAAGTTGATCAAGTCATGAAGTGTGGTGATGTGTTCAGTCGAAAGATTGTTGTCGATTGCATTAACTAACGAATCAAATTCACTATCACAGATATTCTTTCCGTGGTGCTCAGCAAAGAAATTGAGTTGAGTATTTTTCTTTTTGAGAAGTTTGGATTGTTTTGAGAGGATGAAGTGAAGGAGGAAGCGATTTCAGTTATGTGGGTCAGAATCGCAGAAGAACTTAAAAGTGTGAGTGTCTGAGAAGAAGTGTCTTTTGATCACAGATTCCAGACACTCAATAACAAATCTGTGATCATTTGAGAGGCAGTCGGAGAAGAAGTTGAATGTTCGTTTTATTTGTTGATTATTAATTTTTTGAAGAGAGATGGTTGTGAATTGAGAAACTTGTTGATAGTTGAAGTATTCTTGTTGAAGTTGGTTCTTTCTGATGGGGAGTTTCCATTTTTCTTTAAAGTCGAAGACGAAGACTGCTTCTCCCTTCACATTATCAACTGTTGATTGATAATGTTTTCGTTGCATTTCTGCAACAAGTCTGAGTTGTCGAAGAAGTTTCAGAGTTTGAAACTCGGCAGAAGAAAGTCCATTTTTGTTTTGTGAAGATTTGAATTTATTCTCCAAATAGTCCAACTTCTCACACATTCCACAAAGATCTGCACATCTTTTCACTTTCGAGAAGTTGGTAGTAAGTTTGAAGAAGTGTGACAGAGAAACTTTGATGTTTGTTTCTTCTGAAAACTCTCTCCATAATTTTGTCTTGGGCTTGAAGATTAATCTCTTTTCATTGGGAGAAAAGATGCCCGTTTTCTTTCTTCTTTCTTTCAAAGCTTCCAATCCATATGAAGATGTGATTGATGATGATTGTTGTGGAACGGAAGTTGTAAAATGAGAGGGGTTTTAGAATGATGATGATGATGATGATGATGATGATGATGATGATGATGATGATGATGATGATGATGATGATGATGATGATGATGATGATGATGATGATGATGATGATGATGATGATGATGATTATAATAATAATAATAATAATAATAATAATGATAAGTTATTTGAAGTGTTTTAATTTGATGTTTCTGAAGAAGATGATGAACCACCAAATTAAAGAGTTGACAGTGTTGGCCTTGTTTTTTCCTTGATATAGAATGAAAGAAAAGGTGTGTGACCCTGGTAGAAAAGATCTTTCGATGATGAATTCCAATTATCATTATCAAATTCGGTCATATCAGCATCATTGCAAACATTCCATTTGACATCATGTCCATTTATCCTTTTTACAACAGCAATGCAGTGTCCATTTCTTTGATCCAAACGCTTAAATAGTATTTGTACTGAAAGATGATAAATGATAGTTTCCTTATTGCTCTCTTGAAGATGTTGAATGTTTTCTGTTAAAAACCCTTTGCAGAACGTGCGCTGGTTAGTACGATCAGTTTCAATAAGAAGCGTTCTCGAAGGCGCAGAACTAGCAGAATCAGTGCATTCATGACAGAGAGCTAGCACATCTGGAAATGCAGCCATTTCCTCCCATCTCGCAGCACAGCATTTTCCCCTGCATTCATCGCAATAAACATTGTTCTTTCCGTTCAATATCTCAGTTGAAAAGAGAGAAGATAGACCTTTATGAGGAGAAGATGAATTAATAACTACATTGTTGACAATTTCATTGAAACGTGATGAAATTTTTTGGCATTTTCGGCATTTGAAATGAGTGATTAAAACAGGATTGAAGGTGTCCTTATTTATCAACTCATCTTTTTGAAGAAGTTGGTGAAGATTGTCAAATGCTTCAGCCACGTTTTGCTGCTGTCTGCTTCCAAATCCACAAAACGTTTCCCATCTGTTGACAAGCAATGGGACGCACGAACGCGCTGTAATTCCATCTTTAGCAAGTTGATTGCAAACGCTAATAACACGTGAAGATAAATTGTTTTTGAATAAAATGGTTTTAAGTAATGATTGTTTTTGTGAAGTAATTGAAGACATGCATTGAAGAAGAGAAGCCAAATAGCAAGTGTTTCCCAAGTTTGGTAATCCATTTGTTATTTGTGATGATGTTTTCGAAGAATTTAATGATTTTGAAAAAGATTGAGAATGAGAATTATTTTTTGTTGACTTTTCTTTAGCATTCTTTTTTGAAATATTTTTTGAAGAATCACTTTGTTGATATATTTCGTTATTTGAAGATTGAATGCTTTGTTGTTGATGTGTTGAAATGTCATTCTCTTTTGAAAATGAAGAATAGAGATTTTGGCATAGGTCTGAATCGTACCATTTTGTTTAAGGCTTTAAAAATTCTGAAATTTACATACTAATATTCGTAATAATTATTGGTAATTGAAACCACTCGGAATGAAGCAAAAAAACAATGTTGAATAACACCAAAAAATTTTTCGATCAACTAACCATATAATTATTAAATACTGATCTATCCCACAATAATATGTTTTTGAAATTTCTGAAGGAGTTTGTTAGCTTCATAGCTCATTATATATATTCATGCATGTGGTGAATGCATTTTTGAATTTTTTTGAATTGAATTTTTGATTGATATTTTCGAGATCTTCGCTAATGAATGCCATTGCTTAGTACGTTTTTTTTGCTGTAATAAGATCGATAAATGAGAGATGCTTGATCATTTTGGTTTCCGTTCGAATTCACATGTTTTTATGTGTACAAGGAATAAATCGAAAACTGCGGAAATATTGTCTTTCATGATAACGATACTTCGAATGGAAGAGCTATTTTCTTATACGACCTGTCATCTGATGCTTTCGGTTTAATAATGCTTGTTCAATGACTGCTCTGTATGTTGTTGTGGTGGAGGAATTATGCGTTGTTCAATCAGTTCAATCAAGATCGAGAACAACTCATTCAATGCTTGTACTGCCCAAAAAAATTATGGAGGAGGGATGTATGCCAGGTCTATTTCATCTTGTGTAATGATCAGTGGGTGCGAGTTCCAGAAATGTAAAGCGAATAGCGTCGGAGGTGGACTTTATCTTCATGATTTTAATGCTTCTGGATCTTCCTGTATTGGAGCAGAAAATGATATTGAGGAGAGCTCTTGTGTGTTTGAGTGCTTATTCACTTCATGTTCACTTACGAACAATTATGGCGGAGGAATGTTTTGTAGAAGTGCACCTGAACAATTCAAAATGAGGAGCATTCAATTCATTTCATGTTCTGCGATGTCAATTGGAGGAGGATTGTATTTTGAACCAAAGAACACAGCAGTTCCAACTGATAATTTTTATTGTTATTTTCTTTTCTTTCATGAATGCAAGTGCAGCGATTCCGATCAATTTGGTCATGATGTGTGTTTTCGAGATTATTACAATCTTTTTTCATTGAATAGCCCATTTTATGAGTCGTATACAACAAATAGCGATAATAGGAGAGTGTGCTATGGATATTTACAATCCGGCAGTTGGGTGAATCAAGACACACAAAAGAAGGATTGGCTGAAGGAGGGAATGAAAGATAGATATGTTGGGGTGGGTGGGAATGATGAATATGAACTATGTGGGGCAAATGAATCAAATCCGTGCAAAACGGTGAAGAAGGCCTTCGAGATGTGTGAGGTGCAGATTAGCTTGGCAATCACACTGATGGACGGGAATCACGCAAGCGAGACAGCAACAATTGATATTGGATCAAAGAAGATTTCAGTTATTGGGATGGGCAAAGAGAAGAGTTCGATTGGGACAGGAGCCCTTTCATCAGCTGGAGCTTTGTTCAGTGCATCAACAGGTCATCTTGATTTATTGCAAATGAATATTGATTGCAACTTAACAGCAGGAACTTCATCGAGAATGTTTGTGGTATCAGTGAGAAGCGGAATTCTTTCACTGATAGATGTGGTGATCAATTTGTCAACATCAGAAGGGAGAGCGTTTCCGAAATGTGCGCTTGAAATGGAATTGAGGCAGCTGACGACGGATGGAGTGAGATTTATAAGTCAATTAAACTGCATCTTCTCAAAGATTGAATTGCCAACTTAAAGGGAACCGAAATCAAAACTTGATCCTATAAGATGCTATTGCCAAAATGAGAAGTGCTTGGTTTCTTATAATTTAGATTCACTACTCATTTGTCGAACTCTAAATTTTCAAATAAAAAATATTATATTACAATATTGAAAAAATGTTAGAATAAATGTTTTTTTTTTAAATGAACTTTCACAAATTCGTCACAAAATTCGAAACAAAAGCAAAACAAAACATTCATGTGTTGTATTTTATCGAGTTTTGTGTTATAAAAAGTGAATGAAAGAAAAAATTGATTATGGAACAAAAATGTGCAAACCCAGAATAGCTCTGAAAAAAGGAAATCAACAATTTTAATGAAAAAAACAGAGAATACAGAGATTATAATCACTCTTAAAAATTACAAGATATTTTTTTTGTGAATTTACAAGGATATTTCCAATCCCTTCATGCATATCACAATATAAATGCCCTCCTTTCCTTCATCTTTTTTCTCTTGTCACAGCATGATCCACTCACTCCAAATGTTCTTCATCTCCCTCTTCTTTCTGCGCCCTTCCAAAATCCAACTGCCACTCAACCTCACTCAACAAACACATCTGCTCCATGGGGCATATTCCCATCCAGCTTCCTTTCATCAGCTTCATCTTCACCCCCCAACAACCTGTCATTCATCATTCTTTCTCTTTCTTCTGTCTGCTTTTCTCAGCCTTACTGCTCCGAAACACACAGCATCTATCTCCTCCTTCATCGTTACCAGCAACTTTGCAGTGCAAAAAAATCATCGCGCCCACAAACATTCCTCACCCTATTTCTTTTTCCCTCCTCAACATTTCCAATTTGCGATTCTTTTTCTTCTCTTTCTTCTTCTTTCGCCAACTTTCCAAAAAATCCCATCTTTATCACAATTCCTCTTGCATTCTTGACCAACTTTTTCTAACATTCAGCACCTTTCCATTCTTCCAATTTTCATGCCAGATTTTCCACAACAGCTCCATTGAACATCCCCGCCACAATCCATTTGCTTTTATTCTATTCTTCTTCCTTCAAGTGTTCTTGAAAATGATATTCAACCAAGTATTTCTTCTTCTTCTTTGTTTCCACTGAAGTTTATGAACCATCAAACTTTCTATATCTTCATTCAATACATTCCTCTCATTCATGCACCTAAATCCTTTCTAAAACAGCTATTCTCCTCTTTCAAGCTGAACCATCGTGTTCATGAACATAGAAATGAAGAATGCATATTCAATCGAAACTTTTTCAAGCATATAAATTTTAAAATATTAATACACAATAAATTCAACAAAGAATATTAAAAAAAATTTATTGTAATCTTCAAAATTTAAAATGGAAACAAATTCATACTATTGGACATGCATTTGCCAACTTGTGTTTTTCATAAGCCCATTTTGATATCATATCATTTTGTGAAAGCGGATATATCGCGTATTTTCTTATTCAGAAATAATCACGATAGATAAAAGAATATTTGTCTTGACTTTCAAATTACAACATAATAAATTAAACATTTTCTTCAATTATTGAACTAAAAACTCGCTTTTATTTCCACAAAGTCGCGAAATTGAATTTTAAATGACAGTTAGTGAAAATGAAAATATTATGGGAAGTTGATCGAAAAATTTTTTGGTGTTATTCAACATTGTTTTTTTGCTTCATTCCGAGTGGTTTCAATTACCAATAATTATTACGAATATTAGTATGTAAATTTCAGAATTTTTAAAGCCTTAAACAAAATGGTACGATTCAGACCTATGCCGAGATTTTGAAATGCTTGAGGTGGAATTAATGTGGGAGAAGTGGCACATTCAATTAATTGATCACTAACCCACGCATCATCGTTGAAAAAGGAAGTGAAAGGTTCTTCAAAGGAAGAAGAATGTGTATTTTCATTTTGTTTCTTTTTGAATGATGAGGAAGATGAGGAAGAAGAGGAAGAAGAGGAAGTGGATGACGATTGTTTTGTTTTGAAGAATTTGTGAATTGGAATGGGTGATGGAGATGAATGACGTTTTTGATGTGATTTATTTGTTTTTCTTTTTGTTGATCTCCTTTCTCTCCTAATTGGAGTACTGATTGGGGCATCAACAGCTTGAGAAGAAGAAGAATTTGAAGAAGGAGAATTTTTTTCTGAAATGGTTTTTGAATTTTTATTGAGTTGGGATGATGTTGAAGAAGAAGAAGATTGTTTTTTATTTGAAGAAGAATTTTCTATAATTATTTCTTCATCCCAGGCATCTTCATCAATAAATCTGGCGTAATCTGGCTCAGCTCGCTGCTTTTTCTTTGTTGATTGAAGAGAAGTTGAGGCTTCAGTCGAATGGGCTAACATCCAGTTATTGCCCTTTTCCCAGTCCTGTTCATTTAAGCCTAAAATTAACAGAGAAAATTATTCATAAAAAATATTTAATATAAACAAACCACTTTTGCAAGATGGAAGTTGAGGTTTCTGAGGCGGAATGATAAAACCTTGATTCTTCTTCAGCATTTGCTTCGCGTAAATAAATTTTCCCTCTGTGACATCATATCCATAGTCTTGTAAATCGGATAATGATGTGTTGCGGGAAAGCGCTTGCAGCATTATTGTCTGAGTGTGCAACGGAGCGTTGTTGTTCACCACAGACAGGTCTTCCAGCAGCTTTATGTGATATTCTGTTTCAAAAAAATAAATAATAAACAAATCAAAAAGAAAAAAATAACAGAGAGATAAAATAATATTTTTTACACAGTACAATATAATATAAAACAAAACCATTAAAAGACTTCAGTAAATCGTTAATAACAGAAGATGATTGCCTATTGTTGTAAAAGAGATATACGAGCAATGAATCAATATCGTCTCCACCAATTCGAGCATTTCGTTCCAAATAACTTTGCATCGAGAATTAAGAGTTGACTGAGGTTTTGAAAAAGACATTTTTATTTTGAAAGTGTTTTAATTATGGTTTGATGATATTAGAAATTTATATACTGTTGTTTGAATTTATAATACATTTTTTTTTTATTTTTTTTGTGTTTTTTTGGCTTTGTGTTTATTCAAAGAAAAATTGACTAATAAAATATTCAAAGAGCTTCCAAAAATGAATTATTATTATTCAAAATTATCCTTCTAAAATTTGCTGACAAGTCAAAACTGACATGAATGTTATTTCGTTTTCCACATCATCAGGAAAAAAAATTTCCATCAAACAATAAATTATTAATTCTTTTGAAAAAAGGATAAAAAATATCATCTCTGAAACAAAAAATCAGCATTACTGTCTCAATCATAATTTTAATAAATATAATAGTTATTTTTGTGTTTATTTAAAAAAATGACTTAAGTCAAAATAGGATTTTTTAAATAATTATTTTTTTTTTTTTTTTTTTTTTTTTTTTGTAAATGATAAGTTTTTGCAAAAAAATTTTTTTTCAACAGTGACAAATAATGAACAATGAAAATTTATAGTATCGATTGAAATTTAAAATTAAGATTGTTTTTTTAAAAAAATGTTTCTGATAATATTCATTCTGAAAATTGTTCGATTTGATCTTATTGATCAATGAAAGATTTTAATTACGCGGGAATTTGCAGAAATCGTTTTTGCGTATATTTATCTCTTCTATATATCATTTATTCCATTAAGAACAAAAAAATAATCAATTCTGCAAATTCTCGATCAACGAAAAAATGAAAATTCGAAATGGGTTTTTGGTAAATTTTAAAAACTTGATATTTCGGGAAAGGAACTTTGTTTTTGAAAGCAAAATTCAAATGTGATTCATGTCTTCTTTTATGCTTCTTCTTCCTCGTTGTTTTCAAGCATACTGTTCTTCATTTCCACCACAAAATTGGAAAAAAAGCATTCATCATTTTAAACCTCTTAATTATCATAATTGTTATTACACCTACAATTATGACATCCTTCGTTTCCTTATCTTTCTTTCTTCTTCGCAAATTCCTTCTGCTCCGCAACATTCATCTCTTTCGACAAGCAAACACAAATTATCTTCTTTTCCATCATCTTCGCCTGCGCTTTTATCTTCCCCGAATCCATTCATTCGTTGAATAATCGAGACGATGCTCCTTACTCCCTCCTCTTCCTTCTCCTTCTCCTTCTCCACCACCTATCTTTCAACCAATCCCTGCTCCTCGTCATTCCCATCCAATGCTACCACCTCTCATCTCCTTCAGCTTCTGGCAGCGCTGACGCTTTCTTCTCAGTCTGACCAGCTCTTCTTCAGCATAGCCATGTTTGTGAAAGAAGTGTTGAGTGAAATGCGGATGAGGAGAGCTGCAAAGGGGATGCTGAGGAGAAGATGGAAAGAGGGAGGAAGAGAGGGAAGAGAGGGAAGAGGAAGTTGAATGAAGAAAGAAGAGGAAATAATATGAAAGGAGGGCTGTATGGTGTTTGAATAGAAGAAGAAAATGAAGCTGAAGAGGATAAAATGAGATTGGATGAAGGAAAAAGAGAAGAAGAAGGAAAAGAATGAAAGAAGAGAAGAGAAGAGAGAAAGAAGAAGAAGAAGAAGAATCCAAAAGAAGTGAAGAAGAAAGGATTTAAAAAAGAGATCAGAACATGGAGAATGAAGGAACGAAGAGCTATGAGCTGCCCACAGAAAAGGCAGTCATCGAGTATTGTATGCAAGTACTCACCAACATCGCGAGAATTCGAATAATAACAAATTCTGCATTGATCCTGTGCTCCTTGGGCTGGTTGTGGAATTGATGAGGTTTGCCTTATCTATTTTTCTTTCTATTTATTTGATCAATTTAATTATATTCTTTTTGAACTTTCATTTACATATTCTTCAAATATTAATTATAATATGAATGACATTTCAAATGAAATGATCATCCACTTCATCCAAAGTGATTCTGTGTCTGTTCTGCGAGTGATGACGTTCCGCTTCTTTGTGAACTTCTCGTGCGGCAGCGACGAAGACATCCAGGGTCTTCTGCTGCAGCGCTCTTTCTTCGACGTCTTCGCCTCCCACTTGTCCTCCTCCTCGTCCTGTCTGCGCCACGAGGCAGCGCTCTTCGCAAGCAATATCAGCGCCGGCATATCCTCCCAGGCATGCACCCTCCTCCGGCCGATGTGTGTCTTCGCTCTCTGCCACATCGCCCAGGCAGACACACACAGCGCCCAGTGCCACGCGCTGAGGGCACTGAGGAACGTGGGGCTGCTGGGGAAGGAGGCGGCGGGGGTGATTGTGGAGGCAGGGTGTGTCGAGGCAGTGGCGCAGATTTTGAAGAGAGGGAGGCATCGGAGTGTGGTGTGCGAGGCGATGGATCTGCTGTGGGTGCTGCTGGGGCAGTGGGAAAAGAAGGATAATGAAGAAGAGGAAGAAAAAGGAAAAGAAGAAGAAGGACGAGAAGAAGAAGAAGTCAGAGGAAGAGAAGGAAGAGGGATTGCTGATCGGGGGAGAGTATGTGAAGAAAAGAGGAAGAGGAGGAGGAGGAGGAGGAAGAAGAAGAAGAAGAAGAAGAAGCATAAGAAGATAATGTTAATGAAGAAGGATCCACAATATTTGTCTTTGGAGGGCATAAAGGTGATAAAAATTGGCTTCGCCACTGTTTGAGAGAAAGTAATAGAATGTTGGGTATTTCTTTTTTTTTTTTGTTTGCTTGTTGGTTTGTTGAGAGAAAAAAGAAAAAGAAAAAGAAATGAAAGAGAAAGAGGAAGAGCTGGGCGAGTTGAAAGAAGCGATGGATGATGAAAGAGACAGGAAAAAACGGTTTGCATTTCTTTTGATGAACACGTAGATTGCAATGAGAAGCTACAAAGTGAAAGCGATGGTAATGAGGAGTGGAAGCGGTATCACAGAGAATTCAATGAGAAGGAGAAATTGCTGAGCAAAGCAGAAGAACTGATCTGGAGGCGCCGAATGTCCAGCAGCTGGAGTGTTATGCGGGACGCGTTTCTGGAACAGCAGCAGCAGGAGAACAAGGCAGCCGAAATGTGGAAGTTGAAAAGAGTTAAGTCTCTGTTCTGCCAGTGGAGGAGGAGCATTCAGGAGCGAAAGGATAGAAAAACGCACAACATGCAAATTGTGGCGCTTTCGCAGCGGCTGGCGGACATCCGGCTGGTGCATTGGGTGTTCTTTGCGTGGCATTCCGCACACAAAGAGAGGAGCGAGGTATGCTTGCGGTGGAAGGCAGCAGAGCAGAAGAAAGAGAGGCTGGCACCACGCAACTTCTTTTTCCGGTCACGTGTTTCGTATCTGGAGAAAGAAAAGATTCGCGCTGAAGGGATCAAAGAAGAGCTGTCGCGGCTGACGTCTGCGATGGAGGAGGCGAACATTGCAGCGTTACCCAGAAGCCAAAGCACGAATGCACAGGAGCCGTTCGCTGGGGTGCCATTTGCAGAGGAGAAGGGGAAGCAGCTGGATGCTGAGCCACTTGCGGAGGAGGATACGATTCACTCCGGACATTCACTGCGAATAACACAGTGAGAACGAACATGCCTCAGAGCGCTTCTCACCCCACAACACTGCAAACTCCCTCCGCTTCGCCCAGTTTTGCTGCAGCTCGGACGCTGTCGCTGTCCAGCCTGCCTGTGCTGTTCCAGCAGCAGATCGGCAACAGCGCTCTTGTCGACCAGATCCACCGCCTGGCCACAGAAAATGCGTCTCTTATTCTGCAGCTGAAGGAATGCGATGAGCACATAGCAGATCTTGAGAGGGCGCTGGCAGAGGCGCTGGTGAAGCGAAGGCAGATAGCAAGCGCTTCGAGCAGATCAAAACAGAACTGGAAGAGCAAGTGGCGTCGCTTATGTCGATCCAGTTGGAGGAGCAAGTGGAATGGCTGATGGCGAAGCAGAAGGTGGAGAAAGAAGTGGAGGAGCTTAGAGAAAAAGCAGAGCAGGCAGAAGAATTTAAGCTGAAAGCGTAAGAAAGAGATGCGCAGTTGAGTGAAGCGAGAGACAAAGATGCCGTTGAGACAGCACAGCGGATGAAGGAGACGACAGAACTGGCAGCGCAGCAGAGGGCGATGCTGCAGGAGAAAGAGGCGCAGAATGCTGAGCTGAAAAGGGAGAAAGAAGAGCTGGAAAAATTGCTGGAAGACAAAGACACGACAGTGCGGACAACGATCGAAGGGACGAAGGAGTATGAAGAGCAGATGCCTGCATTCCGAAGTCAGATTGAGAAGCTGAACGAGGCGAATGCGGAGCTGAAGCGCCGGATTTCGGATGCAGTAGAATGCTGCTGCAGCTGAACTACGAAGTGGAGCTGCTGCGGAAAAGAGAGAGTCTGAAAGTAGAGAAGATCATTTCTTCTGTTGCGTCGCATGCGCGTGTGGCTTCAGTGAAGCAGGACAGAAAGATGGAAGAACAAGAAAACAGAGAGGAAGAGAACTTACAGAAGAAGTTGAGGGAGCAAACATGAAAACGAATGATCAGAATATCAGTGGAGACGAAATGGAAGCAGAAGCAAGCAACCCACAGCAGCAGTCGTCATCAACCAATTTGGCATCTTCTCTGCTTAATCCACTTTCAACTGTTAATTTAGCAACAACTTCTTCCTCATCAACACTGTCATCTTCATTATCATCTTCATCATTGTAATCATCATCTTCTTCTTCTTCAACTTCTTCTTAAACTTCTTCTTCAACTTCTTCTTAAACTTCTTCTTCAACTTCTTCTTCTTCTTTATTTCCTTCTTCTTCTTCTTCTTCTGCTTCTTCTTCTGCTTCTGCTTCATCTGCTTCATCTGCTTCATCTGCTTCATCTGCTTCAACAACATCTTCTTCTTCTTCTTCTTCTTCTTCTTCTTCTTATTCTTCTTTTCATTCCTAATACACCTTGCATGCTTTCTATTCCATTCATATTCCTTTTCAGTCAAAGCAACCTTATCCTCTCATCATCAAGAAAACTGTCAATCCAACCGAATTCAATCAAAAAGGAGAAGCAAACACATATGTGGGGAATAACCCTTTCAGTTTCGCGCAAATTATTTGGATAAACAAATTTTATTGAATTAATGATAATACGAAAGAGGGCAAAGTTAAAACAATATCGGAAACAACCCTAACGCGCAAATCAACCAGCCCTTAGCCTGAATTCGAAACAGAAAAGCAATTTGCTTCATTTTCCAGTGCATCTGTTTACTCTCCTCTTCTTTCAGTATTGTCTCTTCCACCACCTTCTTCTATTTTGTTGGTCCTATTCAAGTTCGCTTCATTCGTTAATAACATCAACATCCTCTTCATTCTCCAAAAAATATTCCACTTCTCCTTGTTCTCAAAATTTCAATATCATCAACTTCCTTATCTTCTTCGTCATGTTCCTCTTGCTCTTCTTGATCTTTATCAAACTCAAACACAATTCGGTTATTGTCTCAGCCCACCTTCACCACAAGACACGATGCTCTTGTGGAAGCGTTGTTTGTTGCGCGGCAGTTATCTTTCCAATCTTCACATCTTTTCTTGTACCGAAGAAGCTAAAATATCAGCACACGCCACATAAAGACAGAATCAAAGAGGAGATGAAAAATTCACATTAGAGGCAGAGGGCAACAGAAGAAAATGAGAAAATAGAATTTTGTTTGGAGGAGAAGAAAGAAAAAGCGCTATGATCTTATGAAGATAGATGCTGAGTACTTATACGAAATGAAAGACATTGAAAATTACAGCATGGCGACGATAAAGTGACTGCTGATTCGGAAGATGAAGTGTGTACGGAAAGATGCAAAATTTGAGGTGAAGTGCAATAAAGTTGGAGAAGAAAAGAAAAGATAAGATAAACAAGTTTTTAAAGAAGAAATGAACAGACTGGAATGTTAAGCAGACGTCAATCACTTCCATTTGGGGGAAAGCGATTGAAAAGGCCATGAAGAACTTCAATGATCAACCAGAAACATAAAAAAAAAGAGAGAAAGAGGGAAAAGATTTGTGCAAAAAAATGAAAATGGCAAAGAAGATGCATGAAGGTGGGCCTTTGGAAATATCTTCTTTAATAACATCATACCCGATCATTTCTTTTGAAGAAATGGAAAGAAGGAGAAGGTTACACAAGTGAAAGCAGCCAACAAACATTTGAAAAGCCACCAAAAGAAGACAAAAAGATAGGAAAACAGAATTCAGAGGAGGGCAATTCTTCCGTTATTGGAGAGCAAAATGATCTGGATATGATCATTCACCAGTATATATTACGCATGCAGCAAGACAACAACGAAGCCAATAGACAGAATCAGAAAGAGGTCAAAATGATGAGATGGAAGTTAAACGCAAAGAGAAGAGCGAAAGAAATGAGGAAAATGGAGCAGGAAATCTGGGTCTGAACCAGCAAGACAATCCGTCTCAAACAGATGCATTACAATGGAAAAACGTAACCTTGAAAGAAAGTTGTTCCTTCGGTAAGTGAGATGAGCATAACAAAGATGAAAAGTTACACCATTCTTTTCAATTCTGTTCAAAATGAAAGAAAAGCGCAAGGAGTTGGATCAAAAATGGAGCTGGAAGACGATAGGAGAGGAAAAAGATAAGGAGAACAAGAATTTGGCAAACAACCGGCTGCACATTAAGCTGATTAGGAAGGCGTATCTGATGCGATATAAGGGAATGATGAAACAGAAGCATCCAGCACCAGCTTTTCTGTCTCAGTCAGCACTTTCCAATACTTTATCATCGTCTTTTGATAGAATTTCTGGTACAGAAAGCACAAAGGGAAAGAAAAGATCATCCAGCACACGCTGAAGTTGCGGTGCTTTTGGGAAGGTGATGTGCAAGGTTTTGGCCAGGATGGAATGAAAGATGAGGAGATGATGAAGTGTTGACCAATAATGACTGATCTGCAAATCGAAGGTGCGAAAAATGGATATGAGATTATCCCGCTCAGAGAGTTCAAGCAGTGAAACATTCATAGACGCGTGAAAAGAAAGAAAAGTACTTCGAGATCTTTTACAGACGTTCGTTTCGAAATACAAAGATGAGAAAAGAGAGACGCGATTAAATGAAAAGGAAAAAGAAGTGAAAAGAAATTGAGAAGATAAACAAAAGCTAAATGAAACGTTGAATTCATTTTGCAACGAGATGAAGAAGCTGTGGGTTTGAAAGCCAAGAAAATTACAGGAACTGAGCTGATTCTTTCGCAAAAGAAGCAACGGAACCTGATGATGCTTTTAAAAGAAAAGAAGAAGAAGAAAGTGAGAGTTCAAGAGAAAAGAAAGAAAGATTTTCATGACTTCTGAATCGAAAGTGGAAGTATTGATCGATGGCTTCAATAACTGTCTCAGAAGAGTTGTGCGCCTCTTTAACTTCTTTTGAATAAGAACCTTCCTAGTCCTGTGAAATCAAATAGAACTCACTCTTTTCCCACAGAATTCGTAAGATTGCTGTTTTTCACAAACAGGTTCTGACCAACTTTTGCTTTATACTCAGAAAGTGGAACAGATGAAAGCATTAATCCTCCTTCATTCAAGCTGCAATCCAAAAATATGCCTCTCTTTCTTCCTCCCTCACTCACATCCTCATTAACATAGCACCAACTAAACTGGGTGATTCTAACAGAAAATGTGTTGTGAGAAGCAGACGAGTGAATGAGATACTCCCAATATAGATGACCGTTTGTTGATTTAGGCGTTCTGAGTCAGTATTTGTAATGTTACAGTTGGCTTTGGTGAGGTGGAAGATGTTAGGGAGGTGAAGCATACAATGAGAAAATAATTGAATGTGAGGGAGCAAATGAAGACGAATGGCAAATGGAAATGACCAGAAAAAATTATTCAAAAATTTGGAGTTATCTTGGAAGATAATTGAATGCGCAGTTTGAGCAAGAAGTTGGGTTTAAGAAGAGATAAAAGAGTAATAAATTCGAAGAAAAGTTTTTGGATAAACTGAGGGCATATTTGAATAAAGAAATAACAAACAGGGACAAATGAAGAAATATTGAAGAAATGAAAATTTTTGAATTAATAACACTTGGAAGGAACATGAGGAGAGGAAAAAATGGATAAAAAAAATTCTTGGAAAAGAAAAGGAAGCTGGAAAAGCATTTTATGTGAAGAATAACGGGAGAAATCAAAATCGATTCTGTTTTATTTATAAATTGAAAATTCTCCAACATTTTATAATTAGTTTGATTATACTGTCGAGCCGCACAGTAGGAACTGAGATTTTGAGAAGCTGTTTCAGTTAAAGAAAAAATAATGAAAAGAAAACCAATTGTTTTCACTCTTTAAAAGTTATGATTCACTATTTGTATGGTGATATTATTCGATATTTTTTTAATTGTGTTTTTCATAAATTAGTATTGTTTTTCCAATTTAGAAATTTCTATTTTCATTTTAAAGACAGATTTTTCAATTTTTTGTACTTTTTTTAATGAACTTGACAAAAAACACTTTATTACAAAAAACATAAAAAAAAAAAATGTTTTTTGCAAAAGAAAATAAAACAAATATATATTGCAGAAATTAAAATTAAGAACTTGCTTAATATCAATTTGACTCTTTGATCAATAAATACCACTATTGATTTTATTTTTTCGATTTTTGATCTTTTTTGATGATAATAAATAAAAATCACCTATATGTGTGTTTTTTTATCGTTATTGTTCGTTGAAAAGATATTTTTATTAATCATCTTTTCAGAGTCCAAGAATCTGATAAAATAAAAAAATGGCCAATTCCTTTGCTTTTCTGAGCTGAACATAAGAAGAGAGCCGGATGTCGAGATATAATCAGCAGATGGGAATTACATATTTTCTGTATTCAATTGGAACATAGGAAGAAAACATATTCGATTTCAAAGCATTTTGATGAGAATGAAAAGAAGAATGCCAACAATTGGACATCACAAGGAAAGAAAACAAGAAGAATATTTTTTTTCGGGAAAAAAAGTTGATGATAACATCAAAAGCAGAATATTTGTGTGGGAATAAAGGATGATGGAGAAAAGAATATTGTGAAACAATGGAAAAGGAGATTGACAGCATCAGTGGTTGAGCTATCTTCTGCATTTGCAATAGGGAGGGTGTATGCATTCTTTTGAGGAATTTTTATAATCAATGGAAAACTAATTATTTTTATGTATTTTTTAAATCATTTTTCCATTCCAGCAAACAGCATTTTTTATGTTGAGCGTCATTCACAGGAACAATCCATTTCAAGCAGCATTTTTGAAGAAAACACATTTTTTTCTCCTTCTCCTTCTCCTTCGATCTCTTCATTAACAATATTTTTAATGCTTGGCTGACGAAAAGAACATATTCATCTTATTTGAGAATTTTGTTGTTTGAATATCCATCAAATTCTCATGTTGCAACACACAATGAAACTGCTGTCTGTTTCTGCTATTGGGTGCGATGAAATTCGAATCTATTCATCATTTCTTCATTTTCTTCAAATGGGTCTTGTTCGCCTTTGTAGCCCAGCTCGTCCAAAGAGCATCATGAACTGATGCATTCACACATCTCAATCTGCTTCTCCGCAGAATTGAGCAAATAATTTCTTTGCTTGCTTTTCTTCGTCTGGGCTTATCAAGCACAGAATTATCCTTCTTTTCATTCGCGATTCTTGTGATGAAAAAAAATGCAATTTGAAAGAATTGATTTCATTTCATTAAAATCGTCTTCTTCTTCAACACCTTCTTCGATTAGAAACAACAAATGTTTTCACATTCGTTTTATTCGGCTCCTGTCATATTCAGTGCCAATCATCATCTTTTATTTTCTTTTCGGAAGCACAAAACGTATATTCATCCTATTGCAATAAGCAGCCAAGTTTTAATAGCAATAGATGTGATTTCGAGTCGAAAAAATCCGATCAGAAAACGCGCAACTAAAAATGGAGATTACCTCTGGCTTTTTCATTTGGTAGATGAAAGAGGCTCAGATGAAAAAAGCATATTATCGAAGCAATTCTTGAACGGAATAAATGATTGAAATGATGTTCTTCTTCAAATCACACAACGCCAAATGCTTTCATCAGCAATTAAAGATGAGACGATGAATGAAATCGATTTAGAGAAAAATTCATTTTTGAAAGGAAAATTCTATGAAGCAGCCGAATTTACTGCAGATATGTGATGATTAATCCATCAAAAATGTTATTGATGCGATTTCTTATTTTTTGTGTTTGTGCCTTCTCTTCAAATATCTTCGACTTTGCCTTCATTTGCACATAAATTCGCTATTTGTCTGCTCATTCAATAATATTTACCAAAGTTCTTCACCTTCTTCAGAAAACCCATCGCGTTTTGTGTCCTCTTGCAGGACGTCTTTGATAGCCAGCAATTCATTGCTTTGATGCCAAGATGACCATCCACATATTCATTGTTAGTTGTATTCTCGTTGAGAAATATGAATAAATCGACATCCCAGTTGCTTCTATCATGTCCAATAGCCGAGTTGTCTTTCTGAGCGATGCTTCTCATAAAGGCAAACAAGTGCTCTTTCACAGAATCGAAAAGTTATCAACACACAAAATATACAATTCCTCCTCCTCTTCCTTTATTGCTCGCACAGAATCAGCTGAGCTTAGTGTTTTGGGAAAATATGTTTCAAGATGATGTTTGTTGGAGTTGTTAGAGTTACAGAGGGTGAATGTGAGATTAATTACTTTGAAAGTGCTGGAGATGGAAGCAAACAACATCAGATATATTTTCAAAAGGAAGATTTTGATGTTACAGAGATGAAACAAAAGGAAAAGAGGCAGCGGATGGAGAAGGAAGTCAAAGAATTATTCATTGGAAGAATTAAGAGAGAAAAGACGAGATCGAATCATTTATGATCATCAGCTTTTATCGCCTCGACACCATATTCTCTGTTTTCTGTAGCTCCTGAGAATCGCATATAGAACAAGGATTTTGTGAAACTGTGTCAGCTGAAGAAATTATTGAAGACTTGGTTTCATTCTATAAAAGCCATAAATTTTATTTATTTGTTGAAATGACAACCAATTTCTTTTTATGATTTTTGTTTATTTGTATTGAATAGCATGTCAAGAAACTGCAATTTTCCTTTAATTGTTTGATTTTTTTTTTTTTTTTTTTTTTTTTTGAATGCTTTTTAGAAAATTGATTGATAAATTCGATTCTCCATTTAAAAAATAAATAAAATAATAGTAAAATAAATTTGAAAAAACAAAAAGAAAGAAAAGAAAAGAAAAGAAAAGAAAAGAAAAGAAAAGAAAAGAAAAGAAAAGAAAAGAAAAGAAAAGAAAAGAAAAGAAAAGAAAAGAAAAGAAAAAGAAAAGAAAAGAAAAGAAAAAGAAAAAGAAAAAGAAAAAGAAAAAGAAAAAGAAAAAGAAAAAGAAAAGAAAAAGAAAAGAAAAAGAAAAGAAAAGAAAAGAAAAGAAAAGAAAAGAAAAGAAAAGAAAAGAAAAGAAAAGAAAAAGAAAAGAAAAGAAAAGAAAAAGAAAAGAAAAGAAAAGAAAAGAAAAAGAAAAAGAAAAGAAAAGAAAAAGAAAAAGAAAAGAAAAGAAAAAGAAAAGAAAAAGAAAAGAAAAAGAAAAAGAAAAGAAAAATAAAAAGAAAAGAAAAGAAAAAGAAAAGAAAAGAAAAGAAAAAGAAAAAAAAAGAAAAGAAAAAGAAAAAGAAGAAAAATGAGATATTTGATAACGATCATCTCCAAAAGGCACTATAACATTAATGCTCTATGGGGAAACTTTTCAAATTTCTCTGAATCTCTCCGAAAGCAAAACAGGAATATCAGAGAGGCAGACTAAAAATGAAATTTCTTTGAGTTTCTTTGTGCATTTTCCTTTGTTTCCAAATTAATTTTTGTTTAAAATTGATTTTTCTGCAATTGGAGGTAAGAAGTCGATGTCTTTATCGAAATTGCCTTCTTCGAAGAATGCTTCGTCTCTTTTGGGGGAAGAATGAGTTGTTTCAAGTGTGATGAATATGTTGGCTCTTTCTTCTCTTTCTCTTTCTTCAATTGATAATTCTGCCAATAATATCAACGACTCTCCTCTTTTTATTTCTGCTCCTTCTCTTTCAATTTCTTTTCTTTCTTCATTTCTACAACATATACAATCTCTTCTTCTTCTTTTTCTTTCTCTTCCTCCTCCTCTTCTATTTCTTTTTCGCCTTATTTTTCGTCTTCTTCTTCGTCTTCTTCGTCTTCGTCTTCTTCCTCCTCTCATTTCTGTCCTTTCTTTCCTTCTTTATTTGTTCTCATTCCTTTCTTTCTTCCTCAGTTCTGCTTCTGCAACAAATGTCTCTCTTGTCCTGCATCTGATCGAAGCATTCTTTTGCTTTTCTTGTGCAACCGCTGCTGTCTCCAGCCGACAAACAATTGAATTCCCCGTCTCACTGCATTAGCTACCATGCGCTATGGATGAATCCTCACATTAAAAAAATGCCACTGCTTCAATAATTGCTGCAACTCGCAAAGAAGACGAATGAATGAATGAAACTTTATTCTTCTTGTTGGCGCACGAGCAGCAGAGTGAACTTAATCAGTGTCAGAAAGTATGTTTGATTGAAAGTTTCATCTGATGAAATTCTTTGTTTTTTTAAAAACCATTTCTAATAGAAGCCACAACACAAGATAAACACAGGCCAACAGCATAACAATCAGAAATTTATATATTAAACAGCTGCAAGAGAAATCGCCCACTCTCAATGTTCGTCTGAGAAAACATGGCCGTCTTGTCTAACGTTTGCAAACACCTCAGCGCGCCCAATGCGAAGCAACAAAGTCCTCACAAACCAACTCCGCATCAATGCCACGCAAATGGAGCATAACAATAAAATCTCTGGCTGTCTGCGCTTGAAGAGGCTGATCACAAATATTCTGTATTTTTCTGTAGTTGCCTGTTGCGAAAAAGAAAACAAACTTCGAATGATAATCGCCTTGCTTGCTCAAAATGGCTGTCACTTCGAAGAATGAATTTCAAATGTGGTCGGCTTGAATGTTGTCCGATTGATAAAAAAATGCTCGATAATAGGTTGTATCTTTGATGGCGTTTCTCCACTCTTTTGAAGCAAAAGCGGAATCAGAAATAGAATTAAGTTACTTTCCATGCCTGCCTGGCACAGTCCGAGGAACAGGAAAACTTTAAAAATATAATTGAAGTTTTGGGGTTCTCCTTTTTTTCATTGAATTCTTGCCTTTTTTCATGATATATATCCTTCCCTCGATATTGCCAGCCACTTTCCATCCCCAAAAATACCCCAAACTGCTCTCCCTGCCTTATGCTCCAAAATTCTATATAATATTGTGCAGATTTTGCCTTCACAGAATTCCTTCTTTTTATCTTCATTCAATTAAATATCAGTTGAATTTGTTTTCATCTCTTGCACCAAATAAAAATCATGAAAATCATGTATCTTCCGTAACGTCCTTTATTTCCCAATGGCTGTATAATAATCTGCTCCATTCTCATCGTGTTGCTTTCCAAAGCGGAGATTGGTCATTTCAACAATAACTCACATTCCTGCACTTTCGAAAGGATACAGATGGAAATATCCTCACAATTTGAAAAACAATAACAATAATAATGAATCACAACGTTTTCTTCATCTGAAATATCTTTTGGTTTGATCAAAAAGAAACAAAAGATTTCCTTTTTTGACTTATACAGTCAATTCTTGTGGCTTCTTCGCAATTTCTTTCGCACTTATTTTTATCAAACAATAACAAAACAGATTGAATAGCAATCATTTTAAGACTGAAAGATAATCAATGTTGTTTGTATTTATCTTTTATTTTTTTATCTACCAGGCTTTATTCCTCTTTTTTAATGGATTTTTATATCAAACAGAATGAGTTTGACAAATGATATATTTGAAGACAGAATACGGATGATGACCAAAAGCGAGAAATTTTCAAGTTTGTTCATTTATTTGGATAAAACGGTTTTGAACAAAATTTTTGTTTTTTGAAACTTATTTGCAGAATTGTTCCATGAGCTTGAGCGTTGCAGAGAAGACGAACAAAAACAGAAAATCAAGGAAATGAATGAAATGATTAATGAAATGGATTTTGAAGAATTCAAATCAGTTTTTACAGTAGAACTATTCAATAAAATTCACCAAATGATTGAAGAAAAGACATTTTCATTGGAAAATGCACTTATGTTATTGAAGCATGCTGGATATTACAAAGAGCTGAAATATTTTTCATATTATTATTTTGATTATTCGTTATTGAGCGAAAGAATGAAAGAGATGATGATTGATGAAAATGAGAAGAAGAAAGAAAGAAACGAAAAAATTCTTACAGATATCTGTGAATGTTATCTTTATTTGAAAGACGGGACTATTTCAAGACTGCCTTATGCATGTGTGACTTGCCTTTTGAAAGTTGCATTGAAGAAAGACGAGACCGAAGAAGCTCAAAAAGAAGTGGAAATGGCTTTACTGGCTTTGAGTTGCATACGAGCAGAATCTGTATGATCATTTCTGTTTCATTTTTGAAGTTATTTATTTGTTTTTCTTGTATTTTTATTAGGAAATTGAACAAAAACTGTATTTGAATGAAATCAAAGAAATTATTAAATATCACCAGGAACATCAGAATCTGACACGACTTACCTATCAATCAGCTTGGGGATTTTTGATAAACAGATTTTACAACGACGAAAGCTTGGAAAACTTGATAATGAATGAACTGCATTTTGGAAGAGAAGCAAGAAGAGAACTGGAAGAACTATCAATGTGCATCGACTGGAAGAGAAAAGAAGAAAGGGGAAAAGAAGCGAAAGAAGCGATTGTTATCGAGAGATGGATTTATGCTATTGATAATTACTTGACATGGTGCGCATTGTGGAGCGAGGAATTTGTTTCTCTTTTAAGGAGCATTGTTCAGGTATTTCGAGCATCAAGGAACAATTACAAAGAAATTCTAAATGGATGCCTATATACACTTAGGCACGCAGCAGAAAAGAAAGATGTGAAAATTGATGACTTGTTGAAAAGCGGAGCTGTTGGTCTCTATATGGAGGAAATGAAGCAATCAACTTTGCATGATAATATAATGTGGAATTTTTTTCATTTCTTTTTGAATATTTCAAGGCGATTGAAAGAAAAGGAGGAGGATGAAATTGAAGAAATGAAAAGAAAGGCAACGAAAAGAAAGGTTTTTGAAAAAATGGAAGAAGAAGGATATGATGATATCATTGTTTGTTTCCATGAACTGCTACCTTTTTTCAGAGAAAGATTTTGGTTTATAAGTATATTGTTGGATGTTGCAGATTATCTTGTGAATGTGTAAATAAATAGATGAATTTCAAATGGAATATTTCTATTTGAATAAATTCAACTTATTTGAATGAACTGGGCTTTTCTTAAATGAAGTCATGTTATTTTAAATGGTCGAAGTGACACTTGAATAAAGTGCGATACACTTAAATAAAGTTTTTATGAAAAAGTGGTGAACACTTATTATAATATTTTCACGATTTATCTTTCACATCATCAACAAAAAAATTGAAAAATTCTTAAAAAAAATAAGATTTTTCCTTTTTCTTGAACAATATTTGATATATGTTTGAAGAAGATTTTATTTGTCAAAAAGAGCGAGAAATGTTGAAAATTCAAAATTTATTCTTGTTATTCAATTCTATATAAGCTTTTTCACATTTTTTGATCTCTGTGTAATTAAATATAAAAAACAAAAATTTGTTTCTATTGATGTTCGTGAAGTGATCTACAGCCAACATTGCATGTAATTCTGAAGCGCTCAGTCGAGTCGACAGGTTGATGCAGCATTAGACTTCTCCACTTTCTCCGTTGACTGAATAAATTACGCATCCATTTATCGTTTTTTTTTCCACAAATTCTCTCAATATTTTGCTTGACTGCATTCTTCCACGCTTTTCCCCATTGATAGTCTGGCGATTTCCCTGTAGTCAACATTCTATGCCTTCGGATCCTTCTTTATTGTATCATCAACTATCTATCTCAAATCTTCCGCTTCATTCGAAACCTTCTTCCAACGAGCAATAAACACAATTAATCCAATCAAATGAATCTTAAGAATTATCAATGTGATAACAATTGCAATCGATGATTGAGACGGTTTTCTTTCTCTTCTTCCTTCAGCAATTCTTTCATCGTTTTTAATTCAACTTCGCTGCTGTTCTTCAAAAGAAATTGTGCAGTTGATGCACTGTATTTGAGTTTTTTTACATGAAGCTTACAGCCACTTCAGTATTGTCAGACACCGAAGTTGCGATTGAGGCTGGATTATTGAATGGATTACAGTTTCATTTTCATAAAGTTCCACTTGCAACAAATATTTCTGAGTTTGTGGAGGGGTTCATTAAATAAATCTTTCTGGAAAAGCTAGTGCCAGGAAATGAACGAAGAACCAATGAGATCCAGGGGTATTGCAATGTCTTCTTAACAAGATATTACTGAATTCAGCTGTTGAATGAGGAACGAGATGCTCTTTCTGAAGCCATTTTTCCAATGTTCTCAAACTGGTGGAAATACACATCGAAGCTCGGAAGAAAGCCATCCCCGACTTTCGAACTTTCAATATTCAGAAGCGCATGGACAGAGCAGGCGATGAAGTTCCTCATGTATGGATAACACACTGCGCTCGGGCTGTTGTTGGTAAATAATCCAAATTTAACGGAAATGCTCCAGCCTGACACAGACAGACCTCCTTTCGATGAGTTGGCAATGCTCGTGTATATTACCTTTCATGGGCAATTCTGAAGAAAAACCATCGATCCACTCCAACTGCACAACTCTTCTGATCGCTCATCGTTCGCTCTCAACTCAAGCTCGCTTGCTGCTCCATCAAACACACACGAAGCCACGAACGCATCAACAAAATCTGTCAATGCATCAATATTCCCTTTTTCAGAGTGCGAAGCAAACTTTTTGTCTGAGCAGTTCTCCAATTCCAGCGACAAAGATGAAGATGAAGCAACCAAGCAGCACTGGCCAAGCGAATCTCGTGTAATGTTTTGAAATGAAGATTACTTCATATGAAATACTGAATCATTTGACTTCATACTCGCAGAGCATCTTTCTCCAAGCATCATGTTGGAAATGGCCAAGTAATTCGTCTCGACATTTATTTGTTGGCATTCGACAGAAACAAAAAATTCCCTTGACACATGTGTATCATCGAATTCCAAATGAATTCATTAATTGTTTGAATGGACTCTTGAACCATCTGAGGAAAGCACAATCATGTTTGATCCACTCTGAGTACCTCTCATCTGAATGTTCCGAAGCTGGGAGTCATTTCAGTTGTTAAGAATGAGGCCTGATCACAGAACTCTGCAAGTCGATGTGTGCAAAAGCAGCATGGATAGCAATGCCAGATCGCTGAACTCTAACAACACAGCAGAATTCACTTCAGAAATATTCAAATCAACAAATGAACAATATTGTCCACCTCTTGCTTCAACACATGAAGAACTGAGATGGACACCAGCAAAAGTGCAGTCCGACATCGTCAATCTTCCACAGCTCATTTCAATAATCGAGCTATTCAGTTTAATTTCAGAACCTCCACTCGATGCTTCTTGAGCAAAGATTGTGTCTGCAATCGACAAGCTTCCATCTGTCAGAAACAACAAACTGCAATGAGAAGAAGAAAAAGCGCTCCTAAACAAAAACGAAAGAGATTCCATTTTCACTCTCGATGAGCACAAAACGAGACTGCTTTTCTTGCTTCCGATGCTGCTGTTCAGCATTTCATACCCCCTGACTCCTTCCGCATCCAGCGATTTGACCGTCATACCATGTGTACTTGCTTCGCCAGGCACCAGGGCGTATTCTTCAATGAGCAAATTGCTGTAAACAGAAGGAATGATGTGAGGCAGCGTGGCATTCAAGAAAATACAAGGCTCGCTCATTTCCCCACACTTCCGGAGATCAGACGCGTTGCTGGTTGATGAAGACACAAATATCGTCTCGCCCTGATCCACAACCACAAGCATCACCAGATCTTACTCGTCGCCATTGTCTGGTGCTGTGCATCCCAACATCACAAACTCCCGAACAAATGGAGGTCTGAAATCGAGCTCGAACAGCTCGATTCCAATGTGAGTTTTTTCATTCGCGCATTTCACATATAAGTCTCTTCACACAACTGCTTTGTTTTCCATGAACGTCGTGTTTTTCAACAGGAAAGGAAGCAGCCCATCGCTTGCAATTGATGAGCAATCCAGTAATATTATGCCTCCTCTTCCAGTTGCAGAGTAGAAACACTCCGAGACAGCAGAAAAACGGCACTCGAAAAAGCTTTCTTCGCTTCAACTCATAATCATTCCTCCACCACTTTTGCTCTGGTTTCTTCAGCTGCTTTTTATCGACATGTTTTGCATAGATACGCTAAAAGACTTGCTCCAGATGCAGCTAATGATGGCGATACAGAAGAAGCACTTTGGAGGAGCAAGCAAAACGTGTAGCATTTCGGTTGTTCTGTTGAACTTTCGCCCTCATTCAATCTTTGTGAATCACCTCGCAATTCTGTCAGCACCAATGCTACCCAATTCTTTTAACCATCAGCTCCCTATCCCTCATCGAGACATTCGTCAAGTTAACGCTTCTGCCATAAGATGCATAATGTATGTTATCTATGGCTTTGATGAATTTGAATAAGCGGCTCGATAATTTGCATGTTCCAGACAGGCAGGAAATTATACGGGAAGAATTGTCTGCTGAAGAAGCGCAGACAAATAGCAAGAGAAAAGCGGTTGAACTTCGTTCATTATTCAATGAAATTTTGAAGACTCGTTTATTTGTTTTTTTTTTCCTTTTCAAAAAAATTATATCAATAAAAAATATTGGCCGATGATTTTCTCAAGTCTCTTAATGTTATCGAACTAATCTAATAATAAATGCCAGTTGTTTATGTATGTATTGGTGCAATCCAATTTGTTTTATTTGCTCAATAAAAAAATATATAATTCTTGAAATAATTTACGAAATTCTTCTTTTCACCAGTTTCTTTAACCAAGTAAAAAACATGTGGATTACATAATTAGAAGATATAACAATCAACGGATGAAATGTTGATATATTTTAAATCGTTTGTTGGTGCAAACAATTTTTTACAGTTTAATAAATATTTGATCCTAATGATCTTTGAAAGAATATTACCTTAACAACAAAAATCATTTGGGACAAAATATTTTGCTTTAGATATTTGTTCCATTCTTCTCAAACAAATATTTTTCTCAGATTTTGAATTTTTCCGTAATTATTTGATTTGGGAATGAAAGAACAATAATGATTAGGTTGGAGAAAAAGTTTGGAACAAATCTCAGTTTTTTTCTTAAATGAAAGAATTCTGACCTATTTCCAAAATTACTTTATTAATTTGCAAATAATTTGTACAGTTAAAACTGGATATAATCACATTGGGTTATGCACGACCTTTTTTGACTATATCCGATTGTGATAATATCCGATGTGACTTTACACAGAAAAAAATAAAAATTTATTTTTGAAATAATAAATTTTGTGTCAAATTTTTAATTTTTGAAAATACTTCATTAAAACGCAATTTTCACTTGCGAAATCAATTTTTTGGATTTTGTTGTGTTATTTAGACTTATTAAAACATACAGTTTGTGCAAAAAATACCGGACAAGATCGATTTCACAATAACTGCAAGAGGAATAATTCTGACAATTTTCCTCAAAAAACATTTCATTTATGCAAACTCACTTGACATGCAAGACTTACTAAACTTTATCGTTTGTGCTCAGAAAAAATAAATATCGAAATCTCGGAGAATCTTAAAATCCTATTTCTCCGAGATTTAAAAAATAATTTACTCTTAGTACAAATGAAGCAATTTTGAAGGTTTAGCATATCAAATGTGTTTATATTCATGATGTATATTTTGAGGAAAATTGTCAGAATTACACATTTTACAGTTATTGTGAAATCGATCTTGTCCGGTATTTTGTGCGATATCTGTACCCGATTTCAATGATGATGATTTTTTCCCCCGGAATATGTGAATTTTTTATTTTCTGACAAATAATGATATTGGAGGTTCAATATATCAATTTATTTGTGAATAAAGGTAAAATATGATATTTAAATCTCTTTTCAAAACTCAGTTGGAGACCATTTTTTCACAATAAATTTTTGAAAGATAAACTCCATTTAATAAATAAAGAATAATTTGTTTAGCAATTTCAAATGATAAGTTTTCCAAATTTAAATAATTAATGGTGAATGTGATTTTCTGAGTTTATTCACGATTAGTTAACCGTTATTATTCTTTTCTTGCATATACCATATTAATAAATAATTTAAACTTAACTTAGCCTAACTTATTTATTATAATAATAATTATAATTTTTTTTTTTTTTTTTTTTTTTTTTTGAAAGAAAATAAAAAAATGAATACTCGAATTTTTTTTTTTTTTGGTATTATTCCTTAATGCCTAAGTATATTTCAAAACTTATCGTATTTGTATTATCGAATGAATTTATTTCTCACAAATTTATAATTTGTTTCATTTTGAAGAATGATAGAATTTCAGATTTTGTTTAAAAATAATTATGGCGAAATATCAAAAATGATTGGGCTGCTTTTGTTGTTTAGTGTCCAATGCAGTACATTAAAAAACTTTAAAGCAATAGGAGAAAACATGGTCAAAACGTATAGCGAAAGAAATGACCTTGATCCTGTTATTTTATTACCAGGTTTTTCATGCTTTTTTTTGTTGATTTCATTGTGTAATTTCGGACTCAAGGGCTTGGAGGAAGTAGAATTGAATATCATAAGAACAATGATGCAATTTGGAAGCCACTTTGGCTTGATATTTCCAGGGCTCTTCCAGGAAAATATAAAGAATATGTTCGAGAATTAACTGTGATGTACGACTCTAATACTGATACCTTTTCGTCCCAACCTGACATAGTAACAAGGCCTATTGATTTTGGAGGAATAGAAGTTTGAAAAATTCTTTTTCTTTCCTTTTTCACAAGATTTTTAGGGTGTCGAATATTTGGATAAAAATTTTAAAAATATGTCTGGAATGTACAGTGTTATGATAAAAGCAATGAAAGAAGTTGGATACGAGGTTGGTAAGAACCTTTTTGGAGCACCAGTTTGCCTTCTATTTCACTTATTTAAATATCACGATTTTCACCATTTTTCAATAAGTTTGATTTCCGCCTAGCAAACGCTAAACACATAATGCAAAACGGGATGTCAGAGAAATTAAAGCAACTTATTGAGCATGCTGCTTCGTGCAACCCAGGAAAGAAGGTGCATCTCGTGGGACATAGCATGGGATGCACTTTTATTCATCAATTTTTGGTGAAATATGTAACTGAAGGGTGGAAAAAACGGTACATTGCTTCTTTCATTTCAATAAGTGGTCCGTACGGAGGATCCTTTGAGGCTCTAGCGCATCTGTCATCGCCTCACATGTGGAATGAGGCTCCGATTCCAGCATCTATTATCCATGAGATGATATCCAGCTGGGCATCGCTTTATTGGATGCTTCCGAACTTTAATGCGTTTCAGGCAGATTCTGTGATTGCCAGCATCCCCAAAGCGCAGATGACGGTGACGATGGGCAATATGACCTCATTGTGGTCGACAACGAACCGGACAAGCGTGCTGCGTGGTGTGGAAAGCACAATGAAGTATGTGAACATGATCGACCCGCCAAACGTGCCAGTGCATGTGTTCTATTCGAAGGGCATCAAAACATTGCGGCAGCTGAAGTTTGAGGGCGATGCGACGAATTGGTGGAAGAGCGACTGCAAGGGCATCTACGGAGATGGAGACGACACTGTGCCTATTGAATCTCTGATGAGTGTGTGGATATAACATATACAGCTTTATAGTTATTATTTGTTATTTGTTATTTGTTATTGGTTATTGGTTATTTATTATTCTTATTATTCACAATGAAAATAACTGATGTCTTGTGCTTAATTGAAATTTCTCTCGAAAACTTTCAATTTTAATAATTTAATGCTATTAAAATATTTTAACGCAAAACATTTCTTCTTTCTTTCTTTTTCTTTTCTTTTTTTATGTGCTTTTTAATTTCCTTTTCCAGCTCCGCTGCGATGGAAAGAGATGCAAAGTGATCCAGTTACTTCGATGAGCCTTGATGGGGCGCACCACATAACAATTGTTCATAACGGGAAGCTTGTTGACGAGATCGTCAACATCATATCGCGCAACCTATGATTTAGTTCAGGGTTGAAACACTCATTGAAATATTTGCTTTTCAACTGTAAAAATATAAACATAGAGATTTATTGCTTGTTAATTGATTTTTTCATCGAAAGAATCAAGAAATAATTAATTTTTTATTTGTATTTTTATTTAAATACACTTTTTTTTTTGCATTCAATTGTTATTCCGGCTTTTATTTCTTTTTCTTTTCAGAACTGTCGATTTCACATTTTCTCGCTCAATAATCACAAAAATAAATGTGATGAGTTTTCGGTTCAAACAATCTTGCTGTTAATGTTTTTTTTCTCCATTTGTATTTTTTCAAAAGCCTTTCAACAGACATGTGAAAGAAACCAACAGAAACGTTTGCCATTTAACAAAAAAATAAAATTTGAATTAGTTTTCAAAGAAAAAATATCAAAATAAAAATAAAAATAAAAATAAAAAAGATGAAGCTGACTCAATGAGATGCTTCAGTAAGATGGAAGCATTACAATAAATATTACAGCAAAAGAAAAAGTTCAAAATAATGATGTCTCAACAAAAGGGAGATATTACAATCAACAGAAACGAAATAAAAAATAATCTAAAATTCTTTAAAAAATTTAAAATTTCAAATAAATATCTTTTAAAAGAAGATTAAGTGAGTGGTTAAAAAAAAGAAAAAAAAATATTTTTTTTAAAATTATTATTAGCCTTTTTATTTTAGTTTGTATTTTGAAAAAAGTCAGCATAACATTTCAACGAAACAGAAATACAACAGTAGAAATACAACACGAACAAAAATAAACTGCTCAGAAAGCACATTAATCAATAAAAAAAGAAAGAAAACGGTGATTACAAACTAAAAATAAAAAGTGAAGATAAAAATTGCATTATGTAAAACAAACAAATTGATAAGATTTAACAAGGCACGAAGCAACTGAGCTCAATTAGAACTACGAAAAATAATAAATAAATAAATAAATAAAAAACAACCTTCCTTTTTAACATTTTTTTTGAAGTTACTCAAAAAATAACTAAAAAATACTTAAATAAAATTTAAATTAAGAAAAAAAAAAATAAAAATGAAGCAGCCCATCAAGCGCACATATGATAATGAAGTTATTAATTAGAGTCTAATTTCTTTTTAAAAAAACAGGAAATATTACAATCACATTCACAAAAGCAATCATCATCATCATCATCATTGTGTCTAAGTAATTGCATCATCTTTACAATAGCAGTGAAAATAAAAAGTTGATAAGTATTATCACTATCATTTTGAACAGAAATGTTCTTAGAAGTTATATATCACAATAGAAACAAAGGCAGTTGGCAAATACTTACAAGCAAGCTTTTTCATTTATTCATTCACCTATTCATTCACTCACTCGTTCATTTTTTCATTCACTTTTTCATTCACTTTTTCATTTGCGCTTTATCACGACAATAAGCAGTTCCTTTGCAACTCAACATTCTCATGCATGATGTGATTTTGAAGAAGAATATGAAGTTGATGACGATGACGATGTGGATGAAGAGGAGGAGGAAGAAGCAGAAGAAGAGGAAGAAGATGGTTGAGTTGGTGAGCAAATGTGCTGTTGATGGGTGCTTTCTGTGTGGTGGTGTGTGTGGCGGTGGTGGCGTGCTGGTTGCAGATGTGCAGACGAAGTGGTTGTTAGCAGAGTATGTGGTGGTTGCTGGCTCTGCTGGCTCTGCGGGCTTTGATGGATTTGATGGGTTTGTTGACTTTGTTGATTTTGTAAACTTTGATGACTTTGTTGGTCTTGTTGTTGACTTGGTGAATTCTGTTTGTTTTGTTGAACTTGCACACTTTGTTGCTTTTGTTGCATTGTTTGGTGCAACGGCAGCTCATCTGTCGATGCAACATCTTGACAATGCTTCAAACAATGTGCACTTTGTGTGTTGTGCAAGTCTTGTACGTTTTGGGGGTTATGAAAGCTGTGTGTGTAACTTGAACCATGTGAATCATGCAAGTTATGCGAATTATGAGAATCACGCGAAGTTAACGAGATCTGTGAGTTCTGAGAGTTATGTGAGTTATGTGACTTCTGCTGAATTGCACCCTGGCTGACACTGATGCTAACACTGGCACTAGCACTGGCACTGTTGCTCTGTTGTGTGCTTTGTGTATTGTGAGTACTATGTGCGTTGTCATGTCTCCTGCGACAATGGCGATGTCTGTGGTGATGCTGATGCTGAGACTGAGGCTGAGACTGATTCTGATGCAGGCTGCTGATCTCAGACATCTCCTGCTTGACAAGCTCTGACGATGCTCTGTCTGTTCCCGTTGACATCCGCTCGAAGATCGTCTTCAGCTCCACAGATTGCGTCACCAGTCTGTCAGATCTGACAACAGTGTAATTGGAAGGAGAAATGGAGGTGCTGCTTGACTTGTGTCTTGAGGTGTGTGCAGATGCCTTCGCTGCCTTGGACTTCAATGCCTTTGATGCTCTTGTTGTTCCTTTTGTTCCTCCTTTTTCTCCTCCTTTTCCTTCTCTTCTTTCCACATCACTATCACCATCTGACACTCCTGCTGTTTTTGAAGAGGCCTCGCTCGAAAAGTGCTCAGCTGTTGTTTTCCTCCGCTGGCTCCTATGTTTGCGGATGCTGCTTGTCCTCATTACAACAGATTTGAATGCAGGTGATCCATCTGACCTCACTAATTCTGCTGATCGATTGCTGTGTATCTTTCCATCTTTTGCTCTCTTTATTTCATCTGCATTTGACTCATCATTATCATCATTATCATCGCCATCTGCTGCTGCTGTTCCTGATGCAGAAGCAGCTATTGAATGTCTCTTGTTCTGCGGTGATTCAGACATCTTGCGGTGCACATGATGACGATGATGATAATGATGCGAATGATGCGATCTTGATGAAACAGGTTGGATATCATAATTGTATGCATCCGTTTCTGCTGTCGATGCATTCTTCAATCCTTCTTTGTTCTTCCTTTGCGACTGAGAGTTCGAGTGCGAATGATGACAGGAGCTCAAGCTATTGCTGTGTTCGTGCACGTGTGTGTGCATGTGAGTGTGAGTGTGATTGTGGCTGTGGTTGTGCGTGTGGTGCCTGTGGATGTGGTGTCTGCGTGTGCACTGTGCAGAATGCATTTGAGACTGCGATTGAGATTGAGACTGAGATTGTTGCTGCTTGCTGCTCGACCTCTTCGAAGCACGAGACAAATGCGGTGCAGCTGTTGAAGGGCGCATCAAACGCATTTTGGGCTGCTGGCTACTTAGATGAACAGATCCATGCATTTGATTGCTATGACCCATTCCTCGAAACTCTGACAAATGCTCCTCCTTCAGAGGGAGTGTTATTGAGCGGGAAAGCGATGAAAGAGGCCGAATTGAAGCCCCTTCGTAGCCATCTCCATCTCCATCACCGTGGAAGGTGTGAGCACGCATCAGTCTATCAACACTGGCCACCGAAAGCTCTGGCGAAACAACCGGATAAAACCCAGGCATCTCGCTGCGATCGATGGGAGTGCACAACACAGAGTGCATCTGGTCACATTCATGATTGTAGTTGCAGTCACTGCAGTTCTGCAGATCGATCAGAGGAGAATGATGATGCTGCTGTTGCTGCCCACGCTTTTCGGTGTGTGCTCGGCGCAGAGTGGGTTCAGGTGTGGAAGAAGGAGAAGGAGAAGGAGGGGCCATGCCGCTCATCTTCCACTCGATTTGAGAGGAAGAAGAGAGTGTACGCATCAGCTGGGAATCTGCATCAGTCAAGTTGTGGTGGCAGAAGCAGCACGAGGAAGCAGGATTAGAAGCACAAGAGGAGGATGAGGAGGAGGAAGAAGAAGAAGAAGAAGAGGAGGAGCAAGCAGGCACTGAAGTAGATGCTGGAGAAGACATCGCCTGGCACTCAGCAGCATCCTCAATGGATGCCACAGACGAGCTTGGGATGGATGGATCGCTGGCTGAACGCTTAACTGGGTGTGACGGCTGCAGCCCAGTGCAATTGCAACTGCTGCGACCACAGCTGCAGCTGGAAGTTGCGCACTGCCCGAGAAAAGAAGGAGGGGTCATCATCTGCTGCATCTGTTCGTTATCATCATCGCTGCTGCTGTTCATCAGAAACACAGAATAAGGTGTGGGCTGCATCTGCCCAGTGCTTGTGGGAAGAGAAGGAGAGTCAATGGCATATGAAGAAGAAGAAGAAGAAGCAGATGAGGATGAGGAGGATGATGATGATGAAGACGAAGATGGAGCAATACCAATGGGAGACTGCATTGCAGATAAAAGTATCGGCATCTGCATCTGCATTTGCATTTGCTTTTTCATTGACATTGACATTGGAATGGAATCATTCTCTGCTTTAGTGCTTTGTGCAGATGGCTCCTGTGCAGACAGCGGGCTTTTGACAGACGAGAAGAGAGAGGCATTCTGGTTGACGAGTGGAGAGCGAGGAGAGATGAGGGGGGAGGAGTTGTTCTGTTGGAGCAGCAGCATTTGTTGTTGTTGTTGTTGTGATTTGAGTGATGATAAAGCTTGTTGTTGTAGTTGTAGTTGATTCTGCTGCTGCTGTTGTTGTTGCAGTTGACAAGGCTGTTGGCATGGCTGCTGATTGCACAGCATTTGCATGTGCATGTTCATTTGCATCTGCATCTGCATCTGCTGATCAGCAAACGGAGAGTGCAGAAGAACGGGAGACGATGTGTCACACAGAAGGAGAGGAGAGGCTGCAGATGTGCTTGTGGAAAGGTCCTCATTAGACCGCTTGCTTCTTCCAGAGGTGTCAGTCATTGGGTCGTCTGGGTTGGCGCTGAGAGGGCGAGGGGAGCGAGTGCTCTGCATTGAGTGATGCTTGCTGAGGAAAGGAGGGTGGTGCATACAGGGGGAAGAAGGAGAGGGCACCTGCACAGATAGAAGGGAAGAGGAAACAGAGTGGGAGAGAGAGCGCTGGAGAGGAGCGAGAGAGGAGGAAGACGGGGGAAGAGATGAAGAAGCAGAGGAAGAGGAAGAGGATTGAACAGGAGTGGAGATTGTGGCACTGTTTGGAGAGGCGACAGTGTCGTGATGCTCATTTGGAGAGGAGATGGAGGTGGAGATGGAGGTGGTGTTGGTTAAATGATCAGTGTTGTGATCTCGATGTGAATAAGAGGAAGATGATGAAGACGACGAAGAAGAGGAGGAGGAGGAGGAAGACGATGATGATGTGTGTGGAGTGCGTGGTGTGTGTGGCGTTGATCCTCCTTTCCCTTCGTATCGCGGTGAATGTGGCGTCGGCGTCTGTGTCAGCACTCTCTGCTTCGAAAAAGGTGAAGTCTGAATCGAAGGCATACGCCGATACCGAACAGCACTGCCTGTTCGGTCAGTGAGGCTGCCAGAATTGATAGGTAGAGCAGAGTTGGAGTAAGAGCCAGAGCTGGGACCAGGGCAATAGCCAGAACTTGAATTGGAGCGGGAGCTGGAGCTGGAAAAGAAGCCGGCTGTCTGAGGAGAGCACTGGTGGAGGGTGGGAGAGGACATCGGGCGGGATGTGCTGGGCGCTGAGGACAAAGCAGCCTCGGTGAGGATCGGAGGAGGAGACGAAGGAGAAGGAGAAGGAGAGGCTGACGATGATGCAGACGATGAATTGAAATTCGCCTGCGAGAGAGGGATTCTGTTCACAGAGTGTGACATTGACAGGGAACGAGACGTCAGACACGTGCCTGTTGGGAATCGCTGTCCCAGATTGAACGACTGATACATTCTGTTTGTGCGTGTAGGTGTGGTTGGCGTGGGGGTTGTTGGTGCAGTCGAGTTGGTGCGGCAGGACAGCTGCTGCAGCTGAGAGGAGCTGCCTCGGCTTCGGGCAGAGGCAGAGGCGGAGGAAAGGGCAGAGGAAAGGGCAGATGAAAGAGCAGAGGAGACGGATGTGTTGGCAGAGCTGACAGAGTGCGAGAACGGGCAAGAGCAAGAGCAGGAGCAAGAAGCAGACTCTGAGCAGCGTGTGGACGACAGTGCCATCGACGAGTCATCCAGACGCGCAGATGTTGCAGTAGTCGAAACAGACGCTGTGGAACAGTCGCTTCTGCTCCGACTTCTGCTTCTGCTTCTGCTTCTGCTCTCACACTCGCTTTCACACTCAGTCTCACTTCCGCATACACTCTCGCTCTCACTCCCACTCTCACATGCGCTATCACTTGCACTTTCACTATCACTTTCACTCACACTCAGTTTGTGTTTGTTCTCTTTGTAATGCGATGTTGCTGCCTCCACCGAAGTGATGGAAGGCGCCGCTGCAGACGATGCAGCCGACTCAGCTGAGACATTCTTTCTGAGAGGCGGAACAATAATCTTCTTTGGATGCAGTTGAGATTCAGAGTGCCCAAGGTGCTTATCAGTGTTAGCATTCGTGTCAGTATCAGTCCTTTGCTTAGACGGTGATAAATGAGAGGCAGACTGTGTGTGAGCAGAAACATTAGCCTGTTTGGTGCTGTTGCTGTGTGCAGCTGCAGACGAAGCTGAGGCTGGCTGATTGGCTGACTGAGACGTCTGTTTTCGTGTGGCGTGAGTGTGTGACGAGCGTCTGGTGTGGTTTGCTTCTGAGTCGTTCAGAAGACTTTCTTCGATTGTGCTCAGCGATGCCTTTGTGCACTCACTTCCTTTGCTGTCCTTTGCAGCGACTGTGTTCTGCTGCTTCTTCTCTTCCAGCTCCGACTTCACTTTGCTGAGCTCCTTCAGAAAGGCGTCAGTGAATTCTGCGTGTGTAATGGCTTTCGTTTTCCCCTTTGTCTGCTTCGTTTTGTGTGTGTTTGTTGTCAGAGGAGCAACTGAATGAGGCCCATGTGCCTGGTTCAGGCGCGGCGACAGCGAGGAATGGAGGAGAGGCGGAGGAGATGGTGTGACTGAGTGCTTTTTGATGTGGTTGGTGGAAAGAGGAGGAGAGGTGGAAGGAGAAAAGGAAGAAAGAGAAAGCGATGTGGTGGGGGGAAGCGAAGAGCGCGAACGAAGTGGAGAAGGTGATGTGGAGTTGGATGTGGAGGCAGAGGTTGATGTTGATGGAGAAGGAGAACGAGGGGACATGTGCTTGGAAGGGAGGGATGTTGGACTGGCTTGAGTTGATGAAGAAAGAAGAGAAGAGTGAGGATGAGGTGAAACAGAAGAGTTCTGTGTCGTGGGTGAAGTGTCAATGGAGATTGGAGAGGCAGCAAGAGGAGGATAAGATAATCCAGTGCTTGCATTTGTACTTGTGCTTGTACTTGAATTCGAGTTTGAGCTTGAACTTGTGCCTGTGCGATGCGGGGAAGGAGAGTGAGATAGAGATGGTAGAACAAGACACGTTGAATGGGAATTTGACAAATGAGGAGAATTGACAGTTGTGGATTGAGGCTTCGTAACAGCAGGTAATGACGGTTGTTTAAAAACTTGAGCTGAACCTGAAGGAAAATGAGCCTTTGAAGATGCACTTGATGGAGAAGTCGTGTTCCCTGCTAAATTCTGGATGCCTGAACTCAAAGATAAATTCTGCTGGTCTTGAGTCTGAAGATGAGATGGAGCAGAAGGGTGACTTTTGGGAGACGTCTGTAACAGAGGTGGCGAACCAACGTTTAAAGTTGGTAACATTGCCTGCTGTAATTGTTTAACAGGAGAAAGACCTCTCTGCGGAGAAACTGAAGATTGAGCAAGGGATTTAGACATTACTGACGATCCACTTGCAGCGAATAAAGTTGACAAAGAAGAAGTGCGAACACCCGATGAAGAGCGAGAAGCTTGTTGTTTTGGAGAAGATGGAGTAAGAGTTTGCTGTCTTGGAGTCGAAGAAAGAGAAGCAAAAAGCGATGTTGATGAAGATGTTCGCAAAGGAGGTTGGTTTGAAGAAGTAAGAATTGTTGTTAGCATATTTGACGATGGAGAAGACTGAATTTTCTTGCTTGGACTTGTTGAATGCGAAGATGCGACAGCTGGAATATTTGGAGAAGAACTTACATGTGACTGTTTTGGCACAACGATCGGGGAACGGAGTCCATGAACAGAGGAACTTTGCCTCGTAGGAGATGGAACAGTATTTTTTGCAACCGTTCGAGCGGATGCTGCACTGTTTGTCAAGCTAGGAACAGAGGAATGGCTTGTTCCTTTATTGCTCGACATTTTGTGCAACTTATACTTGAGATCATCGTTTTCATTTTGATGGAAATTCGCTTGTATTTATTAAATGAAATCTTTATAACATCGTTCAAAACAATTTCGATGGACTACACAAAATATTATGAACCAACATAAACTTTATAAAGGATCACTTTTTTTTTTCATTTTGTTTAATCTTGTCTAATCATGGACTATAAGCTTTCTTATGAAAATGAAGGTGCACATGAGAGCATAGTTTGCAATAAGCATAAGGAGAAAAAACTTTGTTGTAATTTGAATTTTGAAATGTTTTTTTCGAATAGGTCCGAGCTGTTTGCGTAATTTCAGACAATGCCTTTCTTACCGGAGGCTACGACAAACAGTTTTGAAATGTTTTTCTTGAGTTTTATTTCATAGTATTGATTTTTCACCTTTGAAGGGCAAAATTGTGGAAAAGAAAAGCTCCGAATAGCCGAGAATTCGAATGCACTCGAACATTTATTGGACACACTGGCGATGTATTTGGGGTGTGCTATATCCCTCCCAACAAAAATTATGAAAACGGTGCGATAGCAACAACATCTGGAGACTCAAGTGTATGAGCAATATTTTTTGTTCAAATGATTCATTTCGAAGCATTTTATAAAATCAGATGGTTATATGGAACGAAGAAACTGGAAGTCCAATTCATATTTGTATGGGTCATAAGGCTCTTGTGTCATGTGTTTGTTATTCGCCAACAGACGAGACTATTCTTACTGGTTCTTGGGATTCGTTTGTTCTTTTTTTTTTTCATTTTTTCAGAAAACTTAAAACATTAACAAATTCAATCGTAAAATCCTTTTTATCTTTTCTTTTAAAGAACTATACGTAGATGGGCAGGAGATGCATGCACTGAAGTTTTGAATTATCATAAGGGAAATGTTCAAAGTATCACAATGATTGGAACAGATGGAACTTTCGCATCATGCTCTTCTGATTCCAGTATTGCTATTTGGAAAAACAGTGTTGTGGTTCAAAAATTGGCGACTCATACACAACCAGTCCGTTCCGTTTTTTCACTTCCAGATCTTTCATTGATTTCATGCGGAAATGACGGGTTTGTTGATTTTCTAAATGGACTTTTAAAATTACGAGTTTTTATTTTAAATTTATTTTTCAATCATTTATCAAATTTATCTATTTTTGACGAATTTACTTCTTCATGTAATTCATTTTGCTATGAACTTATTATTCGAAAAAATCTTTATTTTTTTTTTCCTCCCCTTCTAATTTAAATTTCATCGTTTCAAATCACTTTTAGAATGATAATTCATTGGACAGGCACTGCACAGTACATGCCCAAAGAAATGATACAAGGCTCTTATTCTCTTCTGTTTGGAGTCAACTGCCTTTCAGACGGGCGTGTTATTTCAGGCGGAGAAGATAGAATGCTCACATTCTGGTCTTTGGATAGTGTGAACTTATTTGAATTGAAAATTATAAAATAAATAAATAAATAAACTTAATTTTATTTCTTTTTCTTATTTTCTTTTTTTCTTCATCCCTCCTCCTCTTTCTTTCTTTCTTTCTTTCTTTCTTTCTTTTTGGATGTATTTATTCATTTTGCCATTTGATTTAATTTTTGTGAAACTAACCTTTTAGAACTTGAAAAGCAGGGAGAAATTGCTCATCCATCTCCAATTAACCAGCTTTCTGTGTTTCCCGTTTGATTAATTCATTTGAATTAGCTTTCTGCTTTACAAAGAATTTATTTTTTTTTTCAAATATTTTATTGTCATTTTTCTTTTATTCTCCTTTCTTCTTCTTCTTCTTCATTGCCAATCTTCTCTTCTATTAGAATGGAGATATTGTAACTGTATCTGATGACCATTCATTCAGAATATGGTCAAAGAATGCAGAGAGAATCGCACCAGACGAAGTGTTAGCAGCTTATGAAGAAAGGCTGACAGAGTTTGTAACAGTCTCATGAGATTTTTATGTTCTTCTTCTTTCTCTCTTTCTCTCTTTTCTTTTCTTTTCTTTTCTTTTCTTTTCTTTTCTTTTCTTTTCTTTTCTTTTCTTTTCTTTTCTTTTCTTTTCTTTTCTTTTCTTTTCTTTTCTTTTCTTTTCTTTTCTTTTCTTTTCTTTTCTTTTCTTTTCTTTTCTTTTTTTCAAAATTTTCGATCTTTTTCATCAAAATAATTCATAACCATCTCTTTTGTCGATTTTCCAATTCAATACAAATGTTTTCCAACATCTCATAAATCCACTGTATTCAAACTTCACAACAATAATTCCAGTCGTGTGATATCAGGCATCAATCTGAAGAACCTTCCAGGCGAAGAAGCTTTGAACACGCCAGGCACAAAAGACGGGGAAATCAAACTGGTTCGGAGTGGAGTGGTTCCCAAAGTGTATAAATGGAGTGCTGCTAACATGCAATGGGAATTCTTCGGAGAAATGCTGCAAAATCCGGGTGATGGGGCCGGAGATGGCGGAGCGGATGGGCCGACGGTGCTTCCGAATGGGAAAATACCGTTGGATGGGAAGGAATACGACATTGTGTTCCCCATCGAGCTGGACGATGGACTGAGATTGTATGGATGATGTTATTATTTTTTCTTTAAATTTATGAATTTCTATTTCTTTTATGATATTTGCATAATTATTCTCTTTTTATTTCATTTTATTATCATTTTATGTTTCATCTTCCTTTTTCTTTTTTTCTTTTTCTTTTCTCTTCTTTCTTTCTTTCTTTCTTTCTTTCTTTCTTTCTTTCTTTCTTTCTTTCTTTCTTATTTTATTTTCCTTTTTATCTGATTAGCCAACTGGGATTCAATGAAGATGATCAGACATACCAAGTTGCACAAGAGTTTCTGTGGAAGCACAATCTCTCTCAAAACTATTTGATTGCCATCGCCAACTTCATCAACGAGAGAAAGGAAGAATTTGCAAAAATGTTTGATTAAAAAAGAAAGAAAGAAAAAGAAAGAAAAAGAAAGAAAAAGAAAGATAGAAAAATAGATTATTTTTTTTATTTGATTAAACGAAGAAACTTGAAATTTTATCATAAAACCTTTTTTTAAATGGTAATGCTTTCTCCACACATCAAATTTTTCATTCTTCTTCTTTTTCGTCGTCATCTTCTTCTCTTTCTCCTTCATTAATTTATACAATATTTTTATTCCCTTTCATCAGAAAAGCAGTCCGTGCTGCCACACAAGCCTCGGCCGAAGAGGCGCTTGCGATGGGCACTGCTTTGGATGGAGCATCATCCTCTCAAACACCAATGGGCCCTTCATTCCCTTCTGCTGCCACTCCTTCTGCTTCTCCTTCTCCTTCTGCTTCTGCTTCTGCCTCAGCTTCTGCTTCAGCTTCAGCTTCTGTTTCAGCATCATTGTCATCTTCTTCTCCTTCTTCTTCTTCTCCAATTTCCTCTGATATAACCCCTGCCTCTTCTTCATCAGTCCCTTCTTCTTCAGACAGTGCTGCTGATGAATTTGACATCCCTCTTGTCAGAATGAAGCCAGAATACGACTTCTCCCGCTCGCCTATCACTTTCAGAGACTACAAGCCAATGAAGATTGCGCAGACACTCAGAGAGGAGAATGAGAAGATTTGTGAGGTGTGTTATTGGATATAATGGATATATTGGATATACATTGGATATTTATCAGTGAATGAACAAAACTTTTGAAGTTTTGACAGAGTTTTTAACTTATTAAATTATGGTATCGAAATTAATTTTCTTTATTTGATGGAAAATATTCATCATTTTCATTCATTCATCCATTCATTCATTCATTATATTCATTTATCCTCATATTTCTGACTCCATTCATTTATTCTATCATTCTCTCTTTCTCTTTCTCTTTCTCTCTCTCTCTCTCTCTTTCTCTCTTTCTCTTTCTCTTTCTCTTTCTCTTTCTCTCTTTCTCTTTCTCTCTTTCTCTCTCTCTCTCTCTCTCTTTCTCTTTCTCTTTCTCTTTCTCTTTCTCTCAGCGCTATCGTCTGAGCGAGGCCGAGCTGATGTCCATCAGCTTCCTCCTCAACACCACCATCCCTCATGCTGCTCAGCTGGAGTTCGTATCTGTCTCTTCTGCCATCTACAACGTCATCTTCCAGAAGATGGTCTGCTGGCCTTCTGAATCTCTGTACATTGCTATTGATCTGATAAGATTGCTGTCTGTGACATCGGCGTTCTGCAAGAGGCTGGAGAAGGATGTGTGTTTATTTTTCTTTTCTTTTTTCTTTTTTCTTTTCTTTTTCATGAGGAAGTTCATTGATTATGATTATTATGAAAATAATTTTAATTCTTAGCTTTTTTTATTCATGTTTTTTTTTATTTCCCAAAATAAAACCCTCTTTTATTTATTTATTTATTTATTTTCCCATCCTTCTTTATACTTTTTTTTCCCTCCTCGCTCCACTCAGGACTCCTTTGCAAGGCGTGTGTTTCCTCTTCTTCTCCTCCGGTGTGTGGACAGCGAGTCTTCCACATTCAGAAATCGTGTTCTGTTTCTGCAGCTGTGCTGCAATCTGCTTGTTCAGCGCTCAACTTACTCATTCGTCTTCCAGAGACTCAGCGATGTATGTGCTGATATTCTATTGAATTTTATTTACTTATTTATTTTATTTTATTTTCTTTTCTTTTCTTTTCTTTTCTTTTATTTTATTTTATTTTATTTTATTTTATTTTATTTTATTTTATTTTATTTTATTTTATTTTATTTTATTTTATTTTATTTTATTTTATTTTATTTTATTTTATTTTATTTTATTTTCTTTTATTTTATTTTATTTTATTTTATTTTATTTTATTTTATTTTATTTTATTTTATTTTATTTTATTTTATTTTATTTTATTTTATTTTATTTTATTTTATTTTATTTTATTTTATTTTATTTTATTTTATTTTATTTTATTTTATTTTATTTTATTTTATTTTATTTTATTTTATTTTATTTTATTTTATTTTCTTTTATTTTATTTTATTTTATTTTATTTTATTTTATTTTATTTTATTTTATTTTATTTTATTTTATTTTATTTTATTTTATTTTATTTTATTTTATTTTATTTTATTTTATTTTATTTTATTTTATTTTATTTTATTTTATTTTATTTTTATTTTATTTTCTTTTATTTTATTTTTATTTTATTTTATTTTATTTTATTTTATTTTATTTTATTTTATTTTATTTTATTTTATTTTTATTTTATTTTATTTTATTTTATTTTATTTTATTTTATTTTATTTTATTTTATTTTATTTTATTTTATTTTATTTTATTTTATTTTATTTTATTTTATTTTATTTTATTTTATTTTATTTTATTTTATTTTATTTTATTTTATTTTATTTTATTTTATTTTATTTTATTTTATTTTATTTTATTTTATTTTATTTTATTTTATTTTCTTTTATTTTATTTTATTTTATTTTATTTTATTTTATTTTATTTTATTTTATTTTATTTTATTTTATTTTATTTTATTTTATTTTATTTTATTTTATTTTCTTTTATTTTATTTTATTTTATTTTATTTTATTTTATTTTATTTTATTTTATTTTATTTTATTTTATTTTATTTTTATTTTATTTTATTTTATTTTATTTTTATTTTATTTTATTTTATTTTATTTTATTTTATTTTATTTTATTTTATTTTATTTTATTTTATTTTATTTTATTTTATTTTATTTTATTTTATTTTATTTTATTTTATTTTTATTTTATTTTATTTTTATTTTATTTTATTTTTATTTTATTTTATTTTCTTTTATTTTATTTTATTTTATTTTATTTTATTTTATTTTATTTTATTTTATTTTTATTTTATTTTATTTTATTTTATTTTATTTTATTTTATTTTATTTTATTTTATTTTATTTTATTTTATTTTATTTTATTTTATTTTATTTTATTTTATTTTATTTTATTTTATTTTATTTTATTTTATTTTATTTTATTTTATTTTATTTTATTTTATTTTATTTTATTTTATTTTATTTTATTTTATTTTATTTTATTTTATTTTCTTTTATTTTATTTTATTTTATTTTATTTTATTTTATTTTATTTTATTTTATTTTATTTTATTTTATTTTATTTTCTTTTATTTTATTTTATTTTCTTTTATTTTATTTTATTTTATTTTATTTTATTTTATTTTCTTTTATTTTATTTTATTTTATTATTTTTTATTTTATTTTATTTTATTTTATTTTATTTTATTTTATTTTATTTTATTTTATTTTATTTTATTTTATTTTTATTTTATTTTATTTTATTTTATTTTATTTTATTTTATTTTATTTTATTTTATTTTATTTTATTTTATTTTATTTTATTTTATTTTATTTATTTATTCTCTCTTATTGTTGATAAATAATTACAAACTTCTCTAAATATCCAATATTTTTCCCTGATTTATATATAAATCTTAATTTCTAACTTTTTTTTTCAATGAACTTTGTTAACAATACCAATCAATTGCTCTTCAACATCAGATAACAGGAGACTGCCTCACACAAGTTCATTCTGACAAACGCGTCCTCCGCCTTACCATTGCAACATTGATGTTCAAGTTTGCACTCTTTTCACTTTCTTTTCTTTTTTTTTTTAGAAGAAAATAATTTTTTATTCAATTAAATATGTTCAAATTTATTTGTTTGTTTATTTATTTATTTAACCTTTTATTGGTATATCACAATTCAGCATACAAGCAGCATCTATAATTTATGGAATGAAAATGGATGACAATCCAATTCTTATGGCCCAAATACTTTCAGAGGTTTGATTTTTGTTTTGTGCCCATCATCAATTGCTTTATTCTCTATTTTTATGAAATTAATAATTCAACTTTCGATTTATTTTCAATTATCTAATAAACAAGCTTATTGATATTGAGACTGCTCTTGACTCAGATATTCTTGTTCGCTGCGTGCAATGCTTTATTTTAATGGTTTGTCGTTGTAAGTTATTATGTTTTTTTTCCATCTGTTGTTTTTCTTCTTTCTTTTCATTCAGTGTGATTCAAAAGAAATACAAAATCAAATAACTCAGTTAGTCGAATTTGGACCAATTATTCGAAGACTCATGACATCTCCAAAAGATCTTGTTAAAAATGGAGCTATTGTTTTAGCATATGGCCTTACTCATTAATTAATTATTTTGAACATATTTTCGCATTTCATAAAACCTTGTGTTTTCATTTTTTGATCATTCAAGCCTTTATTTCATTTCGATTCTTACGAATTTAGAAAAATCGGTTTTGCGCACCTTTAAAAATGATAGTATTCTGAACGTCAAATTCCTGCGAGCTTAATCTATTTTTCTATATCATTTTTGATGATATTTCTATTTATCATCTCATTGCAACACCACATCATTGCATCTGAAGTGTGAATGTTATTTTGTTTATATGATTTAAGAAAAAGCAATTTTCACTCATCATTTTCATAATGAAAAATCATATTTAATGTCAACAAAAGCTGCCAAACATCAGTTTGGATTCAAAAAGTTGTTGTGATATTAATGACAAATTGTTGTGTGTAAGAAAGACTGGCTGCATATATTGTTCATACATCAAAATGGAAAATCAAAGTTTCACAAGAGGTTGCATTCCAGGCATGTTCATTATGTTTTTCCTTCAATAAATCTTTTGAAAAATAATTGTTTTATGTTTTTAACAGGTGATTTGATGGGCAGCCATTCTCCTGACCAATATTGTTCGTTAAAGCATGTATATTACCGTCAGATGTCAATGTCATCTTTTAACTTTCTTCTTCTTGTTTTGATACTCGTCTCTCTCGTCATAATATTGCTTTTCTTCTTTGGATGTGTAATTGGATCGTGCTGTTCGTGGAGAAAACACAAAAAAGAAGTTGCAAAACTTCAAAAATTGTTCACTCGAGATTTGCTTCTTAATCCTGAAAATATTCAATATGAAGAACATCAAGGCGAATATGGAACATTTTATTATCCAACTGTTGGCCCAGATGAACAATCTTCAATTCAAGATGACATTTCTGAAATTCATTCTGTATTACCAAAATCAATAAGCACTGCCGATGCAACGAGCATGCTTTGTGCGGCCGAAACTTGCGAATATAAAATTAGTAAATCAAAAAGGAAGCATAAAGAAAAGAAAAATAAAAGAAGGGAACATAAAAAAGCAGCTTATGAAATACCGTCTTGAAATAATATTTTCTTATCTGTGACTTTTTTTAAAAAACTATTCATTTCATTTTGATCTATCCTAAACTTTTATATTTTCTGTTAACTTTTTTATTTTGTTTATTGTTTTTCAGTTGAAATATTGATGAGTGGACAAGATGAACTTGACTATTCTTTTATTGGTAAAACTGGGAAAACTGTTGAGCAAGTAAGTCAACTGAGAGCGTCTGGACAAGGAAGATTCGGTTTTTTTTAAGTTTTTAATAATTTGGTTAAATTTATGACTTTTTAATTGATATAAATTATGACATAAATGCAGGAAGAACCCTTCCGCCAAGTCCATCATTATCATATCCTACTGCAACCTCTACTAAAGGTAAAAATTCCAAATTAAATAAACATCCAAAAAAGGTAGTTAAAACTTATTGTACGATTTTCCCGCAAATTTTCATGATTCTCTTTTTTTGTAGGAATCATTGGATCAAACTGCAGAACCAAAAAAGCTCACATTCACAAAATCTCAGCTTGCATATTTCGCTGGCAACAAACTTGCCAAAGAACTTTATCATCATGGTTCAAATCGAGCTTCATCACCGGCAAAGCAAATACCTTCTTCGCCTCAAAACGTACCAGCATTTTTAACTCCTCAACCTACACGAATTACAACATCATCTTTATCGCCTGCACCTCAACATACGCCTTTCGCAGATAGTCGTCCATCTTGGTCTTCATCAACAAACCCAATGTCAACTCAGTATTCCAAATCAATACGTTCAGAGTTTATCCAAAGTCATCCGGGGATGGCAAGATCAGTTCCTTCGCCTTCTCCTATTTCAACGCCATTTACTCAATTTCAGGATACAACGATGATTCAATCACCACTGTCATCTCCGGCTGCTTCCATGCTATCAGCGTCTCTGACCAGAAAATCTGCAAAAGCCAAAGGAAGTGCAGAATCCAACAGCGACACCATGAAAGCGAACGCGGATGCTGATTGGAGCAACATTCATCAGAATCAAGTTGGTGCGCCAGCCACAACAGCGATGGTGCATGCGCTCGAAGCATCTGACCCGGAGCGCATTGTCTCATACGGCACTCGCCTGCAGCGTGTGGAAAGGCTGCTGCAGGCGCTGTCGGAGCGGAACGTGAAGTACAACGAGACCAAAAGGCAGGTCGCCATCAGAGGCACCGCCGAGCGTCTGGGGCAGCTGGAGCGGCTGTTTATGAGTGAGAAGCAGCTGACTGAGTTCCAAGCAGCCACGAAAATTCAGCTGGCGTGGCGCTCGCGCACACTCCGGCAGAACTACGGGGAGGCAATGCGGGCAGTGGACCGGTGGCGGAAGAGGGAGCTGCGAGATTTCGAGACGGTGATTACAGTGTGGGCGAAGGAAAGAGCGCTCTATTTTGCAGATGTGAAGGACTATCAGGACCGATCACTGAGAAGAAGCGCGGCAGCGATGCTGCGGCAGTGGCGTGTGTATGTGGAGAAGAAGAAGAGCGATGCGACGAACCACACCGAAAAGAAGCGCATTCTGACGAAGAAGCACCAGGCGCTGCTGGTGAAGATGTGCTTTCGTGAGTGGAAGCAGATCTCCTTCGGCGAGTTTTCGATGCGGCGAGTGAGAGAGCAGCGCCGGCAGAAGATGGCCGCAGCGCGGACGCGGCTGATGGAGGCAGAGATTGAGAAGGGAAACATATCCGCGATGGGGTTCATCACCGAAGCGATGGTGAAGAAGGAGGTGCTGCGAGAGATGGCAGTGGAGTGTGCCGCAGCGTATGATCACAGACTGGTGAAGAAGACGTTTGCGCGCTGGCTGGAGTACCTGTCGATGCGCCGCAGTGCGAAGGAGCTGGCGGAGAAAGCAGAGAGGCGGTATGCCTCGTGGGCGATGATGGTGTACTTCCACCGCTTCCGCACGATTGTGCAGGAGGCGAAGGCGAAGGACTTGAGGCGCTTTGGCATCCGGAAGAACGCGCGGGTGGCGCAGTACAGGCGACACCTGGCGGAGGAGAAGCGAATTTTCCTGCTGTGGCGGGAGTATGCGCACCCGCGGCAGCAGGTGCAGAAGATGAAGGCGCAGAAAGAGGCAGCGCTTGTGCAGAGGGTGTGGAAGGCACTGCGGGTGCAGGTGAAGCACCAGCATGCGATCAGAGAGAAGGCTGTGGAGGCGTGGCTGGAGACAACGAATGCGCTGCCGTCGCTGTACTTCCGGCGCTGGCAGCGGTTTGTGTTCATCCGCTTTGCCGAGAGGAGGACAACGGAGATTTGCAGTGAGTTTCTGAAGCGGAGGAACGAGGCGATGCGGCTGCGGGTGGCGTTTGGGAGGTGGAGGGTGATGACGAAGGAGACGAAGGACGCGAGAGAGAAGAAGTACAGAGAGTTTGAGCTGTTCCGGCAGTCGATGATCAACGCAGCATCGCATTCAACGAAGGAGAAAGGAGGTGTGGAAGGAGGAGGAGGAGGAGGAGGGAAAGAGGAAGGAATGAGTCTATCGCAGGAGGCGTCGGCGTTTATGAGCGGGTCGAAGATTGGGGCCGGGGCAAGTGCCGCGCTTGTGCCGACGGATTTGGTGGATGCGCACGATGCGATTGTGGCTGACATGTCGAATGCGCTCAAGATAGCACAGTCAGCCATCATCAAAAGAGAACAGGAGCTTGTAAAGAAAGAAGAGGAGATTGGAGAGTTAAAGATGATGATATTCACCACGCAGCAGGAGGCGAAGAAGAACAAGAGACTTCTGGATGTGCTGATCAAAGCAGCGACGACGCACGACCCGCTCAAGTCAGCCACCAGCCGCGGGTCGAATGCCTCCACTGCTCGAACAAGCCCTCAATCTCCGACTTCTCGCGCATCACACGCCTCTCATTACTCCAGCAACACTCCGTTGTCCCCCTTTACCCGCACCCCTTCTGGCGCTACACCTTCTGCCTCGCTTGTGTCTGTGTCTACGCCATCTTCTCCTGGCTCGTATGTGCCGATGTACTGGCAGGGGGAGAGGGGAGAAAGAGGAGAAAGAGGAGAGAAAGGGAAGCAGCCACGGAGAAACTCGATAACTGGGCCGGAACGAGGCTCGAAGCGGAATTCTCCGTTGGTTTCTGGGCAAACGGGGCAGCAGATGAAGCGGGTGACGCTGGTGAAGAGAAAACAAGAGGGAGGAGAAAGAGGAGGTGGAGAAAGAGGAGGAGAAAGAGGAAGAGGAGGAGGAGGTCCAAAATTACAAGGGAATGGAATGAATGGAGCGGTTTCTTCTTTGTCGCAGTCTTCTTCACAGGCAACTGAGCTTGGGAGGCAGAATGAAGGGATGGGAGAAGGAGAAGAAATGGATGGGACACAAAATGGGGATATGAATGAGAAAGAAGGAGGAGAAAGAGAAGGAGGAGAAGGAGAAGGAGAAGAAGGGCAAAACGTATCTGCAATTGAAAGATCATTGTATCTTGGAGAAAGAGAAGGAGAAAGAGAAAGAGAAAAAGCAGAGGAAGAAACAGGGTTGTCATTGGAAGCACAGAATGTGCTGATGAGTGTGGAGCAGCTGGTTCCATTGAAGTTGGGGAAAGAGCTGAGGCAGCAACAGGAAAGACTTCAGAGGCAGAAAGAAGAAGCAGAAGAAGAAGGAAGAAGAATGAGAAGGGAGATGGAGATTCAAAGAGAGGAAGAAAGAAGGCAGAGGGAGAAGATTGAAGAGTTGATGAATGCGAAGGAGGAACTCGAAAAACAGACAAGCTTGCTAAAAACAATGGGAACAGAGCAAAATGGGAGGAAAGAAGATGAAAGCTGTAAAAATGATACGGGAAAGGATGGAGATAAACAAAGAAATGGAGAAAAAGGAGAGAATAAGAAGGAATTTGAAGTGGATCAGCGAATGAACGATATTATCAACCAGAAAATTGAAGAAGCGCACAAAATTTGGGAAGAAACAGCAGAAAAAACGCGAACAGAAATTGAAAGAGAAAAGATGAAGCTTCGAAGGAAAGTGGAGGAACAAGAGAAAGAACTGGAGGAGGCAAAGAAGAGATTCAATGAAGAGTTTGAGAGGGCATCAGAAGTGGTGAAGAAGAAGAGCAAAGAGGCAGAGTGTTTGAAGGAGGAGGTGGAGAAGCTGAAGGGAGAAGTGGAAGAGAAAGAGAAGAAGGAGAAAACGAATAAAATAGAGGGAAAAGAAGGAAAAGAAGGAAAAGAGAAGAATGATGCAATTTCAATGGAAGATGGTAGAATAAAAGAGCAAAGTGATTTTTCTGTTCAGAACACAACAAGATCACAAGCAATGAGTGGGAGGCAGACGCAACAAGAAGGAGGAATGGTGAAATCTCCATCGATTGCGGATTCTTATCAGAAACTGCCTGATTCTTCATTATATTCAACTTCTTCTTCTTCTTCAGTTTCTTCTTCTTCCTCCTCCTCCTCTCTTTCTTCTTCTTCTCCAATGAATCCTTCAGTCTACACCTCTACTTCTTCTCTTCCATCTCTGCATAACTCATCATCATCACCTTCTTCTTATTCTTCTACACAAGAAACACATTCATCTGTTTCTCTATCGATGTCTAAGCCAATGGTTCTATTCAGCCATGCATCACATACAACTTCATCATCATCATCATCATCTTCTTCTTCTTCTTCTTCTTCTGCAAAGAAAGGGAAAACAGCATCAGCAGCATCAGCAGCAGAGGAAGAAGAGGACGAGAAGAAGAAGAAGCAGCAGGCGAAGAAGAAGAAGAAAGAGGAGAACATGAAGAAGAGCAAAGAGGATGAAGAAAGCATTCGGAAGAAGACAGAAATGGAGCTGAAGAAAGAGAAAGAGCTGGCGAAGGAAAGAGAAGAAAAGCTGAAAAAAGAACTGGAGAAGGAGAAAGAGAGGGAGAAAGAGTGGCTGAGGCAGAAGGAAATTGAGAAGCAAAAGGCTCTGCTGAGAGAGAGGGAGAAACAAGAGAAGGCGATGGAAGAGGCGCAGAAGATGAGAGAGGAAGAAGTGGCGATGCTGAAGTGGAAGATGCAGTGTGCGCTGAGTGAGCTGATTGTGGCGTATGATCCGTTCAGCCCCGCCGCGGGGGAAGAGGCAGAAAGGCAAAAGACGAGGGAGAGGCAGAGGAAGAAGGCGATTGAGCGGCAGAAGAAGATGAAGCTCAGCCACAAGGCAAGAGTGTCACAGGCAATGCTGATTGAGGTGCCAACGTCGCCGGCGCAGGCTAAGACGATGTTTGGCAAGGAGGCGATGGGGCAGGCAATGCAGGCGATGCTGGCGAGGATGGCAGAGGAGGACGAGAAGAGGGCGGGGCTGGGAGAAGAAGAAGGGGGAAGAGAAGGAGAAGGGAAGGAGAAGGAGAAGAAGGAAGAGGAGAAGGAAATAAAGAATACGGATAAATTGAACATATTAAATAGAAATGAAAATGAAAACAAAGAAAGCCCCAAAAGAGAAGAAATTGCAACTGATGAAGCAAACAAATCCATTGCTGAAGACGAATCTGTTCCAGATGAGAATGACCCCTCTCGTCCACTCACATCTCCTCTTCCATTTCCTCGCTCACCAACCAGCCAGCAGAGCAAACTCATTGAAGATGTTAAAAAGCCCTCTGCTCCAATGACATTGACGAATAATATTTCAAATGCTTCAGGTTCTTCCAATGCACAAAGCTCAGCAGCTATTTTGCTCCATCCAACCATCACCCTTCCTCTTTCGAATGACAATCCATTTCTGGAGATGGTGGTGGCATCGCTGCATCCTTCTTCTTCTTCTTCTTCCTTTTTTGGTTCTTCCTCCTCTTCTGTTTCTGTACCTTCTTCTTCATTTTCTCCTTCTCCTCTTGATTCTGTAGTGATTTCGTCTCTTCCTCCCACACCTTCCGTCTTCGCCACATCCCCTTCTTCTTCCTTCTCCTATTCTTCTCCTTCTTCCTCTTCTCCTTTATCTTCCTCTTCTTCCTCTTCCTCCTCCTCTTCTTCCTCTTCTTCCTCTTCTTCTTCCTTCTCCTCCCAATCTCTTTCTGAACTCCCCTCCATCACCTCCCTCTTTAACACCTCAGTCACCCTCTCTTTATTCACAGCTGAGCTCTGCAAGACCATCCACGCGCTCAGAACTGAACTGGCTCACCAAACAGAAAGCAACCAGCTTCTGCAAGCGACTGTGAGCCAGCAAAAGAAAGAATTTGACCGAGAAATCGAAGAAAGGGAGAAGAGGACGAAGTTCTTTGACGAGCAGATGAAGATGGCATACGGGGCAGATTACACAGAGCCGGCGGTGGTGGTGTATGAGAAGCGGCAGCAGACAGCAAGCAGAAATCAAAGCAGAACACAAAGTAGAAGTCGAAGTCGAAGCAGAAGCAGAAGTTTGAGTGTTAGTCAGTCGTATAGCCGTTCACAGAGCAGAAGTGTGACTCCGAATGTGCAGCAGTCTCCGATGTCACGTGGAAGAACCCCGCAAAGAAGAGAGGGAGAAAGAGGAGAAGGAGAAAGAGAAAGAACAGAAAACAACCGAAACTATTCGAACATACACAGTTTGGATTCATCTGCCGATGTGTTTGCGCAGATGGATGCGCTTTCATTCAACACGACGCCTCCTTCCACTCCCATCTTGCCTCATCCTTCACAGCCACTCTCCTCCTCTTCTGGAAGAGCAAGAAGCAACAGCTTGTCTCAGCAGCTGCGGTCGTTTGCTGAGCTGCCCACAGAAATACACTCGCTTTCTGCTTCTTCTTCTTCTTCCTCTTCTTCTTCTTCACAGGAAATGTTGAGTGCTGGTTGTTTATCTTCACATTCACACAGAAGAAGAAGCTCAGTTTCATCTGTGCTGCAGATGGAGCAGATGATTCAGGGAGGGAATTCTTCTTCTTCTTCTTCTACTTCTTCTTCTTCTCCTTATTCTTCTGCTGTCTCATCTTCGTATTCATCACCACGCACAATGGTCTCATTATCCAGCAATAATTCTGTGAGAAGTTTGCATTCACTAACACAGGAAACAGCATTGCCTTCATCATCATCTTCTTCTTCCTCTTCCTCTTCCTCTTCTTCTTCTTCTTCTTCTTTTATTCCATCCTCATCTTCTCTGTCATCATTGCATTCACTTCGTTCATCAACACATTCGCCCACACTTCACACACTTCACACAATCCCTTCTTCTGTTCCTTCTTCTTATTCTTCAACAGCAAACTTACAGACTTCTTTGATTTCTTCTTCTTCTTCCTCTTCTTCCTCTTCTTCTTCCACATCATCATTAGAACCTTCATCTCACCATCTCCCCCACAACCCTTCCTCTTCCTCTGTCACCTTCACCCTCACTCCTTCCTCTTCCTCCCTCAGCATCACCCCAAGCACTTCCCAACGACGAGGTGTAGCTGCCTTCACTTCCTCTTTCCTTCAATCAACTTCTCAACCTTCTTCTCAGTCTTCTTCTCATTCCTCTTCTCATTCCTCTTCGCAAAATACACCTCAAAATCCTTCTCTTCGTTTGTCTTCGGTTGGAGTTGTGGTGCAGCCACAAAGAATTGTCTCGTCGCCTCAGCCGATTCTGGTGCATTCGAAGTCGCCTCAGACGAATGTGAGGGGAAGAGCAATGGCTGGAGGAGGTGGTGGGAAAGGAATATCATCATCGTCATCATCATCATCTTCTTCTTCTTCTTCCAATTCTTCCTCTTCCTCGTCAACTTCTTCTTCAATTGACCCCTCAGCCATTGCAGAGGCGCGTGCTGCTGCTCAGCTGAAGCGTCTGCAGCCGCAGCATCTGACCACTCAGAACACACTCACCCCTTCTTTTGACACTCTCTTTTCAGGCAATGACGGTCAACAGCAACTTCAACAACAACAACGACAACAACAGAAAGGAAAAGGAATATTACAATCAAATACAAATGATGGATCAAAAGCAACTTCTTCTTCTTCTTCTTCTCATTCACAAAACCACTCCTCCTCTTCTTCTTCTTCTTCCTCCCTCTCTTCTCCTTCTTCTTCTTCTTCTTCTTCTTCTTCTTCTCATCAATCTCTCCTTCCTGCTCTTCTCGACACCCCTCTTTCTGTCTCCCGGCAGAGCGGCTCATACTCATTTGAAGCACAACTCAAGAAAAACAGCGACGCCCGCCTTGATAACCCTCTAAGACACAGCATTTCCACCTCTTCCCGGCCACGTTTTGCTTCTTCTGACGATTATCCGACTGGATTTGTTGCGTATTCTAGCACAATGGCACAAAGGGGATATAATTCTGCGCAGGGAGCTGGTGCGAAGGTTCGATCTCCGAGCCCGTCGGCTCTTTCAGCGACGACGTCTGTGTTTGAAACAAGAAGCAAGAACAGCACATGGAAGCAAGAAATGGATGGAAGAAAAGGAGGGGGAAGCAGTAGAAGTCAAAGCAGTATGAGTCAAATACCCAATGGAGGAGCAGCCAGGAGGTTGCTGGATGTGGCCGAGTCTGCATCGACAAGGCTGATGCAGATGGGGGCAGAGCCTCATTTGTCTTCTGCTCAGATCGACCCGTCTATGCTGGAGGGGCCTGTGGACATGGCTAATTCAGCGTGGCTGAGGAGGCCGGAGTCTGCCTCTTCGCAGCACTCGAATGGATCGTATTCGAAGTGGGTGATGAATAACAGCACAGTGATGGCGGAGGGAGTGAATGTGCAGACGACTTGAAAAGGATGTGGAAGGTGAAAGAGTTAGAGATTCTTTGTTGGGGTTTCTTTTCTTTTCTTTTTCTTTTTTGAAACAATGAAATTGAATGTCAAAACTAATGATGAAGAGTTGAAGAAAGATGCTTGTGCTCTTCTGTTTAATGTGAGACTGCTTCAAAAGAAAAGAAAAGAAAAGAAAAGAAAATAGCCAGAAATAATATGTAACATGCTGTGTTTATGCATTTTTTGTTTCATTTTGTTTTGCTTCGTATTTTTAAAAAGTGTTTTGTTAAAAAGAAAAATAGCAACAAATCCAATTTTTCAAAATTGGGAATAAATATTTTGTTTTATATGTTCACTTCTCCATCTCATTTGCTTTCTTTTCTTTTCTTTTTTTTTACAAGATAACAAAAGATTCTCCAATGTGTAAGCAGATTTTTGCATCAGCTCATTTTTCATTGAGTTCGTTCTATCTTCTTCTTTTCTTCTTCCATTTATCTTCTTTTTTATTTCTTCTTTCTTCTTTCTTCTTTCCCTTTCTTCATCCACTCATTCTTGTGCCATAAACTCCTGCGGAATGAAAGTGTTGAAAGAAGCAGCAAATTGTGCTGTTTGTGCTGTTTCGTCTTCTTTTGAGCTGACACATCGTCTCCAATCACTTCGATCAGGACACCCAAGAACTGTGGCAACACTCTCTCTGAAAAGGAAATGAGAAGGAGGTTTAAAAAAAAGGAGATAGAGAAAAAATTATGACAATGATATCAATTTGAATAATGAAGAAGAAAAAAAAAAAAGTGGAAAATTTAAATGAATGTGGAAAAAATGTTAAATTGAATCAAAGATGAAAAAGTTAAGAAGAAAAAAAAATAAAATAAAAAAATAAAATTGAGCGTGCAATTCAGAAATTTAAAGTATTATTTTTCGAAATAAAAAGAACTCGAAAAACGATGTTGATAACAAACCTTCCAAGTTGTATGGGAAATCTTTCATCTGCTTCTAATCTGTAGAGCAAGCGTTTGTTTCCGACTTTAATTGAAAAGAATGACTGATCACCACAAAGCTAAAAAAGAGGGGAATATAAATCCAAATAAAAGATAAAGAAATCAATATTTAAGAACGGAGGTTTAAAAAATAAGAATAGAAAAAATATTTTTTGATTTTCATGCAAAAAACAATTAGACTTAATTGCATGTTTGCTTCTTCCATTCCATTCAATTTCATTCCATTTCATATCATTCCAATGCACATCATCAGCAATCACACCTTTTCGATTGGCTTTTCTGGATCCACATCTTCAAATTTGATTCTGTCCATCCGCCCTCTCCGCAGCACCTCATTCACAACTGCCTCCTGAACGCTCTCTTTGATCGGAATCACTTCAATCGTCGCATGTTGCGCTGCTTTCAAGTTCAGCTTCTTCTCAATCACAACTGGCACATACACATCTGCTGGATTTGTTGGCTCTGTTTCTTCTGTTTGAAGTGGTTTCGCTTCTTTCTCTTTCTCTTCTTCTTTGTGCTCTTCTTCTTTTTTCTCTTCTTTCTCTTCTTTCTCTTCTTTTTTCTCCTCTTCCTGCTTCGGCCTCATCCCATTTCGATACCATTCTGCCACACACTTCTCAAACACTGTTGCCTCTCCTCTCGTTTCTGTAGGCAGCGGCTCCACAACATGCTCCACAGGAATCAGCAGCGCATGCCCCGCACACAACGGACCTTTCGGAATGGCAATGTAAATATTCTGCCCTATCCACACAATCAAGTGCGCCTCAACAGCCTCGTTCCCCAAGCAGAACCAGCAGCCGCGGTTCCTGTCGTCCCTTCGCATCTCCTGGGCATCTCGTGCATTCCACCTTCCATCTCCTCTTCCTCTTCCACCTCTTCCTCTGCCTCCTCCTCCTCTGTTGTATGCTCCGCGTCTGAGCTGTGCTTCGTCTGCTGCAGATAAGAACGCGAGCTTCATCGAGTCCTCAACAGGTGTTGGAAGAAGCCCTCCGTTGTCTTTCATTGCACTGCCATCCATCTGATTCATTGGTGTGCGTGTGTTTGTGCCGAATGCCAGCTCTCCGTCTCTTTGTAGTTCGTTGATGAAATCATCATCATCTGCATCTGCATTCGCATCGTTGCTCTTTTTGCCTTCTCTTTCATTTTCTCTCCTTCGCCTTGCTGCTTGTCTCCAGTGAGCATTCAACTTTGGGTCAAATGGAGAAAGCGTTGTTCCAGCTGGCTTTGTTCTCAATGCTTCTGAATCCATAGCAATGATAGGTTTAATGGCTGCTGCATAAAAGTCACGTTTTTCTGTAGTTCCAAATGCAGGCATTACTATCAATCGGCATGCGTGCCCGCTTGGTGTTTCAAACGGAGCCCTTTCATAAAATATATCTTTTCCGCGAGATAATACGTACCTTGGCGAAAATGAGGAACACAAAAGTCTAGATCCATCAGATGGTGCAATTTGCATTAGAGGAGAAGGGATTGCAGAAGGTTGTAATTGGTTGTCGAACCAGGATGGGATTTCATTTGATAAAATAATATCACATTTTTCATTTTCGCTGCGAAGTGAACAAACATTTTGACATGTAGTGGTTGAATAGCTAGTTGAATATTGAGAAGTTCTTGTTAATTCCTTTGCGGACCCGCAATAAATACCAGAAACATAAACAATATCAAGTGAATGAATCGTTTTTCGACCTCCTTTTCCTAAATAATAAATGTTTCTGCAGATTTCTCCCTTGTCACCAATGTTTTTTATAAGTTCGGTACCCTTATCTGGGTATCCAAGAAAATATGTTGGAATTGATGCTGAAAAAAGAATTATTTAAAAAGTTTCAATTTTTAAAAAGAAGAGAGTATTAAAAGAATATGAAATAAAAAGAAAAATAATGTCAAATATAAAATATTAAAGTATTGAACAAAAGCTTATTACCGAATCTTTTTCCTTGCAGATAGTCTTGGATTTCTTGAAATGTTTCACTGTTGTCATCAATCGGAAAGAAAGCTCCAATCGAAAGCAACATATCAAATTTTCCTTTTTTAAGTTGTATCTCATCTATTTTTTCGTATAGTTGCCTCCATCTCCCTCTCACATCACAGCAAACAAGGACTTTTTGTGAGACAACTTCCATTCCATACTGTGGGTTGAACCATTGTTTGTTTACTTTTGAAATAGGATAAATAAGCCAAAGAAAAATAAATTCTTTGTAAACTAATTACACTCCTGACGGTCGAGGATTAAGAGAATGCGAGCCTCTTTTTCGTCAACATTTTTTAACTGGAGTCAGAAAACCGTACAAAGTGTGCGGGCAGTCTTGACAGTGCCGCAGCCAAATAGTAGCTGTAGGTACCTTATTACCGGCTGTCACAATTAAAAATAATGCAAATATCCGTTAAAAGAAAATGTGCCAAATATATTTTTGAGTGATAATAAAAAATTTAAAATAAGCAATGATTTACAATGGAAATTTGAAAAAAAGTGATATGAAAATATTAAAGCTTCATAGAATACATAAGAAGATATGCTTCACTTGACCGGGAGGGTATTGAAGATGAAGAAGTCATGGAGTCGCTGTGATTTCTCCATCTATCATCCTCTGTTCTTGCAGTGCTAAAAACAAATAGAGTAAAAATAATGAAATAAACAAAATTGAAAAAATGACACTAAAAAAAATAAGTTTTAATAATAAATGAAATACCAAGTGTAGTGACCTCCAGCCATTGATCCAGAGTGATTAACAGCTGCAGTCAGAATGTATTCGTTTCTTGGAAGAGGAAATGTTGTGTAAGAGGAAAACTTATGATTGTTTCTAATTTCAGCAAGATCTGAAGGGGAAATAGTTTGAGGGATTACAAGAGTTGATGAATCCTTCCTGAAGAAATAGGCTCCAGGAATAAAACGATTGAAATCTGGAAAGGAACATATTTAATTTGACGTTTATTTTAAAAAAAAAAAATTAATAAATAAATATTAATAAATTAATTCAAAATAAAATACATACGTAATATCAACACAGGCGGCCAGTGCGACACAAACAGAAAATGTTTTGCCTTCTGATTGCACTTGCACTTATCGCAGTGAACACCCGAGACATCGTTGATTGTGCTGAAGTTCTGCAGGCAGTCAAACACAGTGTGTGATGCATACGAATAAGAGTACGACATAAACGACGTCCTGGAAGAAGTGCCAGACTGCTCAGGGAAATTGAGGGAGAGCACAGAGAACGGGTGGTGGGTGAGGCGCAGCTCGTGGCAGCCGAGGCAGAAAACACCCGTGGCTACCAGCCCCATCACGCTGTCGCTCACCACACTCCGCGCCGTCTCGACATATTCGCTCCACGCATCATCGCTCTGCATATGGTGCAGCGAGCGCACAGACGCCGACAGTGCAGTGGCTGATCTCTTCAGCCTTCTGCGGGAAAAACTGAGTTCGCCTTCACTTTCTTCCTCATCGTCTTCATTGCCTTTGTTGTTATAATAATCATCCTCTTTGTCTCTCTCTCCATCGCTGCTGTCTGACTCACTTCCATTCTCATCCGGCGCACTAAATCTTCCTCTTCTTCTGAACCCATCCGGAGAAGTAGAAGAAGAAGCACCCGGATGCTCTGTCGGGTGCTTCTCCTGTCTGTCCTGCTGCTGTGTGGCCTCGTGAAACGCATCCAAAATCGTTACCAGCGCCTCGTGCGAGTCCTGCTGCCCGTACCCCACAAACCTGTCGTTCACTCTGCCCAGCGCGCTCAGCGTAGCGCTGGCAGTGCTGTAGCTGACCGTCCCCCTCCCTTCCCGCACGCTGCTGATCTCCTCATACGCGGCATCAGCCAGGGCAAGCAGAGTGCTGTACTCCTTCGTCTTCGCCTTGGATGCGCGCCACTTCGACCGCACCGGCACGGCCGAGCGCATGGAGCGGTAGCGCTGCAGGAGCGGCTCAGCCAGCAAGGCGCAGTAGGAAATGCCCTGGATGCAGCTGTTGAGGTAGCATGTGTTGCCGACATTTGGGATACCGCTGTTTGGGCTGCTGAAGAAGAGATGAGGAGACGACTGGCGAATCGAATGGAGAGGAAGCATCGATGTGGGGCCGGCGGGGCTGGCGAAGGAGCTGGTGGAGCTGATGGGGCTGTGTGTGGAGGAGTAAGAAGGGGGAAGGAGGGAGACGGGCTTGCTGGTTGAGTATTCGGATGAAGAGGAGGAGGATGAGGGTTGTGGATTGGCGCGGGGGTAGGCTCGGGAAGAGGAGGATAAGGAAGAGGAAGAGGAAGAGGAAGAAGAGAAAGAAGAAGAAGAAGAAGAAGAATATGGATCGAGCGTGTTTCGCTCAGGAGGTGCGTGTGTTGACGCTGTTTGGGTGATTCTTGAGGCCTGAGGCGAAGAGGCGAAAGAGGAGGTCAAATATGAAGGAGGAAGAGATGTGTCTGAAATGCCACCGTAAAAACGAGATGTGTCGCTTGAGAATTTCACAGAGGGATTTGAATAAGAAGAGGAAGAGGAAGAAGAGGAAGAAGAAGAAGAAGAAGAAGAAGAAGAAGAAGAAATGGATGAAGTGTTTGGAGAACGAAATGAAGAAGATAGCGAAGCAGAAGGGTTTGAAGAGGAATAAGGAGAAGGAGAAAGAAAAGATGCAGGAAACGAAGAGGATGATGATGCTGTTGATGATGCTGTTGATGATGAAGATGAAGTGGAATATGATGGAGAAACAGGACTTGTTGTTGACTGAACAGAATAAGAAGATGAGGAATATGGCGATTTTGACTGAGAAAAAGATGAAATGGAAGAGGAAGAGAGATTGGCAGAAGGCGAAGCAAGAGATGAATATCCACTGCGACTGTATTCTGAAGATGGATTGAGGAAAGAAGAAGAAGAGGAAGAGGAAGAATAAGGAGAAGAAGAAGAAGATGATGATGATGATGATGGATATAATGCTGATGTTTGTGAGTGTGATTGAGCCTGTGACAGTGGCTGTTTGCTTGCCGTCATACGAGACATCTCAACGCCCAGTGATGTCATCGGGTACATCTGATGAGTGAATGAGCGCTCATATTGATTGGTGTATGCTGTGGATCTGCCTCTCTCTGAATCGCTGGTTGAATCAGAGCGAAATGACATGTTTGACTTCTGGTCGGTTGAAGGTGATGGCCTTAAGAACGATGAAGGGAATGTTGAGTATGAAGGAGTTGTTTGTATGCTTGATGCCTGAGACTGCAGACCAGCTGCGTGTGAAACAGGTGAGGATGGCTTATATCCAGAGTTAGAATATGTTGAGTCTGTTTTTGAGTAAGTATCACCAGAAGGATTCGGAAATGAAGATGAATAAACTGATTCAAAACGTTTATTTGAATCTTCTCGGATATTGTTGAATGAATTTTGCTCTTTTATTGGAAAAGTGGTTGATGAAGTGAGAGTTGTTTTTGAGTTTCCAGCAAGAATTGGTTTAGTTGTATTCTTTTCATTTCTTTCTTCAATTGCTGAACTTTCCATGTAAGATTTTGGTTTTGAAAGTCCTTGTGGTTGTTGTAGTATTCTGGAAGATGAAATATTTTTTGATGATGATTTTGGCCTTGAAGATGATCTTGACGATGAATAGCTTGGCGTTTGCAATCGTGACGGTGTTTGAACCCGAGTCGTAGAAGAAGCACGGTGTTCAACTATTAAATTTTTTGAACGGTCGGCTGTTGTTCTTCCATATGAACCAGAATTTTGAGGAATAATTGAAGGTATCTTCCGTTCAGAACGAGTTGCAATTTTTTCTGTAATGTACGCTGAATCACTATTTTTCTCGAACTCTCGATTTCTTCCTGATCTTATTGCAGATCTTGCTCGGGGCTGTATTGGTGTCTGTGCACCTGCAGGACGAATAATTGCAGATCTAAAAATAATTCAAGGAATTTTTTGAAAATGGCAATCAATTTATTATTCAAACTTTGCAAGCATAAATTACAATAAATCAATAAAAGAATAATGTCTTTCCGTTTGCTTTTAAAAAGAAAATACAAAAACAATAAAAATCTTAACCAAATAATAATATAATATGGGAGTATGAACTATTTCATCTTTTGTTTTTCAAAAATATTCAGAATTTGAACAGCTGCAAGATATTCTATTTTGAGATGAATAAAAATAAATCATGAAATTGCGATTAGCAAACATTTCATTATTTTTCCACAACATTTTCTATTGTTTCAAAAAATGTCGAAAAAATCGCTCAAAAACCGAATTTAAAAATTACTAAATTCAATTATTTGAACTAATCGAAAGGTTCTTTTTTATGGATCAAATATTTGTCGATTTGTTTTTAACAATGATTAAAAGTTGGTTTATCACTTTATTTTTCTGCTCATCATCTTTCATAATTCCTTGAACAATCCTCATTTGTCATAAGTCATCTTAGTGAATATGACTATTTGAAAAATGAATGTATAAAAAAGAATGAATAATAATAAATATTATTATGATGATGATTTTTTTTTTCCAACATCGAAAAAAAAACAATATCACTAAAGCTGTTTATACAAACAAATTTTTGTTTCATTCATTCACTATAAACAATTTTAATTGGAAAACTTATCGTTCGAAATCGTTAAATTTTTCATTCAAAATAAATAAAATGGAATATTATTTGAAAAATAAGTATTTGGCTGAAAATCGGAATGTGAAAAAAAAAATAATATTTTTCATTTGGGGGAAAATACGTTCTTTCAAGCTTTTTATGCACAAAGCTTGAAAAAATTGTTTCACTTTTAACATTTTTAAACTTTATCAGATTTCAAAATAAATTTGATTTTCAAATCCGTAAACAGGCATCGTTGAAATCAAAACATCGAGTTTTCCAACATTTCACGAAATTCAAAAAATGGACCAATTCTTATTGTGTTTTTTGATCTCTGAAAGTCAATAAAAAGTGCATAATTTTTCAATGAAAATGCCTGAAGCGAAATATTTTGTCCCATTTATTGTGAAAATGTTGAGAAATTGAACCCCAATTTTAATTATTTGTGAATGAACACAAAAAATTTTTTCTTTTCTGAAAAAATCAGCAATATTGGAATCTGAAAACTTTCAAATGCATACAACACACATTAAAGAAATAATGCAATATTCAATCAAAAAAAGTTATATGCAACAATTTATAAAACTGAATTAAATATTTTTTTTCATCCGAATTTATCCACTCTTGCTCTTTTTGTATCCTCTAATTGTTTTTTATTGTTTGTCTGGGGCAAAATATTTTTCTTCAGGCATTGACATTGAAAAAATTTGCACTTTTCATTAACTTTTTGAAATTAAAAAAACACAATATAATTGGATCCATTTTTTGAGTTTCTTGAAATGTCACAAAGCTTCATGTTCTGATTTCTACGATGCCTGTTTGCAGATATGAAAATCAAATTTTATTAAAAATCCAAGAAAGTGATATAAAGTTATACGAGAAGCAAATTATTAAATGTTTTGAGCAAAAAAAGCTTGAAAGTCCGTATTTTCCCCCATCTGAGTTTAAGTGTGATTGTTTTAGAAATCATAAGTTTTTTCGGAGTGTTGATTCTTCATAGGTTTCATTTTTTTTGTAGAATATTTATTCTTTCAAAAAGAAAAAACACAACAATTGTCTCAAATGAAGATGAATGAGAATATATTTCATTTATAAAAAATTTCGGATGGAGTTATATCTATCAAGTGTTTATTGATTAATATTCAAAGTTTATTTTCAAACCGTTATTTTTTCTCAGAAAAAATATGGATTCAAAAATAACATCCCACTGAAAATGTTTGTTTTGAATATCAAAAGAGTTAGCATTGAAAAAAAATGCGTTTTGAGGAAATTTTGCAAAATAATTCGTGTTGCGGCAAGAAAGAAAATGATCTTGTTAGGTATTTTTTGCTATGTCCGTATTTTTTTGCACAATCCATTATTCTTTTTTTGTAAACGATTTTTCACAAGAAAAACTTATCAATGATTAAACTTGCAAAAGTGAGCAAAAATTGAAATCATTTTTGAATCCTTTTGAAATAACCTTTATAATTATTCACATTACACCAATAATTATTCAAAATGAAAATTTTTATCATTCATAAAATAAAATTCTCAGTAAATATAATGATTTTACAAACAAAATGAAAACTATTGAGTTCAAAATGGAAAATTTGCAAACTAATTAGTTGTTTTTTCAAAAGAAAGAATAATTTTTGAATTAGAAATATTAATTGTTCAGACCTTAACAAAATTTTGTTCACTATCTCACGAAATTCTGTGAATATCATATTTTCTCATTTGAAATGGAAATTAATTTGTGTTGTTGTTATTTTCATGCGCGTGAGAAAATTTTCTGAAATCTTTAATTTTTCCCTAAAAATTTAAAAAATTTCAAATAATCTTTATTCTTTTGAAAACAGAAGATTTTTTCAGTTCGGATGCGAAAATAATAAATTCGAATGCAAATTTTTATTTTTTTATGAAAAATTATAAATTAGGTTGTAAAAATTCTCATTTTCATTATTTTTTGGTTCATCATCTGTTTGCATTAAATAGTTTTTTGAATGAAATCACTGTTTATATAAATATGTTCACTCACAGCACATAAAGTGAAGCAAAAACCGCATTTAACAATAGAAGGAAACATTTTGATTGTTGATATTTCGTTTCCAGTTTTTTCAATGAGCCATAATTAATTAAATCAAATTTTTGTTTTTTGCATGTTGGTTTGTTGTGTTGTTTAACTTACTTCATTTTTGTTGTGAACTTATTTGTATGCAAAGAAGCAAACATCATTTATAAGACCAGGATCACAAATTCATATTTGTTCTTCATTATCGCGTTCACAGAAATTTATTGCTATTTGCTCATCAAGAGCCGTATCAATAATAGACGCAAAAAATTACGATCTAATACATCTTTTAAATACGTCTAATGGTGCAATTAATTCAATAGCATGGTTTCAATTATTTTTTATTTTTTTAATTTTGAAATTTTTAAAATACAATTTCGAATTCTGTCGAAAGGTCTCCATTTAATGAGGAATACATTGCTGTAAGCTACGAGAATCACACATTATGTATTTGGAACATATTAACCCAACGTGTTGTGATTTGCGCAGTTTGTAATCATTCATTTGAACAAATGAATTGGTCGCAAAGTCAAAAAGACGAGATGTTTGTGAAAGATGAAAAGGATCAATTTGGAATTTTACAAATAAATAAATGTGGTGATCAAGAGCAAATTCAATTCGTTCCATCTTTGATTAAATTTTTTAGATTTAATCACATAAATACAAATAAATGCGCATTTGCAACAAATGAAGGAAATATCATTATAAAATCAAATATCTTTGAACAAGAAATGCGCACCGTTTCGTTTTCAGTGGGTGCTGATAGCGCTTCTTGCATATGTGATTTGAAATGGTTTCATTCAATTTATTATTCTTTTTTTCAGATTTTCCCTATATTTTTGTTTTGTTTCAAATGATCCATTATCAATGATTCAGGGATGAGTTTTCTTCCAACTTTTTTATTGCCGCAACTACTTCTGGACTTATAGGGCTGTTTGATACAGAAAATAGCACTGATCATGAAGTCATGTTATTTCAAAGGCAGCCACCTGGAACAATCACACTTTACTGGATTCCTGGAGAGCCAGGAAATTTTGTATCAGCATCAACAAGGAACGGAAACATTCTGCTTTGGAACGTGTCCAATCCACAGCCGCGACGGCAGATGCTTCTTCACTCGTGTGGCTGCAGATTCATAACTTTTCTCAGTTGCGGTGCATCAAACGGGAAACAATCGCAAGCTTCCAGCAGAACAGACGACAAACAGCTTGAGAAGCATCCATCCACATCCCAGTTGCGCGAGGGAATCTCTTTGGGACCCACTGCACCCGGTTTTGATGGAGTGCCACAACGATCTGCTCAGAAGGAGTTAAGTGAGCATGTTCAGTCCAGCCGTCAAACTAATTGTCGGATGCTCTGCACATTCGTCGATGGATCTGTGTCTGTGTTCGATGTTCGCCGTGCGCTGTGCTTGTACAAGTTCCCCCAGGGCCACAGCGATGAAATATGTTCAGTGAGCTTCCACCCAAAGAACGAGAAATTGTTTGCAACAGCCGGCGTTGAAGGAGGTGTGCGTGTGTGGGATGCAGAAACGCGCAAGATGCTCAGCTTCTTCAAGGGAAAGATAGGCGCGCTTTCGAATGTCTCATGGTCTAATAGAAATGATGGTTGTGTCGCAGCTGGCGGGGCAAGCGGGAAAGTGGAGTGTGTCAACACGAGGACAAATAGACTCGTTTGGGAAGCTCAGGTGAGCGAGACAAAGAAAGTGCTTCACGTAGAATGGAATCCAGACCCGGTTTTCAATGCTATCTGCGTTACAACAGAGAGCGGGATCTGCTATGTTGTCAGCGGAGAAACGGGGAAGATTCAGATGCGGTTTACACTTCCAGATCACAGCATGTGTTCTGCGTGGTGCCCGCTCCGTGCAAACATGCTGGCTGCTGGGTGTGCAGACGGAGTTGTGCGGTTGTTTATGTTGGCTTCAACAAAAACAGCAAGGGAGCAAGACAATGCGAAAGAAGAAGCAGAAAATAGTATGAAGAGGGCATCTTCCTCTGCTTCCTTATCAGTTTCTTCCACATCAAGCACACAAGCCACATCATCTTTATCTGCTCCTTCCAGATGTTTCACTCGCATCAGTTCCCAACTCTATCTCAGAGGACACACAGGCAGCGTGACAGCACTGGCATGGTCGCCTCTTGTTCCAGGGCTTCTGGCCAGCGGATCACAGGATCACTCCATCCGAGTCTGGAATACAAGCCATTGCACAAACTTAGCATCTTCACCGTCTCCTTCTCGGTCACCATCTCCATCTTCATCTCCCTCTCCCTCTTCTTCTCCATCTCCATCTCCTTCTTCTTCCTTTTCTTTTGTTGAACCATCCTGCGTGACGTTAAAAGGCGAAATGCTCAAAATAACTGCGCTTAAATGGTCTCCAGTGATATCCACTGTTTTGTATGCTGGCTGCGTCGATGGCTCAATTCATGTGTTTGATGTGAGCAAAGCACAATGTCTGTGTGTTGTGAACAAACACGTGAGCGAAGTGACATCTATCGACATCCACCCAAAAAGACCGTTTTTCATTCTCAGCGCTTCGGCAGACAACACTCTGAGGTTCTGGCACGATGCAGGGTCAGATGCAGTTCGAATGAAGCTGATGATGGGAGTAGGAGCGGATAGTGTGGATGAATTGCGCTGTCCTGTGGCAAAGTGTGCTGATGATGTTGTACCTTTTGGGTCAGAGGCGAATGAGACATTATCAGCAGATGCGGTTGAAAGAAGCAGAAGAAATGATTCTCACATGAATGAGCTATCTTCCTCTTCCTCTTCCTCCTCTTTATTATTATCGTCTTCTTCATTCAATGACAGTTCGCTTTGTAAATCCAAACCAATCTCGCCTTTGTCAATCAAAAAGCAGGTTAAAGCAAACACTCTGCAGAATGTCAGCTATCAGGAGCTTTCTGGAACTTTTCCTCGGATGCTCGTTCAAAAACTTGCGAAGCTCCGATTTCAATCTGCGTCATACTTCAGAACAATTGCATATCATCTGTTTCCACCATGCGGGGCTCCGCAGCTGTTTGAGCTGTTTTCCCAGCTTCAAACAGAAGATGCAAAAGACGCCATGAGCCTGTCTGCTTCGTTGCTTCCTCACAATTTTGCTACTGTGGAAGGAATACAAAAATTGTATCAGAGCGAAGTAGATCTGATGATAGAGAAAAGAAAAACTCCAGTCGCATCAGCAAAGGCACGATTAGGCGTATCATCTCAAATAAAAACAGAGAATTCTGCCTCATCTTCATCTAATTCAAAACCCAATTCATTGTCAGCCTCTTCTTCATCAACTTGTTTGTCAAACACTTCATCCACATCTTCACTTCAATCATCATTCACCTCACTGCCTTCAACTGCTCCAATTGCTTCAAGGCAATCAAATGCTTCTTTGTCGACAAAGTCATCAAAGCAGATCCATTCACAAATCTTGGAATACTCTTTGGCGTCTGGAAATCTCCAGTGCTATTGCGAAGAGCTGGTGTCAGCTGGACTCTGGTGGAAAGCACTTTCCGTCGCCCCTGCTGTTTCCATTGGATATTGGCGCTCTCTGGCTTTGAGGGCAGCAGACGACGCGGAATATAAAGGAAAGTGCGATGACGAGCTGATTGGACTGCTTGTTGCTGCAGGATGTATTGACAGGGCAATAAAAATCTGTTTGGAGAAGAAGATGAGTGTGGAGGCTATCGCACTTGCAAGTGCATTCCATTCATTTAATGCAGAAAGTGATTCTGGTTTGCGTGCTTCTGTGGGAGTTATTGATGAGAAATGTCGCTGTGATTGGTCCTTGCAGACAATAAATGTGATTCAGAGCAAAGAAATGAAAAAAGATTCTCGTTTTATTTTGTGTAAGATCCCATCAAATATCACTTTTGGAACACCAAAATGTGCATCATTTTTGTCGAGTTTGAAAGTGAAGCAGAATATGTCGTTGCGTCTGGCTTCTCAAAAGCCTGCTGCGATTTACAGAGCTTTGGCCTCTGAATTCGCAAGGCGTGGGCATCCAGTGATGGCTGCATGCTGCTTTGTTGCTTCAGATGAAATGGACAATGCAATCTTTTGCTTGTCACAGAGCGGCGAAATAGAGCTGGCGATATGCTTAGCGACAATTTTAAAAAAGCCGATTTCATCTTTGACAATAAATGCACTTATGATGAGATGCGAAAAGCTTGGGTTGTGGGAAGAAGCACTAGAGATGGTTAAGAAATGCAGAACAAATGAGCTATCAAACAAAACGTGGGCGATGATCCTATGCGCCAGATATGGCAATATGCACAAACAAGATGAAACAGCTGCTTTTTACAAGAAAGCAAGCATTCACTCAATTGAAGAATATTCTCGTATTGCATCCATTGAAATTTCAGAGACTTTACCCCACGATGATATTGTTACTGAGCTTCAACAAGAAGTTGGAGAGGAATTAGTTCCGCTTGTTGCATCTGTTCTTTCTCAGATGAATATGAAAGCAGCACAGTTTGGATTGGATCTACTCAGAAAGCAATTTGCACAAGAGGAATGGGAGCTGAAAGCGCTTCAAAATATTCTCTTATGGCTTGGCTGTTCTGACATGTGCGCTGTTGATGAACAAATCAAAAAAGAACTTTTTATTTACTCTTGTTTGGTTGGTGCAATTACTGGGGATTGGAAAGGTTATGCACAGATTGTGCCACATCTGCTGGAGCAAGCTACAAAATGCTTGGTTGACAAGGAAATGAACATAGCTGTTGACAGTTCGTTATTCAAGTTGTTGAACATTTGCTATCCTTCGCAACAATCTGTTGCATCGTTGAAAAAAAAAGTGAATAACTCTGCTGAAGAAATAGGAAGATTGACAATTTCATCGCTCCCACTTTGCCAGTCTGGAGAGTCACCAAACAGCACCTCCAGCACATCAGCAGAAGGCAGTTCACATGCAATTTACACGAAATGCTCACTTGCAGACATATTGACACGCTTGCAGAAGCAGCTGAATGAATGCAGCGAGAGCAATATTCACTCTTCTCTGCATCTACTGCCTCTTGGCTCGTGCATTCCTTCTGGAGGCACCCTGACAGCAGACGGCATCTCGTTCTTCACACAGCTTCCAATTGATGGACAGTGCTTCTGTTTGGAGGATGGATCAACTTTGATCTCATTGAGCGAAGCACTTATGTGGGCTTCTGTGAACCCTTTTTCACCACTTGGAACTGGGAAGAGAATAAATCCTTATTGAATTGGAAAAAAAATATTAGCAGTTATTATATATATTTATAGATATTATTTATTTATTTCCATATGGATGTACATTGTACTATAAACATTTAATTTTAGAAAATTTCAAATAACAACAAAATTTCGTTGATTTTTTAGCCAACTTTTTAATTCCTATATGTAATGATTTTTTTTTCTGATTTCTTTGCACGCACAATTTCGAATGAAAGAATTAATATTAGTTGTCTGAAGTCTGCATTTGTGAATATCAGTTTAAACAGTTTTTAGAAAAAATTATAAAATTTCTTTGTGTGATATCATGGGTTGATCACAAACAGTTTTTGCATTTTTTATCCAGATTGAATGGATTTTTTTCAACTACCATCGTTTCAGCTTAACCTCTCTGCAAAAATTGAACATGTGACGAGTGGAAGATGTATTCACTTTTTCTTTGATAAACTATTTCACTTTTTTTTATCACATATAATTTTTCGAATACTGCTTTCTTTCTGGTGCTAACTTGTTTTTTAAATAGTTGAAGAGAATGCAACGTCACTTGTTTGCTCAACGGAAGGAGGAAAAGTTTTGATATACACTCCTCATACGACATTTGAAGAAAAGGTGTCTGATATTGCAGAGGGAAGTTCAGAACTGAGAACTTTGAGCATAAATGGAAAAGTTACGGGACTTATTTCTGGAAAGCTGAACAAAGATTTGTCTCATGATATTTTGGCCATCGGAATGGAAACAACTCTTCGAGCATACGATGTTGTTTTAAATTCTGATACTTACTTTGTCACTGTGTGAAAATTTGATTTACACAAATTAACAACCGTTTTTTTTTCTAATTAAATGTAATTGCTATCTTGTGCGATTAATTTAGATTCACGAAGGAGTTAATTGTATTTCTTTGCATTCTCAAGTTGAAGGAGACGAGCTTCAAATTTTTGCTGCTGGCAATGGAGCTGTGCGAGTATGATGTCGACCTTTACAACGATTGGAAAAGTTTTAATATTGCTGCATTTCATACCAAAAATTTTAGGGATATAATAAACTTGGTGAAGAATCTGCTTGGCTTCTTTCAGGAGAAGATGTTGTCTCTATGTGCAGCTACAATGCAGAGGTTTGCCAAAATATCAGGCACTCTGGCATTTTTAATTTTTTAAATTGAATAAATAATACTTGCTTTTTGTTTAGAACGGTGATCATGGACTTCTAGTTGCAACAGCAAACAGCCGTGTACAATTCTTCAAGAGAGACGAAATGTCTTTTGCTATTTCTGAGACAGACGATGTGTGCACTTTTATTATTTCCTTCTCTCTTCTTGAAATACTTTTATTTCTTTTGTTACGAAACACACAAATTGATTTATTTCTAAATATTAAAAAAACAAATAATTTCTTTTGAATTCCTTATTTTAACATTTATTTATATATTTATTCATTCATTTATTCATTTAATTATTTGCAGGTCTGTGCGATGGTTTCATTGGCCCGTGGTTATTTCGGGTTTCAAATAGGAGAAAACACAGCTGGCGTTTATCACGACTCGCTTCAGATGTGGAGACACACGTATCCATCGCCCATCACTGCAATTGCTTCCTTTGATTGCGATAACGATGGCGAAAATGAGCTTATCATTGCACTTCAGGATGGAACTTTGGAGGTACTTTGAATTTTGAGTTATATATTTTATTTTATTTTATTTATTTAAAAAATAAAAATAATAAATCTTTTTTAAAAACTTATATGCATTTAAACATAAATTTCCCATTTGTTTGCACAAATAGGCACGACGCGGTCTCACAGGCGAAGTGCTCTCAGCAGGCAAAATTGAAGATGGAAGTGTTGTTGCAATGACGAAATGGGAGACTGTGATTGGCGAAAAGCCTCGTCTCGCAATTTGCACACGCAATGGTCTTGTAAAGTCTGTCTTTGTTCTTTTTTTTTGAATATTTAATAGAAGTTTTATTTTTTTTTTTAACATTAAATAACAAATAAAATTGCTTTCTAATACAACATTAAATCATTTGATTGTTCATCCAAATTTCTTTTGATGACCCTTCTTGTTAATCCTTCACTTCCTTCACATTCACACTCCACATCTCAGAGGATACAAGCCATCCACAATTGCGCTTCCAGACATTCCGCCAGTGGTGAAGCAGGCGCTCACGCTCAGCAACGACGACGAAGAGAGCATCGGACACATCGCGTTGGACAGCACTGTCGCTGAAATGGCTGAGTTTCTGTCCAGCAAAAAGGCATCGCTCGAGAAGCAGATTGCAGAAATGGAGGAGATTGTGAAGGCGACGAAGAAGAAGACGTACGAAGAGGCTAATGCAATCCCCGCGAAGACAACGATCAGACTGTTCTGCAAGACGAACGAAAGCACAAAGCAGCTGGAGGCGCATTGCTCAACCAACAACGACGTGACCATCAGAGGGCTCATTCTGTTTTCAGATATTTTGTATCCACAAGGATCGTATTTCAAGTGTGGCTGATATTTCAAATTTGAAAAAAGTTGATTATTATGCATTTATCATTGGATTGTCAACAACGAACTTTTTTTACTAATTTACTTGTTGAATGATCAAAAATAAATTTTTTGCATTTTTCTTTAATAAAAACAAAGATATTGTGATCCGCCACAGCAGAATGTCCATCTCTCCATCATGCCTCCGAAATGCAAGCCACTCACGATAACAGCGAAAGTAATTGCAGGAAACAGAAGCAGCGATATGTACCATGTGTTTGATGCGACACTGACGATGAAGCGATTTCCGCTGCATGTTTGTGTGAATGAGACATTTCCGCTGGATTCATATGTCCAGTTTGTGCTGATGGACAGAATAGAAAGAGTGTGTTATCCAAACAAAACTATATTTTATTTATTAATTAAAAATTCATCCATTTATTTATTGTTCATTTTTATTCCTCCTTCTTTTTGAATGTATATGTAAATTTCTCATTTTTCTCATGAAATTACTTTTATTTTATAAATCTCTATTTGAACAACAACATTGGATTTAGGTTGCTCTGTGGTTAGGAACAGCTTTTCCTTTGGTTGTTAAAGAGACCAAAATAACAGAAATGAATGTGAACTTCAGGTGTTTCGGTGATGCAAACGATCCTCTTTCAATTGCTGCATTTAATAATCCAACAGGCGGAATAAGAGTGTGCTTCAATAATTCTTTGCTCAAATAATACAAAATTTTATATCTATTCAATTATTAAATGTCAAATCAATAAATCATATTGGATAATTCTATAACTTTATTTCAAAAATTTACCGATTATTTTTTTTCAACTTCAAATTATCCAACCAACAATCTGTGTTCCTTCAGGTGATGATCTACGGCATGTCAATGGAGACTGTGTCTGAAGTAGCTCAGGACATGTTCGATTACTTCAAAGTGACTGAAATGGAAAGCTTGGCTTATTTCCCCAAAGAAATGGAAGCGTTCAAGGCAACGCTTCGCCGTGTGGTTGATCTAAACCATCTTCGAATGCAACTTACGGCAGACATAGCAGAACGCACAAGCAGTGCAAAAGTTGCGATTGTCAAGGCAGAAGATGCAAGGCTCATTGGAGATATGTATGCGAATGCATTTTTGTATATTTTTATTGAAGTATTTTATATTTTCATTCGCTTTCTTTCTTTCTTTCTTTATGTCTGTCATTCTTACTATCTCATTTTATGCTTTGAATTTGTATTTTTTATGATTTCTTCTTCTTTTCTCGAAGGGTTTCAATGAAAGAATGGCTGGGAAATCTTGACACTGAAAACAAGGAGCTGTTGAAAGGCTATTTGATTAGAAAGAAAAACCACGAAGAACTTCTTGTTTGCTTGAAAGAGGTCAACAAAGTCATACAATTTGCTTCTCGTTTTAGAAGTTTGTCAATCAATTCAAAACATATTAGATATTATAATTATAATTTTTTAATAACCTTTTCTTATGTTTCCATATTAACATTTTTATTAATTTCTTATCATTTTTATCAGGAGGCAAAGCTCAACAGAGAGTCATTACTGAGAGCAGATTGGCGATTAAGGAAAACAGACTCGAAGCGTTAAACAAGATTGTGGAAACTGGCTCCTCACAAGCTCGTTAATGCTCCTTTTCACTTCTGTTAGATTTCATTTTATTTTTCACACGATTTACATTTTTTTTTTAAGTTTTAACTTGTAATTTATAAGCTTAGCTATTTCATTCAATTATTCATAACACAAACTTCACCATTTTCTCATTCACGTCAGAACAACCACTTTCGCTCCCTTTTCTCCCCATTTAAAAGCAATATTCTATCAGATTTGTTCCAGAAGATTTGAAATGAACAGACGAAGTTAATAAATACAAAGGATGCGAAAAAGTGAGGAACAAGATTAACGTGTGAAAGAGAATTTGATAAAAATAATTAATAAAATATAATTAAGAAGTATAAAAGTTGAGTTTCAAGGATTGTGAAGAGCCACATCAACATATTGCTTCTTTGAGCCATCTGGCTGGAGAATGGTGCTGTAGCACACAACAACATCAGTTTCTGAGAAAAGAGAATTAAAGAAAAAATGAAAATCAATTGGAATAAATTGTTTTTATAAAATAATTTTAAATCATTTTTTATCAAAAACTTTTTTTCAATCGGAAAAATTATTTCAAACCAACAAGAGAAGGACAAATTTTAAGTGCCTGTCCCATTTTGTCCGCAGTAGCCTCAGAAAATGTATTTCCCCACATAAACAATGACTTGATGGTCTTGTTTATTTGAAGAGCTGCTGCAAGTGATGATAATCCAGCATCTTTGATGCTATTAAAACTAATATTCAAACTTTAAATTCACATTTGTTTTCAACAAAAAAAGGAAAAAAAAATATTCAAAAAGAAATAAGTTCATAGAGAGTCTTATGAAAAGTTTCATAAAAATTTGCATACTATTGTAATTGCGTATTGGTTTCAAGAGCCGAAGCTATCTCTCGGCATCCGTCATCTCCGATATGATTGGCAGAAAGATCTAGAAATTTCAAGGATTTACTAACATTTGGTTACAAAAATTGCAAATACAGAATCATAAAAAAATAATTGCAGCACACTTTATCTTGAGCATTTGTCCAATCATAAAACCACCTTGAACAGCTATTTGATTTCTAAATAATTATAATTAAAAATGAAAGCAAAATAAAGCAAAATAAATTAACATTTGCAGTCATACGCACGAAGTTTAAGAGATTCCAGTGTGTGGTTTCGCTTCAGTGCTTCTGTGAGATGTTCAAGATGACTATCACGAATACTATTTTTAGATAAATCCAGAGAGCGCAGTGTCGTGTTAACTTGAAGCATAGAAGCAAAATGTACAACAGTCTCTCCCCGAAGAGAAGTGAGGCGAGGATTTGAGAGACAAATTTCTTGCAAAGTTCTGTTTGTGATAAGAACAGTTGAAAATGCAATCATCGATTCAGCTCCAAGTTCACAATCAGACAAGTTTATGGAGAGTAAAGATGAATTCATTTGAAGCATTTCTGCAAGTTGCATTCCTCCTTCATTTCCAATTTCATTTCCAGAAACATCAAGATATTGAAGTGTAACATTTGTTTTTAATCCATTTGTAATCACTGTCATTCCTTCTGTTTTAATTAAATTGTGAGAGAGATTCAAATATTTAAGATTTTCATGTTGCTTTTTACACAAAATTTGAAATCAAGCAATTTTACTAGAAAGGAAACAAACTTGAACAAATCTACTCAATGTTGTTGCCACTTCGTCTCCAATCCGATTATAACTTAAATCTAATTTTTCAAGTGAAGGAATTTTCATGACCAATTCCAAAAGAGCAATGCATTGAATATTTGTAACTCGGTTATTAAACAGCGGCTTTGATTTTCCAACCAAAAATATATCAATTATTTCTCTGTAAAAGGCAAAAAGAACACTTCTTTATATCTTTAAAAATCCGATAAACAAACTCTTCTACAGATAATTGCTCTTCAAGTGTTGGAATTAGCGGAGCTTCATATTCTTCAAATATTTTTTTATATTGTTCAACGATTGTCATTTTTTCATTATGGTATATGATCTTTTCAATCAAAAATTCAATCCAAAAATAAACAAAAGATTTTCTGTACATACTTCTGAATATTGTACATTTAAAAACGCATTGAGTTTTTTTTTTGTTCTCAATATCACAAACCAATGTATAAAATCCTAATCAATAAAAACACTGCATCAAAAATAACAAAGATGCAAAAGCAGCACTTTGGTGTTATGAAATACAAATACAACGATTTCACATAAAAAAGCAAACAAGAATGGTTACTTATAAAAAGGAAAAAAATAAATAATCAAAAAGATGTTACATATTATTTATTGCTCTTTCTCTTTTGATGACTGCGATTTAGATTTTTCATTTTGCATAGTCTTCTTCATTCTATCAGCACCCATCGCAGCAGCCATCTTAAATTTGTTCAATTTCCCGGATTTCATCATGAAGGCCGACTTTCTCGCAGAAACTGAATAAGCAGAAGACATGAATTTCTCTTCAACTGGAGCTGAGCTAGATTTGAACATAGGTCCTCTAACGCCTTTCTGTTTAGCTATTGCGAGCTGAGCAACTTCTTGCATTGTCAACTTTCCAGGAACAAATCCCATTGGAACATATTCATTCATTGGTGGAGCTGGAGCATCCATTCCACTCAATGCAGCTTTAGCTGATTCTTCATCGGCTTTGCTTTCTGTTGAAGCAGAAGCAGAAGCAGTAGCAGGCTTTGGAGGAGCAGGCACTTTAATTTGGCATCCCTTTGGTGCACCACCATTCAAGGTGTATGTGCCTGCAGGAACACCTGGATCTGGCTTGATCTCGATTTCTCCATGGAATGGCTCCTCAGTACGGAACAAGAGGCGAACAAGAAACTGCACAGGCAGAATTCCGAAGCCGATGGCGATCGACAGCTTCCACAGGCGAGCGCTGATTGGAATGATACCGAAGATAAATGGAAGAGGCTCAATGGTCATGATGGCGTATTGGAGCACAGCTGTTGCAATCATAATCAGCATGAAGTTGGATGATTCAAAGATACGGTCAAAGAAGTTGAGCTCATTGTAGCAACGACGTGAGGCAATCTCATTGAACACTTGCATCCAAATGAACATGTTGAACACAAATGAGAAGTGCTCTTTCGAGAACACACGAACAGATGGATCCAGCAAGAATTCTCTGCAAACACCGTGTGGGAAGAGCAAGTGGCTGCACTCAATGACATCTCCTTCTTTCAGCGGGCATGGCACAGTTGGATCAACAGCTCCCCAGGCGAAGAGGCACACAAGAAGAGCAGCAAGCTGGTAGATGACACCAGTGATGATGTTTCTCCACATTGATGCGCAGATGATTTCGTCGCTCTTTCCATATGGCTTTCTCTTCAGCAGCTTCTCAGTTGGTGATTCAGTGGCAAGAGCCAAAGCAGCCAATGTGTCCATAATCAGGTTCACCCACAGCATCTGCACCGCTTTCAGAGGAGTGATGGCAAACACTGCTCCAATGACATTAATAGCAATAGCAACAAGATTGACAGTAAGCTGGAATTGGATGAACTTTCTGATGGAATCATATACATTTCTTCCCCACATCGCAGCCTTCACAATTGATGCGAAGTTGTCATCAGTGATGATAATAGCAGAAGCATCCTTTGCAACTTCAGTTCCAGTGATTCCCATTGCAAATCCGACATCTGATTTTGACAGAGCTGGTGCATCATTTGTTCCATCTCCAGTAACAGCCACAACATGTCCCATTTCCTGCAGTGCGCTCACAAGAGTGTGCTTGTCAATGGGGGATGAGCGAGCCATCACCTGAAGTCTTGGAATCAGTCTCTGTCTGTCTTCTGGGCTCAGGGCACGGAACACTGGTCCTTCAATTGCAATACCGTTCTTTGGATCGAAAATGCCTGCTTCTTCAGCAATGTGCTTAGCAGTCTCGATGTTGTCACCAGTAACCATTCTGACAACAACATGTGCATCGTGGCAGCGTTCAATGGCTTGGACAACTTCAGCACGAAGTGGATCTTTGATTCCAGTGATGCCAATCAGAGTCAGTCCAAATTCTGGTGGTGCGTTGTCTGGGTAGAGCTCGCCATTTGGTCCTTCTGGTTTAACTTGGCTCTTTGGAACATCTTTGTAACTGATGGCGATTGTGCGGAGACCGGATGAGGCCATTTTTTGGATGGTTGTGTTGATTTTCTCGCGAAGTTTGCTGTCAACCGGCACTTCAGTTGGCTTTCCGTTTTCTCCAACAACGATCATCTTTGTGCAGAGAGCAGAGACAATCTCGCTTGCTCCCTTTGTAAACACACGGTAGTTATCTTTTTTGTCGGTGATGACTGTCATTCTCTTCTTTTCAGACGAGAATGGGAAAGCTTGAACTGTTGTATTATCAGCTCTAATCTGGTCATAATCGAATCCGAGCTGTCTTGCAAAGAGAAGCATAGCACATTCAGTCACATTGCCTAAATACTGAACATTGTTGCCTTCTCCTTTCAAGTTTGCTGATGAGTTCATTGAAATAGCTTCGCACAGAAGGTCCAGATATTTATGAGGAAGTCCTCCCTTCGAAGACGAAGAAGCTGAATTTCCAGATGACTTGCTGGCAGCTGACCCGCCTCCCAAGTCATTGACTTTTGTGAAGTGCTCTCCGTTGAAGAATCCCTGTGCAACAGTCATTCTGTTTTCTGTCAATGTTCCGGTCTTATCTGAGCAGATGGTTGTGGCACCACCCATGGTCTCACAAGATTCCAGACGTCTTACCAAGTTGTTATCTGTAAGCATCTTCTTCATTGAATACGCCAATGAAATTGTCACGGCAAGTGGAAGTCCCTCAGGAACAGCCACCACGACAATTGTCACAGCAACAATGAAGTATTCAACCAAAACTTTGAGATATTTTCCATGATCCCACAGATCTCTGTCCTTGTATAATGCAATTCCCCAGAATGAGATCAGCAAAATAAGGGTCACGATAGCAGCATAAATTCCAATGTTTCCGATTTTGTCAGAAAGCTCCGAGAGTTTCTTTTGGAGAGGTGTATCTTCTCGTGCCTGTGCATTCTCCAAAATTGTACGCTTAATTTTTCCAAACTGAGTATCCAATCCAACGGCAACAACGACCATTTTACCCATACCATTTTGAACTTTGCATCCGCACAAAAGGAATGGGCAATTTGTTGGATCCTTTTTAATTAAATCGGACTCTCCAGTCATTGGGGCTTCGTTGCATTGGATGTCGCTTGATTCAATGCAAAGCCCATCAGCTGGAAGAATTTCTCCAGTTTGGACAACGAAAATATCTCCAACTTGCAAATCGAATATTGAAGTTTTGATTGTTTCTCCATCACGAATCACAAGAAGAGTTCTGTCCTTTTGGCGTTCGTTTAATTTTTGGAATTGCTTCTCTTGAGACCATGTGTTGATTGACGAAACAAGAGTAACGACAACAACAGTCATCAAAATTGCAACACCGTCAATCCATCCCATCTCATCCTCGCTCTCAAAGAAGACTGAAACAACGAGTGAGATTACTGCCAAAACCATCAAAATGATAAGTGTTTTATCGTTGAAGGCCTCCAACCACATTTTGATCCATGGCTTTGATTTTGGTTGCGGGAATTGATTCTTTCCATATCTATAAAAAAGTCAAATAGTTCGTTTTTTTAAAAACAATTTCAAGCATTTCTTTACAATTTAAAATTCTAGAAAAATAGTACACACTTTTCCTCTCGAATATTGAAGTCTGCTTTATCTTGGGACAATCCATTTGGAGATGTGTGCAATTGTTTCATGATGTTCTCAAGACCTCCGCACTCTTCAATTGCGCCCATCCCCTTCTCGTCCATAATATGCAACAGCTTTTCCTTTTCGATCCAAGTTCCTGACATAGATGAAGTTTTAACTTTATCGAAATGTCAACAGGGGATTAAAGCGATCTAAAATATTGATTCAAGCAAATATGGAACAGATCAATTAATTGTTTTAAATCACAGAAATGAAGCAACTGCAAATCATTTTAAAAATGAAGTTTTGTTAATATTATGAAAAATACATTTATAAATTCTCACCATTTTACTGGAATCATTACAAGATCAGTAAATTTTCATGAATTACATTTTTTATTTAAACATAATTCTCAGTTCGTATAGATGAAAATGTTGATGTGATGTATTGAAAAAAGGGATAAGAAAAAAGAAGAAGTGGAAAATTAACTCGATAACTATTGAAGATCTCCAACAGGTTCAATTTTATCATTGAATGGCTTGTTGATTGTAACAGTCTCGTGATGAGTTGCGAAATCGAAAACTATTTCTTTCATAATTTCTGAAACAATTAAGCAAATTATAAAAATAATAATAAATTAAAAGAAAGAATATATAAAGCAATTTAGAAATTAAAATTATTCATAGTTTATAATTTCAATAAATATTTATTAAGAAAACGTAAAGAAAAAAAAATCAAACCCGTTTCGCCTTTCTTCACTGTCATAAGGCCAGGAATCTTTTCTTGCCGAGGTGAAGGCTTAAGACAATGGTGATGTTGCTCGGTTATTCCATATGGAGGTTCCGGAATCTTTCTTATCACAACATAATCGACAAAGAAGCCACTTCCCTCATCGTTAATGATACCTGCAGTAATAGCCTCTTTCGCTAACTCAACAGCCTCTTCCTCTGTCATTCCCTCGTGATACTTTGATTCAATCACCCCCATTGCTGCATATGAACCAGATCCCTCACTTAAAGATGTGAAAATTTGAATTGTTAAAGAATTTGAACAACACAAACACAGCGAAATTAACTTTATCAACGCTCCCATGAGCAGCAATACAATATAAATGGGCTCCTGTATAATCACATCCTCCAAGAACAAAGTAAACTCCAAGATGTCCTTGATACCTGAAATATATCGCATCAACAACGAAATAATTAAAATCACAAGCATAAAAGAGAAAGACATAAAAAAATTTTTTTTGATATTATAAATATTTCCAAACGGGAATAAATGACGTTTAATTTGAACAACAGCTGTCTCCACACGGCTTGGTCGTCGCATGTTAAGTTCAAGCAATCTCAATTGGGAAGAAATCAATTGAGCAACTAAATGAATAATTAAATTTTTACAAAAATAAAAGTCACTGAATATATTTCTTGCTAAACAACATACCATGCTCATTATCAGTAGCTGTACCTGCCCCTCCACAATAAATAGTTGGAGTGAGATAATGAAGCTTGAAAATCGATTTATCCATCACCATATGATCTGCAGTCGCACGGGTATCACCTGCTAAAACAACGCCACCCTTTTCATGATGACAATTTAAATCATGCAAACGGTTGCAAAGAGCAAAAAAAAAATATGAATCGGGAAATTATCTCACAAAAGTTAACAAATTTCACACATCAAAAACAATTCCACATATTGTAGTCCCTGTTTTCCTCGTGCCTTTTAATGTTTTTACGATATCAGTAGAGCTGTGTGTTGAATTTGACATCGAAATAATATGATCTACCCATTACAAAATTTTATTTTCATGGATTTAAGATTTTCGCTGTCGGAGGTGCTGCGATCAGCTATATCTATTGGTTTGATTTTCTTTTAATGAAATCATTTTTTTCAAAGTCGTTTAGATTGCAAAGTTCGTGAATCGTCAATAATTTTGCTGGATAACTTTAAATCAACAAATATTGTGTGAAGAAACATGTTTTTCTTTAATTAATTTATTTTAGCTTTCAGAATTTATATTTGATGCAATTGCTGACATTATTTACAAATGAAAGCGAGAGTTTACCCATCCGCCAACAGTCAGGCATCGAAATGAAGAATACAATAAATGCAATGGTTTTGCACATTTTTTAGAAAATTAATTTAACCATGTGTAGTGCCTTCGTTGTTTAATTAGAGGGGCATTGGAGAGCAAGAACAAACTAATGTATGGTTTAGCCTTCCTCTTGAGAATCGTCAATCTTTGAAAGATAATGTATGTGAATACCCTATCAGAAATAAATTGTTTCCTTCTTTTATTTTATAGATTATTAAACAATTATGTTCGGCATATAGACCTATTTCAACATGTTCATGTAGCATAATTTCTACAATTGCAAAATTTGAATTACCATTCAAAATTTGGCCTGAACTATTCCCTTCGTTGAAAACATTAGCTGAAACGCATTCTCCAAATATTGTTGAATCTGTGTTGCAATGCCTTTCAATTATTTGTGAGGATAATGGAAATATCTTAATTGATTATGCTGAGTTCGTAATGTCATGCATCTTTGTTTGTGCAACTATAAAGACAGACTATGGCATCATTGAGCGTGCACTAAAGACTCTTTGCTTGGCATTGCCTTATCTAAGCATGCTGTTTCACTCTCAGGAGAAAATGAATTCCATTGTTAACATTATTATCGAAAACTGCTCACGTTCTGATCCAACAGGCTCTTCAATTCCGAGTTTTGTACGTGTTTCTGCATTTGAATGTCTTATTGCTCTTGCAGAATTGCATTATCCAGCTATTTATGCTCATAGAGCACAGATCTTTGCGGCTACTACAACTGTCTTTGACGAGTGGATTCAGAAAAACGAAATAGTCCTTCAAACAAAGAATAAAGTTTTGTCTTCGACTCCTTTTAAATCTGAGCAGCAGCAGCAACAACAACAGAATAAGGAAGAAGAGGTTGTTCGTTTGGCTCTTCAATTTTGGAAAACTGTTTCCGATAAAGAAGCAGAGTTTAAACAGATTCTTCCATCAGAAAATGCCGAAAGACAAGAAAAAGATGCGATGGACTCTGAGAAAATTAGTCAGTTTGTCATTTCTTCAACAGCAACGCCGATGCTGGTTACTCGGCTCTTCACATTACTCTCAATAACTGCAGCACAAATTCTGGATATTTCTCCGAATGCTGTTCAGCGGATGCAATTTACAGAAGATGATGCAGATTCTCCGACAGATTCGTCTTTAGACGAAGACTGCCCGTGTGTCTCAATCCACAACATGGTTCTATCAACACTCCGATCGCTCACTGAATGCTCTGGTGCAGCCATGTTTGACACGTGCCTGCCGATCCTCCGAGATGCCTTTGCGTCAGACTCCGTTGTTTCGAAGGCTGCTGCTCTGCAGTTCTTCTCCAACGTCGCTGCTGGATGTGCAGACAGCTGCGCCTCGCCCCTTGTTCTCGCAGTGATCACACAACTTTCGAATTTGCTTCCTCTCCAATCTTCTTCTGAAGCTTCCTCAATTGGCTGCTATTGCGCGAAAGACGCTGCTTCGTTCAGCAGTTTTGCAGCTACTCCTTTTTTCATTGGAACTGATGCTGGAAAGCAACAGCAGCAGCTTATGAACCCCAGCAATTTTAGTTCATCAAGTCAGATACTTGGAATGCCTGTATCTTCTGAAACGAGTTGCTCTTCATGCGCTTCCAACCAGCAAATCTCGCTTTTTTTGCGTTTTTCTGCAGCATCTGCTATTCAATCGTTGTGCGAGTCAAAGAAAAGCTGTCTTTTTGGAGAAGAAATCCTGAAGCCTCTTCTGCTTTGCATATGCAGGCTATTTCACGATGAAGAATGCCTCTCTCAATGCGGTGCTGCTGCACTTATTGCGCTTGCTTCTATGAATGGAAATAATTTAACTGGTAAAAAATTCAATGCTGATGACGTAGAAGAGACAGATGAAGAGACTGATGAAGAAGTTGAAGATGCAGATGCTTTGAATGCTTCAAGCCAACAATCTGTAAACTACAGTTCATCTTATGCTTCTCCTGCGACTCTTTCCAGCAGTTATAATCCATCTTCTTCTGACTCTCTTTTAACGTCTCAATTTTCAGTGCGGCATTATCCGCTCGATTTTTATGTTCTTGTGCTTGTGAATCATCTTCTCATACCAATTTTGAGAGATCCGAATTCAAGTCTATCTGATGAATTCGCAAAGGGTCAAGCGATTTCTTCTGCTTCTGCTTCTGCTTCTGCTTCTGCTTCAGTTTCTGGTCAATTCTCGACTCAATTAGCATCTTCATCAACTTCATCGTCGTCGTCTTCTTCTTCTCTTCCTTCTCCTTCTATTTCTTGCTATTTATCTTGCCTTAAAGCTGCTTCTGAGCTTATCAGAACCTCTGGCAGTGTGGATGAATCATATCTGACCAATTTGCTTCCTGTTATTATCAAAGCATTCGATCAATCAGCTCATATTTCATTGGAATCTATTCCAACACAAGCTAATCGCACTGATCAATTGACTCATTCAGTTGAATTGCTGCTTGGAGGTGTATCCATTAAAGATAAAAATTCTCTCTTTTCTATTCCTATTCCTATTAAAACATTAAATGAATCACTTTTATTGAAAGACCACGCGCTGATTCTCATCAACACAATTCTATCAGCTTTCAAAACTCCTCCTCCATTTGAAGGAATTCACTTGTTATTATCGAAAATACACGAATTTTGTGATGCCCTTGCTGCTGTTTGCACAGTTGAAGGTCAAATTATCAAAAAAGACAGTATTTTCGACAGAGAAAGGAGTTACAATTCACAAATGCATCCAACAGACAGCTTTTTTTTCTCAAAAGAAGCTTTGCTTCTTCAAGAAGACATGCTGCGAACAATCTGCCTCTGTTTTAAATGCCTCTCAGCTGCTCAAATACTTCCATATTTCTGTCATTTTTTCCAGTTAATCATTCAGCGCTCTTTAGAGATGCCAGATGTTGTTCATATTTTTCAATCTGCCTGCTCGGTGATTGCCTCTGCCGCAGAAGCAATAGCTCTGCTTTTAAATGAACAGTGTGACCCACAAAATATTTCTGCAGGCACTTCTACAGGCGGATCATCTTGCCAAACTGTTATTTCTGTTCTCTCAAGTACTTTTCAAAGAGTTGCTGCGCTTCCTGCCAGCCAAAGTCCTCTTCCATCAAAAACTGCTCTGTTTAATTGCTGTCGTGTTCTAGTCTCAAAGGGAAGAGGGAAGTGCTTTGGGATTGCTGCTCCAATCTTACCATTTCTTCTGAAAAACGCAGCACCTCAGCTTTTGACAAACGAGAATGAGAAGATTGAAGGAAGGAGTTTTGCAGGTGATAACTCGAATATGCTGTTGTTCGATGTGAAGGAGCTGCAGAAATTGAGACATTCGATTATTTCATTTGTGATTGAGTGCGTTCCTTTGCTATTTGGCTCTGTGTTCGTGTCCAATATTTCACCATCATCGACATTATCATCACCTCCTTCTGCTTCTTCAACAACATCAGTATTTCAGCTCCAAAAATCATTTCTTTCAGAAGTCTACGACTTACTCGAAGGAATTCATCTTGACACCGACAACACTGTTCAAGTGACGTTGGATATTATTGAACTTATCTTACTTCTTCTTCCTTGCAAGCTGCAAGACACTGGTTCTATATCGTTTTTGTCTGATTCGCCGTTTTTGTCTCTTTACTCATTGGAAGAGTTGCAGAATTTTATTGACACTATTAAATGTACCAGGAGAAGATCGGGGCGTATTCAAAAACTGAAGTTATTGCTTTATAGTTACTATCAACCTGACGATTCAGATTGATTTTCGAAATAATTTTAGAATTTAATTTCAATTTTTTTTATTGTTTATTCTAAAGCATTTTATTCCGCTGAATGAACGAAAAGAAAACAAATGGCGTGAATTAGGGTACAAAATTATTGTCGATAACCTTTTTGAAGCTTTTATTTATCAATAGTTAGAAGGCGTCAATGGAAAGAATCTGCAAGTTTTTGGCTCTTAGCGTTTTTTGGATGATAAATGTTCACTTCCATTTCTTTCACAAAGAAATTTGTTTGAAACCTCTTATATTACAAAAATTAATGCCGCATTTCCATCAGTTTTTAAGTTGAAATTTTTTTTTTTTGAAATTTCAATTCAAAAAACTTATGTTTTTATTTCTTTATCTTTATTATTTGTAAATTATTTAGCTGAAATTTTTTTTGTGAACTTATCACATAGGCTTTTTTTGCAAAATCCATGAAAGCATCTCAATCTTTCGTTTTTATAAATTGTATTTTGTTTACACACATTTTTTCAAGCTTTGCCATTTTTGAGAAGAACTGAAACCTTTTTTTGAAATAAAGATCTTTTTGTTTTTTGTCGAGATGAACATTCAAAAAATAACTTCTATTCCATAAGAAATGAGTTCAATAATAAAATAAAAGATTTTTGAAAGTGTATTTACAACCTTATTTTTTTTCAAATCGATGTTTTTTGAAATTAACTTTTTGAAAAACATGTCCGTTGTTTTCATTTACGATTCACTTGACTTCATAGTTTTTCAAGGAAACAAATCAATTTTCATCAACATTTGCATAAGCTATCAATTAATCTCATTTGAATACAAGCCATTCTGAAAATGAGATTTTATTTTGAAAATTCTTGTGATATCTCCAAAGGATTAGTTGAAAAGTTTGATTTACCAGTTTTCAGAAATCAGCAAATTGGATTTGTTATTAGTTTTTTTTTTTTTTTTTTTTTTTTTTTTTTTTTTTTTTCATTTTGATTTGTTTGCAGAATTTGAATATTTCCACGACAAAAAATAGAAAATAATAATCGAGGAAATGAATGAGTTAGTAATTATTATATATAGAAAAGGATTGAAATATTTTGTTTCAAAAGAAATTGCTTGATAGAATTGATAAAATGATTGAAGAAGAGAAACTATCAATGGAAAATGCATCGTTGTTGCTGAAACACATTGGATATTGTAAAATTCTTTTTGGATGGTGGAGTTCTGTCTTTAATAATTCCTTGCTACGTGGAAGATTTGAGAAAATGATTGTTGATGAAGATAAGAAAAATGAAGAAAAGAACGAAAAACTACTGGCAGATCTTTGCAAATGCGATCTAATGCTTGGATTTGGCTTCTCGTCTGAATTACTTTCAATCTGTGTTCCTTGTCTTCTGAAAATTGCATTGAACAAGGAGGAAAATGAGGAGATTCAAAAAGAAGTTGAAATAGCTTTGTTGGCTTTGAGTTGCATACAAACAGAACATGTATGATCATTTATGTTTCATTTTTGATATTACTATTATTTTTCTTGTTTCTTAACAGTATGTTAAAAACGAACTGTATTTGACTGAAATCAAAGAAATCATCGAATATCATCAGGAGCATCACAATCTAACACAACTTGCCTATCAATCAGCTTGGCAGTTTTTTACAGACAGATTTTTCAGAGATATAAGTTTGGTAGATGAAATCGTGAATTGTCTGCATTTTATGAGAGAGGCAGCAAGAGAACTGAATGAGCTGTTGAAATGTGTGGATTGGACGAGAGAGAAAGAAGAAAGAGTAAATGAAACGAAAGAAGAGCTTATTTTAATGAGATAATTCCAAACATTGGAGGAACATTTTGTATCGTTCAAATTGTGGAATGAAGAATTTGTTGGGATTATCAACAGAATTGTTCAGGTATTTCGAGTAGCAAAAGATGCTAATGCAATAAAAAGTCATGAAAATATTGAATCATTTGAAAGTGCAGCGAGAAACAAAGCTGTGAAAATTGATAACTTGTTGAAAGGCAGAGCCGTTGATGCTATTTTGGAGGAGATTCAGCGATCAACTTTGAAAGATTTTGAAATATGCAATTGATTGCATTCCTTTTTGAATTTTTCAAAAAGACGGAAAGAAAAGACGGATGGTGAAGGTAACAAAGCGAAACGAAAGGGATTAAAAAGATAAAAAATAGAAAGGATGGAAGAAGAAGGATGTGAAGACAACATCATCTGATCACTAGTATTTATTGAGTGCTATTTGATATTACCCCATCTCAGAGATGAATATTATCCATAGCTGAATTAGATAATCATTTATTCTAGTACTTCAACAACAACTGTAGACGAGATGAGAGTCAACAGAAAAGTTAATGCGCGATTGGTAAAAAGTTAGTCTTTGAGACTTTTTCATCCTCTTTCTCGTTCTATCTCAATCGAACCAGCATCAACAGCCACAAAGCTTTCAAAATAGCCTCATTTTCAAAGTTGGAAAAATTTGGCGTGTATGACGTGCGAGAATAGAAGACAGCACAATTTTCTCCAATTAGCATCAACACCATGTCGCATTTTGTTGCAAAGCATTTCAAGCCGAGAAGAATCCTTCAGAAGATCGGTGGGTTGCAATGCGTTTTGAGGAACATGTTTAAATGAACCATTTCATGTCAGATATCTTTGTAATTCTTATTCTTGATTGCCAACCTGAAAATATATTGCAGATAGACAAATCAAATTAAAGAATCTCATTGAAACACATTTTTTTTTTAAAAAAATTCAAAATAAGTGATATCAAAATCAAATATATTAAAATAAGATATTATTTTTTTTCTCAGCTCAAATTGTCCGTTAACCCTTCTCGTTTTCAAATACTGATTCAAACCTTCTAAAACCTCATTCATTTCAGCAACCGCAAAATGGAAAATACATAAAGATTGTTATCTCTGCATCCAACAGAGAAGGCGTCACTGCCAATAACACACGGAGAAGAAAACACCAGCGAAGGGAGCTGCAAGACAGCTACAATGTGTGCTTCAAGAGCATTTGCGTCAATTTCCATAAAAATTACATCTCCATTCTGCGAAGGAATCACCACCAAGCTTAGAAATGGTGAACCAGTTCCTCTCATTAACACAGCTGGCGAGGCAGATAACAGTGGGGAATAGGAGACATTTTTTGAAGCATCTTTCTCCATTAAAACACAATCAAATCCAAACACCCGATGCTCAACAATTGCAACTTCAATCTTTCTATCGTTGAATCTGCATCTAAGAAGATGAAGCATATTCCCACTCCCAGAAAACAGTGCAATAATGCATTCATATGTTTGTTTGTTCATTTGAAGAAGGAGAGCATCCAAATGGAATGATCCTTTCACACAGCACAGCTCCTCAGGAGAAATTGTGTAGTTTCCAATTATTTCTCCAGCTGGATTCACAAATGCAACATATCCGCGGATGTCCACAACGCACCAGCATTCATCAAATGCACGTTTGGAATCTGTGATAGAAGAACTCTTTGATGAGGAAGAAGAAGATGCAGATGAAGATAATTCGGCATGTCTCCCACTTCCAAAAGACAAGTGAAGTACAGAAGAAACAATGGGATGCGAACTGACATGTCTTTGCCATTCACACAAAACACTTCTTCCACCTCTCTTGTCGCTCTCGATTGTTCTAAAGCAAAACAAGTCTCCGCCCAGTGTCGCAACAACAAAAATCTCTTTGGATGAAGACATAGAAGGATAAGTCGAAAAACAGAACGATCGTCTTGCTGCTCTTTCAGAACAAGAAGCATCCGCTGATGCAACCAGTTCTCTGCTTATCGCTTCATCTCCTGCAGTTGCAGCTTCAAACAACACCTGCTGCTCCATCGTTTCCGTGTTAACAGAGATAATCTGCCCACTTCTGGTGAATATCCAAGCTTCATTGCAGGCGCTTGTATTTGGAACAGGAAACGGAGCTAATTTTGCTCCCTTAGGATCTCTCAATTCAACCGTTCGAATTGTTGAAGTGCACTTTGGCAGTTCTTGTGATCTTTCTTCACTCATTTCGACTTTCGAATTGACAATAAATAAACTGCTGTCAACGTTGCAAGTGATGTATGAAAAAATCGTGGATATCCTGTCTGAGCAATAAGAGACATTCAAAATACTCCCACCTGCATCTGAAAGGGGACGAGTGCCGAGAGTAAGCTGGGGAAATATTGTTGCTTCTGTGGAATGCAAAGGAGGTGGAGAAGAAGACGGAACAAAGCAAAATGAAAGAGTCGGCGAAAAAGCAGAAGCCAAAATGCAGTTTGACGGAGGATTCCCAAGCTGTACAGCGCACACCTTCGAATCCACACAACTTCCCAAATCAAAAGCGCTTTGAAGACAGATCTTCACTTGCTTGCTATCAAAAGCGAAACAAAGCGAATCATCTGAAGAAGAAAAAGATGATAAGCCTGTTCTTGTCAATGAAGTTATTTTAAGAAGCTGAACAATATTATCATTTTTCTCCAGCAGTTCCTTGGCAGAAGACAGCTTGATACAAACGTGACAGAAAGGATGTTGTTGTGTTTTGTATTTGCGAGGCATACGTGAAAACTCCTTTAAAGCGAAGCCACTGCTAAAGGAACATCGATCATCCGTCAAACGCTGGTTATGTGAGACAAACACTCGAACGCTGTCTCTCCCAAGAACACTTCCCAGTACAGACACCGATGCAGACAGTGTGCTTCTGAGCGTCGCCCCGATTAGTTCCTGCCGTACATATCCTATCCCGTCGATCCCACGCGGTAACTGCTCTACAATAGGTGCCAGTACCTTCTCGACAACAGCTGCTGCCTTCTTGGAGTCACCACCAAGATACACAAAAGATGGATCTGCATCCAGTGTTGAGTGAGTCAGCTCCGTATCTAAGTCTCCAAGTTCGCTTTTCCACACACTCCACACAAACAGCGCAATGTTCTCTTTGTTTTCCCCCGAAAGCTCAACACAGATGCTATCCATAATGCCTGAGTGCGACTCTTCATCTGTCAAGTCTGATTGAACAAGTTGAAGAATTCCCGATTTTTCATCTGTTTTTGTTGCAATCTCAGCAACCTTAGTTGATTTTCTGTTCTTCTGCTGAAACAATTGAAAAATTGCATTACATGTAATCTGCTCCAAGCGCACAGTATCCACTTTGCAGTGATCCGTCAGCGGAAACGAAGATACAACCACAACCACATCTGGCTGTGCATGCGATGGCAGCCTCTTTTTCGCTGCAGAAACCACTTCACTTTCAACAAACGTACCTAAAAACTGTTTGCTGCTAATAGATACTGTGATAATCGCAACAAGAATTCCTTCGTTGGCTCTTTCTGCCGCTGCATTCAGAACGAAAGCGCCTGCTATATGCTCAGAGCACTTCGCTGATTGGCTATTTAAGAGAAGTGTTTCATTCCTCACGTAAATAGCCTTTGCACAATCCACTCCCTGGAGTGATACCAGAATCTGCTCCACATCCTCCAGCTGCATCCGCTTCCCTCGGATTTTCACTTGGTTATCCCTCCGCCCAATCCAATGAAGCTCTCTTCTGGACTTGTCAAACTCCACGATATCCCCGCTTGGCCACATTGCCATCTGAGCCAACTCTGCCCCAACAAAACACATTCTGTTTGTTCCGCCAATTAGAAGTTCTCCAACGATTATTTCTTCATCTTCCTTCTTTTCATCTTCTTCTTTTCTGTTTGGCTTTTGAAATAAGTGCGATTTGCTGGCTTCGTCAAAATAATGTGTGATATCAATATCAGAGAAATCATCTTCCTCTTTCCCTTTCTGAATGTTATGTCTCCGAATAGCTAGTGTGGTTCCATAAAGAGGCCTGCCAAGTGGAACTCTGCATTCCTCTTCTGCCATCCACCAATCACGCGGGACTCTTTGAATGGTCGCCCAAACAGACACTTCAGTCACTCCATATAAATTGTAGAAAGCAATCTCCGCACAGCACTTAAACGCTTCCACAAAGGATCGGATGCACTTCGATTTTGGAAATACATCTCCGCCCACAAACACTACGCGAAGCGACGATAGATCCACCTGTACACTGCCCTGCTTCTTGCGCTCTGCAGCAGCTTCCACGGCCTGTGCCAGAACCAGCGGAGTTGTCTGCCACACTGTCGCCTTGCTGCGCATCAACATCTCCAAAAGCGCTATGGCGCTCATTCGCTCACCTTCTCCTATAATGCAAATGCTTGCCCCGCTGCTAACAGCTCCCATAACCTCTATCATGAATGGATCAAATGAAGGGCTGGTGCTTAGAGCAATAACATCGTCACTGCAGATGCCAGCCATCCTGCAGATGGAAACAGCATTTTCATATGCTGAGCATAGAGGAACAAACACAGGAGTCCAGCTCTTCAGAAAATTTCACATTACAATATAGAAAATATAAATTTAAAAATTAAAATTCATAATACATATACAAACATATATTTGAATAAAACAAGCGCTAAGCAAACTTGTACCAATGCATCAGCGCATTTTTGTTTTTTCGTTGTTCCAGATGTTGCCATGACATATCCAATTATTTGATTTTTAACAATCAAGGAAAGCTTTTCAGAAAGAAAGTTCCCTTCACAACTTTCTGCGTTCAAATGTCCCGCGTTTGCTGCATGTTCTAATTTTCGTAATCCTGATGCTCTATCAAAAACATAAACACATAAATTGTTCAACCTTTTTTGAACTTGGCTCTTTTTTTGAAAAATGGCAAGAAACTGATTCAAAATCATAATATGGTTTGAAACAAATAAGTATTAGATAAAGGCAAACAAACAAACATCATTTTGAACAATCAACAGGGAGATCCCAAGAATTTTGCATTCACAAGCCATTTTTAATGCCTCTGTGAAAGGATTGAAATAATAAAAAGCACAATTGATACTCCAAATAGCAAACAAGCAGCTCAGAAGATCAACGGAAGGAAACGCAATGACTCCAATTACAATCCGATCTTTTCCCTGTTCACAAATATTAAAATGTAATTCCAACGGTCAAATTTAAAAAAAAATAGTAAGAAATTCATATGACAAAACTATCTCGTGCATTAATTCGTCTCTGTTTCCTCTACATATGCGATTAAAATTGATGCGTGAAACACACTTTAAGTCAGAAGATAGAAAATCTTCAAAATGGATAAATGGCGTGTCAGGGGATGTTTCTTGCAACTTGTTAAATGCTAGCATTATGCAATTATCATCAATCTCGTTTTCTTTGGCAGTCATATTCTTTAACTCGCGTTTTTCTCAAAAATACAAAAACATGAAATTTCAAAGCGTTTATTATGGGAAAATGAATATTTTTTGAGAGTTGTATTTCTTTAGCGGTGATTATGCAAATGACAAATATAAGAAAAGATGTTTTGAATAAATATAAGTTTTTTTATTTCAAAAAGAGTTGTGGAAATGTTTTTTTTATCTGTGTTTAAGAAATGAAAAAGAAAAAAACTTCAAAAACAATGAAATCTGCTTCAGAAATGCAACAATTGTAACAAAATGTCTTTCAAAAATATCAGTTCATTTCAACCATAATTTATTTCACCTGAGTTTTCAAGTTCTTCATTTTTTTGTCAACACAAACCTCTGTTTTTTTTGAATCTTTCAAAACATCAACAGTACTTCGATATATTGTATAATATAGAATTTCCATATTATATTTATTTTCAAATTCTCTCTCTCTCTCTTTTTATTTTTTCCTTGAGGTTAATGAAAGTATTTTTGAAAATAAATATTCAACTCATCACTGTGATTCAAAAATGATAATCAATTATCTAATTTTTGAATGAATATGATGATCTTTTCCAAGTCGCATCTCTTTATATTTTGAACAACAAAAATAAAAATTCAAACTGTCATTTGAATCATTTTGAAATAAAATTTGAACAATTGGGTATTTCACAAAAAAAATAAAAAAAGGGGTTCACAAATAATTGATTGATCGAATTTTCAGTGAAAAACTTGGTTCAATTCTTGAAATGATCATTTAAAAATTTCTGTTCAAAAATGTTTGTCCCATATTTCTTCTTTTCATATAATTTCAATTAAAAATTACAATTATCCCATTGAAGAACAATCAACTTTATCTTTATCATTTGGAAGCTTTTGCAATATATCAGAAATGAAATGTTTACAAGAAAAAATAAAATGCACAAGAAGTTTTTTGCCAAACTTCAGAAAATCTTTTTTCTTTTGTTTAACAATTCTATTTCTTTCCATTGAATTTTCACAAACTAACTTTCTTCTTTCGAACATTGCGAGGTGTGATTTCTGTAGAAATTCAAATGCAAACTTTCAAAGCATCAATACAGTTTATTTCACACATCCAACACTCTCTTCATGTAAAACATGGGTTCAAAGCAAAGATTATCCAAAGAATGATTCGATAATTCTCTCAACAATATTTCTGAGAAACTCATCCTCCAAAATAGAAAACATTCAATTTTTATTATCAAATAACAAACATTCAATTTTTGTCGTTAATCATTCAATATTTGAAGCCCAAAACATTAAGTTGAAGGAGCAAAAGAGAGCTTTTCATTCGCAATTTTCAGCAGAATCAAGCATTGTGAAGTTCGCAAATCTTTCAATCAGTTCAATTTCGAAGCATCGTGTAGCACTTTCAGAACAAAATGAAAAGTTCAGCATTTTTGGTCTGCATTCATGCCAAGCATCTTTGAAAGCAAGCGCATTTTCATCACTTGCATTGAATTCTCTTTTCCAACTCAAGGATGATTTTTCATCATTTGTCAAAATCAAAAATTGCAAGTTTTGCAATATTTCAATGAGAAACGAAAACGACGACCCTTCTTATTCATCTGCTTCTTCTTCAGGAGGGATATCATTGAATATCGCTGGAAGCGAATTTTATTGCATTAGCAGATCCGTTAACAGAGCATTGATTGGATATAATTCTTTCTCTCGAAGTTTATCAGTTTACAACTGTTCATTTTATTCAAATACAAAACAATCCAACATTGAATACGAAAATAATCCACAAATGGCTCAAAGTGCAGTGACATCTGGTGATGCATCGTTCACAAACTGCATCTGGACAGATGTTGCAGAGTCAATAATATTTTCTTCAAATGGTCAACTTTCGGTTGACAAATGTATTTTAGGAACATCAAAAAGTCAGAGCGTGATGGGTCCTGCAATCCAGTGTCGAACTGAACGCGCAATAATTTCAATCACCAATTCAATTATCTCAAACTACACTTACAATTTTTCTGGGGGAGGTGTGTTTTTTGCGGATGTGAAAAGCGTTGAACTTATTCAATTACAAACAATTAATTGCAGTACTAATCATGTTGGAGGAGGAGTAGATATAAGGAATAATGTTGATCGAGCAAATATCATTCAGTGCAAATTTCTCAACTGTTCAAAAAGAACAACAGCTTTTGATTATGGAGCAGGTCTTTCGTTTTGGGAAAATGGATGGGGAAGAGTTAGTGATTGCATTTTCGGAGGATGCACTTCACAAGTGAGTGGAGGTGGATTCGGCATCGGAGAGACGGGAACCAAACAATCTGTCCTGCTTTATTGTTATTTTGAGAATAATTGCGCTCAAGTTAGTGGTGCAGATATTTTCGTTTGTACCGATAGAGAAATGTGCTTACCCAAGGAAAATGTTGTTTATTGTCGTTCATCCACAATATCTGAAGTTAGCCGAGTGCAGATTGGAGCAGGAGATTTTGATGATTGGGTTCCAAGATGCTACGATCCAATATTCATTAATTCTCAAATTGGAGAAGACAATGAGACATGCGGAAGCTTTGATCAGATTGATGGAATTAGCAGAGCTTGCAAAACGTTTTCATATGGCATTCAAATGGCCAACCCCGCTATTGATACAAAAACATTCAAGTTTGGAAATGGAGATTATGCAGAAAAGCACACTGAAGTAGGATTTGAGAAATGGAAGCTGGAAGGGTCTGACAAAGAAATGATAACCATAAGATCAAAGGAAACAGAAGAAGTGTTGTTCGAAATAGAAGGCGGTTCTTTGGATGTTTCGTGCATTTCATTGGTTCATGATTTGAATTACAGCTCAGTTGAATCTTCATTGTTGAGAGTGTCAAATCCAACTGGATCAGCAGCATTTTCTAAATGCAAAATAAAATGCGAATTATCAGAGTTAAAAATGTTGAGAAAATGGTTGATTGAGATAGCAAGCGGCACTTTGAGACTGGAAGACTGCGAAGTTGGAGAATTAGTGCTTGAAGGCAAATCATTGATGATGCTAGCAAGTGGCTCTTCTGTGAAGATGATAAATGTGAGGTTTAGCAGCATTTCCCGAAATGATGGAAGCGGAAGTGTTGTTGAAAAAGAAATGACTGAAAACGAAGAATTGCTCTTGAATAATATCTCGCTCAGTGAATGTGAATGCACAAACGGCGATGGCGGTGGACTTTGTATTTTTGTGAGAACAGGCTGTTTGTTGAAGATTGGAAACAACAGCGACAGCACATTCATAGAGAAATGTGTTGCCGGAAGCAATGAGACTTCTGTGGGGAAAGGAGGAGGAATTATTCTCAGTATTGATGGCAAAGACTGTGAGTTTGTGCTGAAACACACACTATTTGGAGAGGGTAACAAAGCCTGGCGAGGTGATAACTTGTTTATCTGTTCAGTCAGTCTGTTTGACGTTGTGGATGAAGAGCACTTCGGAACATTGATTTCACCAGATAGAAATGCTGACAACAAAGCAATGGGATATGAAGGAGAAATGACTGATTATGTGATCCCTCTTTCTCTTTATTTCGTCAGTGACTTGGAACAACAAATGTTTGTGGGAGGAGATAATATGAAAGATTTTAGCAGATGTGGATTTTCAGGTTTTCCATGCCAAACAATTAGTCATTTCATCAGGATGAGAAACATCACAGAATCAAGAAAGATAATTTTGCAGGCACCGTTTTGTTTGAGCGAAACACTCAATTTAACCGACTCAAAATGGAATATCTCTTGCAAAATGAGAAAAACAATAATAACTGTTGATGCATCAGAAAATTCTTGCCCAACGGGGATGATAAATTCCAGGACTGAGTCATGGCTTTATAACATCTGTTTCACGCTTTCTTCTTCTTTGGCGACCTCAGAATGGTTCATCAACTGTGAGTCGTCAACACTCTCACTTATGCAATGCTCAGCAAAACAAAATTATATAGCAACAAATGAAGATATTGCAGGATGGAGCTTTTTTGGAGTCTTTGGAGGAATGCTGAAGATGGAGTCGTTTGAAATAAAAAAATGGATAAGCACAGGAAAGCATTCATTTATCGAATGCAACAAAGGATCTGGATGTATTAACATCATTGGATGCTCATTTGAAAATGTTGAGAAAACTGGTGATTCAGGAGGGTGCATTTTTTATGAGCTTGGAAGTGAAGCAACATTGGAGAGAGATGATTGCGTTTTAATTAATGAATGCAATTTCAGTAATTGCTGCGCATATGATGTTGGAAGCAAAGGAGGAGGAATATATATTTTACTGAAAGGATCAGAAAGAATTGAGGTTAATGGAACAAGTGTGATCGATGGATGCAAGGCAGAGAATTATGGAGAAAACGAGGGGAATGGAGGGAGAGGAGGAGGGATGTTTGTGTTAATGGAGAGCGAGGGATGTGGATTGACAATTGGAGAGAATGTTGAGTTATCGAAAGTGAAAAAGAATGAGGCATCATATGGGAAGGATGTGTTTGTTCTTTGTGAGAGTGGAGTGTTTTTGGAGTCCAAAGTGAATACAAGTTCATTTGCATTTTTTGACACAAGCATCATTCCATCAGATGTGTTAAAACTGAGTGGGAGTGAAAATGGGGAAGAAAGTGGAGTGATTCCACTGTTTGTGTATTTGTGCACAATGGGTACAAAAGTGCTTGTTGATGGGAGTGGAGGAAATGGGAAGGATCACAGTCATTGTGGATTTGATGGATTCAGGTGTTTGACAATTGATTATTGTGCAAATTCAAGAATGAGTGAAAGTTTTAAAGAAATAGAAGTTGTTTCATCTTCGTCAATAACGAAGGAAATAACAGGACCATCATTTGGTGTGATAATTTCAGGCAGAATCGCGTCATCCGATGGAGAGAGGATGAGAGTGAATGTGAGTGATGGAGGATCAGACACACAAGACTGGCTTGTTGGATGTTCGAGTTCACTGACGATGAGCCTACTTTCATTTGTTGTGAAAGGTCAGTTGAATTCAAGGAGAAGTGCATTCATTCACTCAACATCAACACTCAGTATGACGAACTGTTCAGTCTCATTTGAGAATGGGGCATTGATCAATGAAAAGATAGGATACAGCATCATTGTTATGGCCGGAGGGAATCTGATTGTTGATGGATTTGTGATGGAAAGTGGAGTGACACTGACAATGAATGGGAAATCACCAATAACGATGACAAGTGGAGTTCAATTGGAATTGAAGAACAGCAGAGTGAATGGAGTGGAAATGATAGGAGCAGATGGGGGATGTTTGAATGTTGGGATGGGCGTTAATGGGAATGTGAAAATTGAAGAAAGCAATTTTTCATCAAGATGCACAGGTGGAAGTGGAATGAAAGGGGGAGGGATGATGATATCAATTGGAAGTGGAGGAACATTGAGGGTGAAAGGAGTGAAATTATCGGGATGTGAAGTGCCATTCGAGGATGTTGAGAATGGAGGGAGAGGAATTGGAGGAGGGATGTTTGTTGAACTTCCTAATCTAATGGAAACTTTCATTTTGGAATTAATGACATTTGAAAGTTGCAATGCTTGGAAAGGGAAGAATGTGTTTGTTTCGGGATGGGATCTCATTGTGATTGTGAACAAGGAGCACTTCAAATGGGAGATGAGTGACGAGGAGTTGGTATCGTTGGATGAGTTGTGTGGATGGGAGAGGAAGACTACAGGAGAGAAATATGTGATTCCGTTGGTTGTATATTTGTGGAACAACTGGAGTGGGAATGGATATGTATCAGGAGATGGAGGAGGAGACTTCAGTGGGTGCGGGTATTCGGAAGCACCATGTTCTTCAATTGATCATCTTGTTTCATTGTGATGCTCGTCTCTTGGAAGAGAAGAAACAAAAATAGCAATCAGAAATTCTGGGAAGCTCAGCAACTCGATTTCGTTGTTATCGTCATCATCGTTATTATCGGAGAGGCGGAGTGTGTGGATTGAAGGCGAAGAGAGAAAAGCAACAATGAAAGTGACAGAAGGAGATTGCAGTGAAGATGGGATGATTCATTCAAATGTGAGCCTCAGCATTGCCAGAATTGTCTTCTCTCTTCCCAATGAGCTTTTGCATCACTCTTCGCTCATTCATTCATTCTCCTCCACAGCATCTGCCCTTTCTGTTTTTTGCTGCTCATTTGCTTGCAGGGAGGCAACAAAGGAAACAAATTATTGCTTGATGAAGGCAGATGGAGGGAGCGTGGCAATTGAGGATTGCTCTATTTCTCAGTTCAGTCTGGCGAAAGGGTTTGTGGAATTCACAGCAGATGTGATGATGGTTGATGTGGTGAATGTGTCGATATCAAACACAACCATATCTGGTTGCAGTCTGATATCGCTGATTCAGCTATCCCCAACAAATATGTTGATCAGCAATGAAAGAGTGAACACAAGGCAAACAGTGAGAGTGAATGGCTCTTCATTCACAAATATCACATGCACAGAGAACAGAGCATGTGCGTTGAGCGTGGGATCGTTCTCAGCTGGGGTGGAGTGTGTGGTGGAAGGATGCGAGCTGAGAAAGTGCATGAGCGAGTCGAGTGAGGAAGGAGGAGGGATGAGAGTGTTGTTGAAGAGAGGAAAGTCAGAGCTGAAAGTGAGCGGATGCACATTTGGGATGTGTGTGTGCTCAACAGCCAATGGAATGGGAGGAGGGATGATGATTGATGCACTCGATCCAAATCGAGTGCCAGATCAAATGCCAGCATTGCCACTCGGGCTGAGAATGGAGAACATCCGATTCATGATGAACGATGCGTTTGTGGGGAAGGATGTGTTCATCAGATGTGATTCGATTGACTTGCAGATCAACGAAACACTGTTTTCACTGGACTTCAGCCAAGAAGCACTGAAGTTGAACAACTCCGTTTGTGGGAGCGATGCGAGTGGAGGTGGAGATGTTGATCTGATTCCATTGATCACATTCTATTTTGCAGTCCAGGTGTTTGCGAATGTTGGAGGAAAAGACAGCAGGCAGTGTGGGGCACAGAAAAATCCGTGCAAAAGCATCAGCTGCAGTGCGAGCCACATTCAAAGAGGTGTTGCAAATATGATTTTTGTTGATGGAGAAGGAGACATTGGTGGAGAATGTGTGATCGGAGACTTGTGCGTGAAATCAGTGAAGAAGACAAAGGCGACAATCCATTTCAATGCAACCATTCAAGAGATGGGAAACGAAACGAGTGTGATTGTGTTTGTGAATGAGTGTGTTGCAGAGAGATGTGCATTTGAGTTTGGAGAAATGTTTGAAGCAAATCACAGACATATTCTGAAAGTGCAGAATGGGACAACGGAGTTGAGAGAATGCGAATTTTCATCTTCTTCATTTGGACATCTCATTAAAAACTCAATAATGACTGTCGAAGGAGGAGAACTGGAGATGGACAAGTGCGAGATGGTGAGAATGAAAACATCAGTGCCTTTGATAGAATTCATCGGTGAATCAAAAGCTTTTATATCAGAAACCAAAATTCTAAATATATCATCAGAGGAAAATGCAATAGAAGTTGGTGGCAGAGCAAGAGTGCAGATGAAGGAGCTGGATGCTCAGAATATAACGCTGTTGAGAAGTGGAAGTGCTGTGAAAATGCAGAATTTGGAGAAAAATGTTGTTCTGTCGAATTGTTCATTTGGAAAATGTTTGAGTGAAAAGGAGAAAGGATCGATTGCATCAGTGGATAATTGTTCCAATGTGAACTTTGATTTGTGCATTTTCCTTGGAGATTTTGAGGAAGATTCAAAAACACAGTCGATAGAAAATGGAAGAAAAGAGGAAATATGCAGATGGAATGGATCTGTTGTTGATTTTGAATCAAGCAAAGTTATGATGAAAGATACAGCAATTTTCAACTCCTCAAAGGGAGGAATGACTGTGAGTGGAGGTGCAATGAATATCAAAGATGGAAGATTTGAGAACAACAATCCTTTCTTTGCAAAATATCCATCACTTCGTCGAAACATTATCTGTTCGGATTCTGCTTCGCTGACCATTTCGAGCTTGAAGGGAGGAGATGGGGTGATGCCCAATTCTTCGCTGTGGATTCTGGATGATGGATGCAGCCTGGAAGGGATGGCAGGAGAAAGGGAATCGCCCTTCTTCATTCCCAAGCTGGAAGGGGCTTCGGCCAGCGAAAATGGAGGTGGGACTGAAATTCAATTCAAGGGAGCGCTTCTTCTGCCATGTGATTTGTCATTCCGACTGATTTTGTCAGCTGGAGATACAGACCTGATTGAGACATATCATTTTGAAGAAGATGGGTTTGCGAGCGAAGCGGAAGCAGTTGGGATGGTGCCTTCGAGAAATCTTTCGTCGATCCCAGATGAGACGGAGGTGTCTGTGATGATTGTGTATGGAAAGCGGTTGTCTGCAACTGATTCTTTCATTCTGAAGAACAGAAGTGATCCCAAGGCAAATGGGGATGAAAGGATTGCTGAAGGAGGAAAAGAAGGGAAATCGTATTGGTTGTTGATTGTTGTTATATTTGCAGTTTTGTTTTTGATTGTTCTGATTATTTCTGTGATATTCATTGTTCGATGGAAGAAGGTTAAGAATGAAGCAGAAGATCTGAGAGAGATTGTGAATGATAACATCAGAAAGGATCCGAAGGCGTTTGAGATGGTGACGATGGAGATGTCGCCAGAGGAGCAGTGGAGGAGAGCAGAAAGGGAGGCAGAGAAGAAGAACGATGAAAGAATCAAGAAGAGGGTGTATGCGAAAAGCTTGGGACATTCGGAGTCATCGGAACATTTATTGAGTGAGAGTGGTTCCACTGAATACATTTTGGGGAGAGACTCAGACAAGATTCCTCAATGGATGCTGGAGAAGGTTGACGAAAAAGAAGATGATGAAACAAGAAAGAGAACTCCATCACCATCAGTTTCATCCGCTTCAACCACAGACACTTCAGATACAGAATCCACATTTGTTCGAGGGGAAGATCTGTGTCCAACAACATCATCAATGTCAAACCTGGTGGATGCAATGGCTTGCTCATCACCTCATGAGAAGCTGATTGTGGATCTGAGGGATTCGCTGTTCATGCTGCTTCATGGGAGGAATGAGAAGAAGGAGATGGCGATAGGCACTCTGAAGGAAAGAGAGCAAACAGCTGCCCAGATTTTGTTCTGGGTGGCGAATGGGGCACTCCACTCATTTGATGAGATGGAAAACCCACTTCAGTCATTGGCCAATCTGAGTCCTCATATTGTGCTGTTCTCTGAGCACATGGTCATCTGCATTGTGATGCATTCGGACTTATTGTCAGATGATGATTCTGATTCAACATCCATCTCTTCATCAACTGTAGTGACATCTGCCAGTGACGACGATGAGGAGGACTCTCTTCCTTCATCAGCGTTTGAGGATGAAGATTATTACAAAAAGGAGTGCCTGAGGTGGAAGGCGCCAGAGCTGCAGATGAACAAGAAGATGGGGGCAACAGAGAAGTCTGTGGCATTCTCGATCGGGATGATGCTGTGGGAGTGCCTGACGCTCCAGATCCCGTTTGGGGAGTATGAGGCAGAGGCAGCTGGGCAGAAGATAGTGAATGGAGAAGTGCCGAATGTGGGGCTGGTGAAGGACACACCATATTTGGAGTTTTGGAGGCTGTGTGTCTCGTGGAATGAGGCAGACAGGCCTTCTCTGAGCGGGATGAAGCGAGAGCTGGTTGGGCACTTTCCAGCTGGGGCAGTGATGGTGACGCTGACAGATGCAATCTGCGATTCTTTGCGAGACGACGAAGAAGAAGAAGAAGAAGAGGAAGAAGAGGGGATGGAAGAGGAAGAAAATGGGATGAGTGAAGCGATAAGCAAAGAAGAAGGGAGGAAAAGCCGAAAATACTTGTGATGATGGTCGTATTGGTTGGCATTCTTTTGAGAAGGGCTTTCTTTGCTTTCTTCTTTGACTATTATTCGTTGAATGAGAAGTGGAGAGCAGAATGTGAATTATCCCAGTGAGTTCAGTCTGCTTTCCATTTTTCGACTTTCTTCGAATCAGAATCAAAATGTTTCAAAAGTGTGTTATTTTCTTTTTTCATTTTGGTTTTTGCTTTCAATGTTTTGTGGAAGAGGCGTGTGTGTTTTATGGTGCTTTTAGCATCACCATTTATTCTGTTAATAACAACATAAGGATAATTCTCACAAGATGAATTGCAATGAAACAGTTTCTGATATTTATTGTAAGCATTTTAAAGAATATCAAATTTATGCATGCATCAACTCTTTAAAAAGTTTAATGAAATAAAAACAAAAAATACAAAAATCTTTCGAATTGGTAAGAATATGGATAACATTTTTCCATGCACTGACATTATTTGCCAATTTTTCATTCATTTTCCATCGAATATAATCACAGAGCGAATAATTTTTAATCACATTTAATAAAATTATGGGTGCTTTTTTCAGTGAAAAACGATTTTTAGATCAAAATTTTCTATATGGGTAATTCTTTTTGAAAAGTCGCAAACGTTTAACTGATCTGAAAATTTGATCTCAATTGATCAAAAAATGTTGATCATTCCGTTCCCATCATATATTGCTGAATGTTATTTTATTGAGTTTTGTTGCCCTATCCTCAAATGTAACGTTACAATAAAACAGATTTCAAATATCATTTTCACTGTTTAATCATATTTATGTTATTCGATATAATTTTCTTGTATTTTGAAGCAAGTGAACAATTTGTTCATATTTCTTTGTTTGCATTTCAAATGTTCGAATAAACGTTTCGATTATCTGAAGGGAGACTTCTTTTTAAATGTTTTCCTATATTGAATAACAAATAGTTTTTAACTTGACTTAATGTGTGAATTTTTATGAGAAATTATTAAGCAGGAAAATGTCATCGATACTGTCCTCATTGCAAATAAAAGAAATTCAAAAAGTTGTTAATATTGAGCAATTTTTAATGTTATTATAAATGAGTGAAGAATAACATAAACTTCTAATAATTAAAGTAATTTTTTTGAAATTTCAAAGAAATGGTATCTCATGTCTTAAATCAAATCATGAATCATATCTTAAATAGCTTTCAATTTTTCATTTTCTATTTTATTCATCTTTTCTTCTCATTTCAATTTCCTTCTAAAAGAAATTCTGTTCCTTTTTTTCAATCAGATATAAAAAATAAATTTCTGTGACGTTTGACGTTCTTATTTGAACATTGATCAAGTGTATGTGGCACAGTAGGTGTTGCAATTTTGTCTGATGAGTTGTCTCAAAAAGCCTTTTGTGGGAGGTGCAACGAAGCAGTTGCCTCTTCGCTCGGTGCTTTTGTCTTCTTTGTCTTCTTCGACTGTAGCAGCACTTCTGTTAGTTTCTCCATTTTGGAGAAGGAGAAACAAGGAGAAGAAGGCTGTAGGAGATGATAAGCCATCATCAGCACATGTTATTGATCACTCGGATGCCTCAGATGTGGCAGCATTATGCACTTCGGCTGGAGCGATGGACGACATCGAGAGGCGGCTGCGGATTGTAGTGCCAGAGGCGATTGGGGTGTATGGGCGGCATATACCGCTGTCGCTGCAGCTGCTGCGGGGATATGTTGTTGCACTTTCTGTGATGCTTTTGGTTCCGCTGGTGGTTCCGCTTCCGTCGCTTGCAGCGTCGGTGGGCACGAAGTCGGGGAGCAAGCGGATCTTTGCAGCGCCAGACGTGAATGCTTTCCCGTTGATCAACGATCTGTTTGACCCTTTACTGCAAATATTGCGATCGCAACAGTCGAGGCGTGTGGAGGTGAAACTGGACGAGGAAGTGATGAAGTGATGGGGCGAGGGGTTGCAGTGTGTGAAGTCGGGGAGATTGTGGAGAAGGGAATGGAGGAGGTGGGGCTGAGAATGGGGGATGTGGTTCTGTTGCCTGAGGAGATTGCGCTGGCTGTGCTGGAGGAGCAAAAAGAAGCAGAAGAAGCAGAAGAGGAAGGAAAAGAGGGAGGCAAAGAGGGAGAAGAAAAGGGAGAAGAACATGGAAAAAGAGAAGAAGATGAAGTGATAAAACAGGAGACGGAGAAAGAGTTAATGGAGATCAACATGAGTACGCAATATATTTGAAAAGACAAGTGGCTTTTAAAGCTGATTTGTGGAAAAAAGAGTAGGGCAGAAGAAGGACAAGATCATCCATATGCGGGAGAGGAAGATCCTGGAGCTGAGTGAGAAGTACAATGCAGAGATGAAAAATCCGAAGGGACTGTTTGAAGTTATAAAGGAGAAGGCAGAGCTGATTGTTGTGGGGATAGAGAAGGAGAAGAAGAGGCGGACATTGCAGGGAGGAGTGATGAGTGAGAACAGTTAGGGAACAGTGTCAGGCGCAGGAGTTGGGGCTGGAGCAGGGGCAGAGGCAGGGGCAGGGATGCCTCCTGTAACGCATTCTTTGTTGGTGTCTGTATGTAGATGAATGATTCTGTCTGCAGCTTTGTTGATTCTGCCGTTGGGGCTGTGCGAAAAGTGCCAGGAGAAGTTAACAGAGATCAACAAAAATGGAAGTGCTGTGATTCTTGGGCCAGACCTGAATGGGAATGGGGTTGTTGCAAAAGTGGGGAGATGGGTGAGTGTTGCGAGAAAAATAAACAGCGATGGTGCAGGAGGTGGTGGAAGTGAGTGAACGAGATCTTCGATCAGCGAGGAATCAGAAAAGAACAGCGCTGGGACAAATGGAAGTGGGGGAGGCAGTCAGGGCGGAAGAGCAGATGCAATTGTGCAGCAGAAGATGAACAAGATGGAGAAGGAAAATGAAGATGCTGATGGTGCTGCAGAAAGTGAAGGAGCAGAAGAAAATGAAGGCATTATAAGAAGAAACGATGGAGCTTCCGATAAGTGCAGTGTCTTTGTTGCTGGAACAGGTGGCGTTCGAAACTGTGCATGTTCTTCAGATGTCGCACATATATTAGTCGTCTTTTCCGATTCAGTGAATTCAGCAGCAGTTATAGAAAGTACAGCAACAGAAGAAGGCGTGTACGCTGCCAGCAATACAGGGAATGTATAGACATTAGACATTGGTTGATTTGAGCTACTACGGTGCTGGGTGGGAATGTGTGGTTCTTCCAAGGCAGAACAATGGAGACTTTGAGAATACATGACTGGGGGAGAAGCGCGCTGGACAGATGAAGAGTGAGGCTGAGCGGCAGGGGACAATCAACGAAATGGAGCAACTCTGGAAGGATTTTGCAAAGATGTGGCTGTTTGGGAGGTTTGTGCCAGAGGAGTTCATTGAAGACAAGCTGTCGCTCTTCTTGTTCTTCTTGTTCTTCAGCATAGCGCTAGAAAGGGCGTCGGAGAAGAAGATCAAGATGTTTTTTGGGGAGTTTGAGGGGCTGCAGTCGGAGAAGGGGGAGGCAGGCGCGGTAGTGTTTCTGGGTGTTTTTGCAGAGCTGTTGCCAAGCAGAGAAAGCGAAGCAGAAGGAGGTGATGAAGGCACTGCATGATGCGATACTAAGTGGCTTTCCATTGACTTCATCATCATCAGCATCAGCGTCATCGTCATTGTTATCACCAGGGGCAGTGTTCAGAAGGATCATATACTTGAAGCTGGTGTCTCTTTAGTGTGTGTGCTATCCGCAGATGCTCCAGGCGCTATCGCTGCGGATCTTTTTGGATGCGTATAGGCTGTTTGGCTGCTGTCTGACGCCGTTTGCGTCGGTGCAGGTGGCGTGCAAGCGAAACGACTTTTTTGACGCTGTGCCAGCTGCTGCTGGATGTGTGCGATGCAGCTTGCAGGAGTGCACTTTTGTTGTTGTCTGAATACAGAGTGATTGCGAAGAGAGTGAACAGGAACTGTTAGGAAGGGTGAGCGTGCTTTCTGAAATGTCTGTGTAAGGAAGGGTGGAGGTGGTGATGATGTGGCAGGAGGGTTCTATGCAATCAGTAGTGATGAAGAAAGAAGAGCGGTGGGTATTGTACAGAATGACAACGATGTTGTTGGAGCTGGTGGTACTGCAGCTGGAGAGGGAACGAGGAAGAAAGTGTGATCTGTTTTGGGCTGTCGCTGTACGAAGGTCATTGAGAAGTGCAGTTTTACGACACATTAACATAGCACTGTAATGGAGAAGGAGTCATAGTCTTGTCATTCTTCATCATTATCTTCTTCTTTAACCTCTTTAATATAGCACGAGAAGGCTTCAGGTGAGAAAAAGATGTGTATTAACAACATGCAGGAGATCTTAAAGTGCATATTGAGCGTAACCTATCTTTCTATTTTTTCCCCAATGTTATAAACATTTGAAACATTATAGTCATTGTCTTCTTTTTCTTCTTCTTCCTCCTCCTCTATCTCCTTTATCTGTGGAATTCATATTCTTTCAAGGTCCTTATTGAATAATGTTTATTTCTCATGAATCTCAATAATGTGTTTCTTTCATTTTAAATATATATGAGTAAAACACATGAAAGCAAAGAAGATGAAGTTGAAAAAGACAATAGCGATGGCAATAGTGATGCTTTCATTGAGGCGCTGTGCATAATGAAGATGATTCAATCCAATCGAATGATTTATCAGATATGTTAATTGAAGAGTTGTTGGAGATTGAAGAAAAAGAAGACGAAGAAAAGAGGCAAAATGAAAAAGAAGAAGAATTTGAAAAGAAAGAATTAAAAGAACAGGAAAAGAAATATGATGAGGATGAGGTGAAGAAGCAGAAGGAAGAAGAAGAAGAAGACGACGACGATGGTGAGGAAATTGATGATTATGATGAAGATGACGAGAAAATTTGGTTTAATTCTATAATTTTGGAGAATTTGAGGATTAAAATGAAGAAGTGGAATAAGGAGAAGAAGAAGAAGAAGAAGAAGAAGAAGAAGAAGAAGAAGAAGAAGAAGAAGAAGAGCAAAAAGAAGAAGAAAAAGTTTCCCCTGCTGGGATTCGACCCTGCGCACAAGAAGGGATTCTTTTGTTGAATTCAAACAGAGCTCGACTCCTATCTTCTATACCGTCAAGTGAGGCATCTGTGTTTCCACGCAGGATACACTGGAGGAGAAGAGGGAAATCTTCACATTTGAAAAGATCGAGTGAAGGGGAGGATGAAGAAGAATCCAATTTCATCAACATCTTCGGAGTGGGAAGGCGCGCCAGCCCAAACGTAGTGAATTTGATCTCCATCGGCTTCACTGTTGCTTCCTTGTGTGTCTGAAACACCCACATTTTGAATAAACACCTCAGCAAAAACGTGCCACTAGAAAAATTTGAGTCTCCGCACACAGCAGCAAGTATAGAGTCCACTCCGTTCTTAAAAAAACGACTAGATTCAACCATTTTCTTGAAGAGGATCTTCAGAAGTGGCACTAATTCGCTCTCAATGAACGGATAAAGAAGAAGGCAGATATAAGCTGTGGATGAAAGTGGGCCGCGGGACAAAGTGGAGCGGAGGGATTCTAAGAGAGAAGAAGAGAGGGAAAGAAGCTGTTTGGTGCAGGAATGGAGAGTGTCTGAGTCATATTCGGTTGAAATGGAGTAGGAGGATGAAGAGGATGAAGAGGATGAAGAGGATGAAGAGTCACAAAAAAAGCAGAAGCTTTTTATGAATTCTTTGATCAGCTGTAGAGTGATGAATCAAAAAGAGAGTTTGTTCCTGAAGTTTTTTCGTTTTTAGAAATGATACAGCAATCATACAGCTTCACCCCATAAGCATCGATTCCATTGAAAACAACACTTCCGCAATTGTCAATCTCAAATACATTTGTTGCTAAATCAATATTTTCCAGCTTGAAACTTGTTATTGAGACCTCATCTCCATTTAATATTTATGAAGGATTCTTGAATGAAAGGAACGATATTGAACAGTTGTCAATGTGAAGAATTCCATTTTTGACTTTCAACATTGTTGAGTTAAGAACAACAGATTCAATGTTTTCTGAATCCAAAATCGAAGAAAAGTCAACAGATGAAAGTAATAGCTGGCCATTTGCTTCATGAACTACAGAACTTCCAGTATGAGAAAACGACTGACCAAAGTTGAATTTCACACTTTCGATCCGAACTTTCTCTGATGTTGTGATTAGATTCTGGAATCACCTGTAATTGTTGAGTTCAGTTTCACAAAAGTGGCTGAGGGAAATTGAAGTGAGCGAATTGTCACGTCAAGAACATCACATTTCCAGATAATTTCTGTTTGCCCCAAGATCAGCAGCTGTGAGAACAGAGACGGAATGATGTGTTGGATTCCAACATCCAATGAGCGGCAAGGAGTGGTGAACTCTCCACATTGCTTGCTGTCTGTGTGATTGTCTGCAACAGAAGAAACAAATATCGTCTCGCTCTGATATTTCATAGCCCTCAGTAATAGATCTTCTTCCGCCACAAACCAGTCAGTTGCACAGCCCCGAACTGCAAGTTCTCTCGCAAAAAGTTCTATGTTATCTGCTGCAAATTTGTCAAGCAAATAAAAAAATGAATAATTTGTGAAAATAAAAATTAAAATTTATTTGTGAAAATTAAATGGAAACCACTAAACTTATCCGATAAACAGTTCCATCGAATATGTGTGTTCTATCTTCGCAATCATGTTAAGTTTATGTATGCAATACACAATGAAAAATTCTATTCAAATAAAATTTTGAATTAACATTGAAAATCAAGTTTGTCAAAATAAAGAATCGGAACACACCTTGTGCATTTCATTAATCGGCATTTACAAAGGTGTTCAATCAAGTTAAACCCTTTTTCATTGAAAAACTGATATTTTAATTTTGATCAAATATTTTGATACATAATTTTTTGAAAAAGAATATTTCTTCTCATAAAGAAGTTTGCTATGAACTAACAAACATTACTGTGAAAGTTCGATATTTTCATTTGTATTATGGTAACGGAGTTAATATCATTAACTTTCATGGGTCAAATTTTTGATCTGCAGCGACTTTTCAAAAAGAATGACCCATATTTTGATTTCCTATAAATTATGTATAAATAAGTCTCAATAACATTATAAAACATTAAAACAAATTTTTTTTATTGAAAAATGTGTTTTTGTGAAGAATTTCTTAAAATTGAAATTGACAAAAAAAAAATATTTAGGTGAGTATTTTTATTGGCACCAGTTTTTTTATTGGCACCAAAAATTATTTTCATTATCTTCATTTCATTAAAGCTCATAAATCTGTTTCATAACTTAAGAACAATAAACCTATAAAAATTAAGCTGTACGTCAAATATTTTTTCAAAAAACTTTCTCAGAAAACCGATCTAATAATTTTTAACTTTTATATTTCGATCAATGTTTTGCTCGTATTTTCTTGACTGATTGCAGTTGCGAGTTTTTATCTCGGAATTCACAAAACCAACTGTATTTTCGGTATTTGTTTCTTATTTGTTATGTTTTGAACCATTTATTAAAGTGTATTTTTGCATTTCGCCATTTTTGTAAAAACATGCAAAATAAAGTGTATGTGTTTGTCTTGTCAAAAAATGTCAAAACATATAGGTAAAATAATCTTTTTTGTATATGATACATGTTTTGAAAACGAACTGTAATTCAAAATTTGAAAGAAATCAAAGGATCATGTTTTTAAAAGAATTGCATTTTTTTAAGTAATGACAAGTTGGCAATTATCAAATATCAAGAATTAATTTCTTAATACACCTTTTATATATTTTTAACTTCATGCAAATCAATAAATGAAACACATACACTTTATTGTGCATGTTTTTACAAAAATGGCGAAATGCAAAAATACACTTTAATAAATGGTTCAAAACATAACAAATAAGAAACAAATACCGAAAATACAGTTGGTTTTGTGAATTCCGAGATAAAAACTCGCAACTGCAATCAGTCAAGAAAATACGAGCAAAACATTGATCGAAATATAAAAGTTAAAAATTATTAGATCGGTTTTCTGAGAAAGTTTTTTGAAAAAATATTTGACGTACAGCTTAATTTTTATAGGTTTATTGTTCTTAAGTTATGAAACAGATTTATGAGCTTTAATGAAATGAAGATAATGAAAATAATTTTTGGTGCCAATAAAAAAACTGGTGCCAATAAAAATACTCACCTATTTATGTTTATTTTATTCTGTGAAAAGTTTAATCCCTGATTATCGCAATCATATATAGTCACTAAAAATTGTGCAAAAACCGATGTGATAATATCCGATTTAGACAGTATATGGATGATTATCAATGAATACATATTTTTTCGCTCAAAATATTCCGTTCGAAAATCTCACTTGAATGTCAACAAAAGAACACTAAAAAATGGAAAGGCTAATAAAAGAAATCATCATCTTTAATAGAGCAAAAACATATGTTTTTGAATACAGCTATTATGAATTTTGCATTTGAAAACATAATTTTTTACAGACACATACAGTTTTTGAAAAAGCAACACCCCGAAAAAAGTTGTGATTTCGAAAATAATCACCAAAATTAACAAATAAACAAATAAATATTTCCACAATAGTTCCATTTCAGTTTCAAATGGACAAAAATATTTCTGATGATCTCTAGTTATTTTTTTAAGTTTTTAATTTTTCTTAAAATTATTTTTTTTAAAAAAAACACGAAATAATAACATCTAAATGATCAACATGGGTTATAATCACATATTTCGGCACACAGCTATTTTTTAACTTTTTCATTAACTTCTAACTGCACATAATGATGGTGCAATACATGTTCACGAGAGATTATTTTTGTATTCATATTTTCTATCTCAAATATTTCAGTTTGAGAAATCATTTTGTAAATTGACAAATGAAATAAAGAAGAAAAAACCACATTTGATTGCAACATTTATTTGAAAATAATCTCAAAAATCATTGCTTAAAACAATCATCATATTTTTTCTTTTGAATGAATTAATTTTCTTCAAAGAAATTATTCATTTGAAAAATCAACGCTTTTAAAAATGATGTTATTTCCTGGAACAAATCATATATATTAAAAATAAGAAGACAGTTGTGATTGCAAATTTTGCCTCATTAAATTTTATGAAGAGGTTTTTAGATCCAATTCCAGTGATTCAAAGAGAAAATCATTATTTTTGAATCGAAAGTCAATACAGCACAAATATTTAAAGAAAAAATAAGTTTCAATTGATCATTATGAAAACGAACTTGCCAATTATTTTTAGGACTAATTTTAATCAGCATAAGGAGATTTATGAATTCAATTTGATATTTTGAGAAATTTGACGTTCAAGACGAAAGTGGTTCTAATTAAACCAATTATCTATTTCTTTGACAGTCAATCAATAATGACTTTGCAAAAAATAAAAATAATAATTTGGGTCAGAAATCTATCATATCACCCCTTTTTTTATCGAGACCTAAATTTTCTGGCTCTCCAGAGCACTTTTGGAAAAAAAAAAAATAGAAAATTTCAAATATATTATAATAAGCTATTCCTGAAAATATTTTTTATTTTTTTTATTTTAGTGAAAAGATCTGGTGTTTTTTGTTTTATTTTTCTGATTAAAGACTTGCTCATATTTTCACGAGCTTTTTGTTCTGAGATTTTTAAGTGTTGTTATTGTTATTGAACTTTTCTTATTTATGTTTTTGGTTATTTTTCATTGTTTAACACTTCATTTTTTTAACACTTTTTCCATTTCACTAAATTTCGAAAAATTGATAATTTTGCAGTGATTATTGAGTTGCTTTGTTTTTCAATGTTAAAAAATAGTTGAAAAAATGATTGAAATGATCGTCACAAAAATTAAGAAATAAAACAATATGATTTTTAGCGTATAAAACAAAAATACACGAATACAAGTTTTTTTGAATAATAATCACGATCATAAAAATGAAAAGATTTTCTTCCTTTTGAATATCTTCATTTGTTGATAGTTTATGTATTTTTTCTTAAAAATTAAAGAAAAAACATAGGGTCATATTTTTATTAGTACCCATTTTTTTTATTAGTACCCAAATTTTTCGAAATGAAAAATTCTAAAAAATTCAAAAAAATACAAAACTCGAATCTAATTTGCGTATGACTTTTCTTTTTCCCTTTCCTCTTTCAATTTCATCAGATGATTCTTTCTCTATATCGTTCTCATCTTGAAGTATTTTGAATTTTCTTTTCAGCTTTTTCGTGAAATTCATTGTTTCATCATTTTTTTCATCAGAAATGTTTTCTTTTTCATTATCCATTTCGCTTTTCTTTTTCAAATAATCATCCCACTCATTAAGCACCTTTTCTTTTGTTATTTCTTAACTTTAAAAGTCAAATCGATTTTGATGAGAAGGAAGAGGAGAAGTCGATGATTGAGAAAGCTTTATCAGAACTGGCCCAGACGAGTCTTTCAGCACGCATTGCATTTTATTGCTCTTTTTTTGACTGAAGGTGATAATGTCGAATGAATTGATTGTTGTGGAGCTTTTTCGAAAGCAGTTCTCTTTGCTGCTGAAGATGAAGTGAAGTTGCGCAGTGCTGAGAACTCAGCTCTGATTTGAAAACTGCAAATACACTTCTGTCAAGTGGCTGGCAGATGTGTGTGCTGTGAGGGATGAACGTCACATCATCCACATTTTCTTTTTTGAACTCTCGCCAGATTGTTGGATCTGCTCGAGAAATGTGGGAGTCGATTAGAAGCAAGCAGTGCGATTCGTCGAGTGACATGCGTTGCCTTCTTTCTTTGATTGAAGTAGGAAGAATTGTCAGTGTATATTTTCTGAACGTAGAAGATTTCATCAATTCGCATTTGTTTTGCCATATCTCAAGATTTGAAGACTGAAGAGGATTCAAGTCATCAGGAAATTTGAGACTCGGCCACAGAATCACTGAAGGAAGTGATTGTCCATCAGCTGCGACCGCCGCAATTAGTGTAGAATTCGCCATTCGCGCAGCAGATTTAGCGTAACCGGGTTTTGTATTTGCCGGATGAACGACCTTCCGATTGGAGCTGTCGGGAACCCTGAGTCAAGACTCATCCACGTTGAAAATCAGTGCGTTGTTGTAACTGTTGTTCTGATGTAATCCGTTGAGCATATCATACCAGGGCTTTAGAACTTGTTGGCATGATACGGCAAGCCTATTCGCATCAACAATTTTTGGCTTTGATGTCTTCAGCTCTGGATGTCGTTTGATGAAATTGTAGGCAACTGACGCAGAAACTTTAACATCTGGCGTGTTTTCTGGTTTCAAATCATTAACAACATTTTCAATCTAATTAATATTAATTAATACATTTCATAGAATATTTATACAAACCAGTTCACGCATTTTCTTGATGGTTAAGCTTGCTCCAGACAGTGATTCTATTTTAATTTCATCCAGCACTGTTTGCTCTTTTTCTCCAATGACCACAGCAGGTCTTCCAATTTTTGAAACTAGCCTTCCTTGCCGAACAGCCTTCACCGCACGCTTGATTCGGATTTTGCTGAATTTTTTGCTGTTGTTTTCATCCGCCAAACGCACTACTCCATCGTTTTCAATTTTTTCCATTCACTCATACAGATTCATTAATTATCTCCATTCGAACGATAGCATTTCCTCCCACAGCTTCAGCTGACCAATAGTAGATTTCCTTGTAACTTCATTTTTCATTTTTTATTTTTTGTGTTATGATCATAAAGCCAATTTATTTAATTTATTATTATAAATTTCAATTTTCATTGAAATTTAATTTTTTGTTCATTAAATGCATATTTTTTTGAATTAAATTCATTGGAACCAACCTGTAACTGATAGAATTTCAACGGGAGGCTTTTAACCCCACCATTTCCCCCCCACAAGAAACAGGTTATGCATTCAAATGTATTTATTCAGTTGCTGATATTTTTCTTATATACCAAAAATACTATTAATAAATCGAAATGTTGGTGGCTGAATAATTGATTTTAAAAAAATAGGATCGAATAAAAAAAATAGGATCTAATAAAAATATGACCCTATTTTTTTAAATGCATTCTTCAATTTGTCGAAATTAAGTGAAATGGAAAAAGTGTTAAAAAAATGAAGTGTTAAACAATGAAAAATAACCAAAAACATAAATAAGAAAAGTTCAATAACAATAACAACACTTAAAAATCTCAGAACAAAAAGCTCGTGAAAATATGAGCAAGTCTTTAATCAGAAAAATAAAACAAAAAACACCAGATCTTTTCACTAAAATAAAAAAAATAAAAAATATTTTCAGGAATAGCTTATTATAATATATTTGAAATTTTCTATTTTTTTTTTTTCCAAAAGTGCTCTGGAGAGCCAGAAAATTTAGGTCTCGATAAAAAAAGGGGTGATATGATAGATTTCTGACCCTATTATCATTATTGAAATATTTCCTATTTATACTATTTTCTTGTGAAAACTTTTCTGTAACTTTCAAGAAACAGAATGCAATTAATCAAAGTTATCTAATCATGCTAAAAAACTGATTGACATTAAATGCATTTGTAAAAGGAATAAATAATTATTCATATACATAACAAAAACGTCTCTGAAAAAAATCTAATGATACGAAAAGAAAAAAATTATGATACAAAGTTGAATAAAAACCGAATGAATTAATAGATACAATATAACAAGATTATTCAATAAAAGGTAAAACTTCAAAAAGATTTGCATGATCAGGGAATAATAACATCTCAAGTCTTGACGCTTCTTCTGCAAGTTGATTCATCGTCGAACTATTGGAAAATTAGAAGATATTATGGGAACAAATTACATAATACAAATAAGAATTGGTTATTTGTTTCAAAGTTTCAAACGAAGAGATATTATGAACGGAAGGAAAAATAAAAATTGTTTAACCGCATACAATTTCATTGAGTCGGACAAATTATTGAGAAAATCTTTCAGATTTTCAGAACTTTTCCCGCTAAATTGTTTATTCAAGCTATCAACAAATGTTGAATAGATCTAAAAATAATAGATCGGTTGATAATTGAAAGAAAAAGAGAATAAATGAAATATGATAAAAAAAATAAAAAAGGAATCATTTAGCAAACCTTTTTATATTTCTTTTTTTCTGAATCAGATGCTCCAGTTCGCTCTTTCCAATAAAAGCTCACCGTTGTCAATAACACGATTATCACTGCCTTGACATTTTCAGAAATAGGCATTTTCTTCTGCCAAAAGTACCTTGCTTCAACAAGATTCAACAATGAAGCAAACAACTGGCTCATCATTTCGTACAAAGTATTCTGCTGAACACTTGCAAGCATCAGCACAGCCGCATCCGCCAGCAAAGGAAGAGCCTCAACTTCGCGGTGGGCATCAACAGACAGAACAGCAAAGCACGAATTTGCTGAAGAGGAAGGATGCTTGCTTGTTGCTGTTTGAGGAATGAGAGAAGCAACTGGTGCAGAATTTGGCATCAACGGCAGAAAGGCACTGGATGAAACAGACTGAGGCGTGGAAGAACAGAGAGTGGTTACAATTAAATACAAAATAGAATATGCAGTCGTCGAAGGAAGTGCACGGAACGACGATTCTGTTCCATTGAGACCCGACTGCGAGGGCTGGTAGCCTCGGGCAATCATCGGCAGCCCATTTGCCCCTTCACTTTGGGCCATCGACGCTGCAGACGAGACCGAGTTGGCGTGGTGCGTGCGGAACAGGCACGGCTTGCGGAAGTCCGTGTAGCACGAGCAGTCCATCGTCTGAAACAGATCGAATTCGTCATGTGCTGTCATCCCCGCATCTGCAACATTCTTTGTTTTCCACAAAACAACAAGCTCTTTTTGATTCTCTGATTGAGGGGATATCAGAGAAGATTCTGTGAACGATGGCAGAACGCCAGGATCGATGATCAGAGGGAAAAACGAGCGGATAACGAGCGAAAGAGACAAAAAATATGACTTGCGGCAGCAGCAGTCAAGAAACGCATGTAAAAGTGATGTGTTCTTTTCAAACGGATCTCGAAGCTTTTCGCTATCCGAAGAAAAGGTTTGGAAAAGGGTAGATGATGTAGCAACAGCAACAGGATTACCTGCTTCAATTGAGGAGATTAAAAACGTATTTGGCGGTTGGTGAATTATCCCAATCGCCGATAAGTCAGTGGGGTTAGATACAAACAAGAATAGCGAACGCACAAAAGGCGCCAAAGAATCAACGAGAGTGCGAAATGACAGAAGCGGCTGAGGAGGATAAGAGAGAGAAATCGTGTAATTCTCGTAATTTCCAATAAGCTGAAGAAACTCCGTTGAGGGCTCAATAGATGCATTGCTGCTTTCTTCAGCGGGAGGTGGTTGTATATTGTTCTGGATTGCTTGGGAGGAATCTCTGCGTGCTTTCCTCCTTTCTTCTCGTTCTCTTTCGTGCATTCGCTCTGCCTCCTCAGCTTTTTTCAGATATTGCCCGATTTCTTTATATTTTTCGAGAGGGCCAAATTCAGATGGTATTTCTGGCGGAGTGACACGAAGAGCGATGGAAAGCAAAAACTCCATCAAAAAAGTGGAAGGAACCATTGTGTCTGTGGTGCTTCCTTGGGCAGAAGGATTCGAAGGTGAAGAAGAAGTTGGCGAGTGGCCAGGAGTTGAAGTATTATTAGCTGAAAAAGAAGAGCCAGAAGATTGCGATGATGGAGTTGAGGCAGAATTACGACGAAGTTTGTGGTGGCTCATTTTTGTGTTGAATGATATGTGCAACAGGCTCAGCACAGAAACAATACTCGACTGAATAACAGCATGATACTGCGCTGTTGTTCTGAATGAAAGAGAAAGTCGAGAAAGCAGCCGGAGAAACAGAAGAATGTGCTTTCGAAGCATCGGGGGAAGAACAGAAAAGGTGGAAGAGTACGTGTGGAGAGGAGTGATTATTGGCGGAGTATGAGAAGGAGATGGCGAGCGATTATGAGATTTTGATCTGCTTGATGATAACAGCGAATAAAATGAGTTTTTCTGCTTATCCGAAGAAGACGAGGCATCAAATGTTGCTTTTATGGCACTCGAATAAGACTGAAGATCTCCAAAATAAAGGGCAGATGCAACAAACAGCTGAATCAGGTTCTTCATCACTAGAGAGATGTGCATGCCATGGCGCCGCTGAATGGCAAGAGGCGTGTTCTGGTCAGGTGTCCTGCTGAAGTGCTGGGGCAGCACCAGCTGCAAAGCAAGCTGCAATTCTTCATTGCTATCGACATCCGTTGAACAGAAGTAATACGAGTCATCATCATCGTTTGCATCATATGTCTTCTCGTGATCGCCTTCTTCGATTGAATGAAGAGGAGAACGTGGATGTGGAGACCCAATTTGCACAATCTGCAACAAGAAAAACAGCGTCTTCAGCTGATCTGTGATGATATCCTGACTCGGCGAGAAATAAAGCACAGGTCTGTCATGCTCATCGAAGACAGGCTCTCTTCTTGCAAAGCGTGTGGAAAGGAGCGAACACACAAAATAGAAATACAGTTCAAGGCGACACATGTCAACAATAAGATACTTTGCAGCATTTCGCTCTGCGTTTGCTTCAAAAGTTTCTCCATCACTGTCATTTTTGTTCATTTGCCTGGATATTCTCTTTTCTGGATGAGGATTGAAAGTATCTTTCTCCTTCAGCGTCTTTGGCAAATCCATCTTAAAGTCCTTCTTTGGTATCTCCTTCTCGGCGACAAGCTTCCACAGCTGGTCAGAGCCCTCAGGCTCCAAACAGATCAAAAAGGTCAGTCTGCATGCAATCTGGATGACCTCGTCAATCTGCTCCACAAGTTCAAAGGAGAACCGCAGTGAATCAACAGGATGGCTGTGGGACGTCACAACAGGAGGCGGATGAAACAGAGCAAGGATCCAGTCAAGCCCTGCTTTGAGCTGAGGCACAGAAAGGATGTTGAAAGGCACCCACGAAAGATAGCGCAGCTGGTTTCGGAAGTTTATGTAGGACTTCCAAGATGACGGAAGCAGACTACGTCTGTTCACAAATATCTGCCCTTTTCTGTAGAATGATGGAATTATAAATGGAAAAGTGGCAGTTTCAACAACAGACAGAAACATCAGAGATATCAACGAAGAAAGAGAGACTGCAAAGCGTTGCTGGGCTTCTGGCGACGATGAAAAGTAGGAAACAAGAGAGATATCATCCTCAAAGTCATCATAAAACACAAGCTCGTCATTCTTTTTTCCTTCTTTTTGAGTTGTTGGTGTAGTTGCTGTTCTTGAAGTTTCTGATGTTGATTGCTCGCCTTCTTGCTGATAAGGACTGGACATAATTGAAGAAGAAGGCAAGAGCGAATAGTCATTTGACTCAATCTTTCCATTGGAAGATGCGTTGGACGAACGGCTTGAGTCTCTTGTTCTTGTGGAATTGGTATCAGTTGAAGAGTGCTCTGAAAAGTGCGTTTTTGCTGCAGAAGAAGTAGAAGACGATAATGTTGTGGTAGAATTCGATGCTTCACTATAATGATGCGAAGACAATGTGTCATTAGGATGGAATGCTCTCTTCCTCAGTTCTTCTTCTGAAACAGAAGACGAAGGCACTTTCATCTTCAACAGCAGTGGAGTCTCAAACAGTTTCTCGTTCTGTTTTCTTCGGCGGTGCATCAACTTCTCATTGCGGATCATTCCGTCAAAGCCAATCACACACGCCACCCAGTCAACCATCAGAGACATCTGTGGAATGAGACAATGCAGCGAACGCGATTGAGTGGGGATGGATGTGAACACACAGAAAGTTGGTGGCTGTGACGAAACAGAAAATGTCGCTGATGCAAATGGAGATGGAGACGGAGTGTGCGATGATGTGGGAGTCGAGGCGCTGTTTGGAGTGGAGCTTCGTGAAGAGCCTCCACTTGAGGAAGACGATGGCGACCTCATCTTTCTGTAAGACTCGCCAAGAATTGCCCATTCTTTTCTGGCCATTGTCAGCAGTGGCGTGATGAGTGTAGGTGGAAATCTGTTCCATGAACTCCAGCACACGTTAGAAAACAGCTCAGTCACATAGAGATGGAAGGGGAATGCACATGTTGATCGCACAAGTGTCATTGATGGGATTGTCGTCTGTGCCAAAGAAAACGAGCTGATGGAAATAGCATACCATTCAAGCAAGTCGCAATAGAATGCAAGGACAGATGTGAACAGTGCGGTTACTGCAGACGGAGGAGGCGTCTGCTGCCAAACTGGTTTTGTGGTTGTGCGACTCAGGGTGTTGCTGGGCGATGATGGCTCACTTCCTGAAGCAGGACTTCCAGATGAGTACATTGTGGAATCAGGAGATGCAGACAAAGATAGATTGCCTGCTGAAGGTGAAGATGACGATGTTGAAACTGTGTCAGTGGCAGAATATGCGATGTTCAATTTGCTATTGCTTTTTGGATGCAACAGCTGTGCAGCCCAGCTGAAATGTGACATTTTCAACTTCAGCCTTTTATCTCGTTCCTCAAGAATAACAGCAAGTGGAATGTATTTGGTGTAGTTCGCTGCTTCAAACTCTTCAATATCTTTAGCTTCTTGTTCATTCCTCCATTCAATTTCAGAAGCCTCTCTTTCTTTCGCTTTCATGATGATCGCATTGATGCAGCTGACGCAATCCTTCATAATCTGCGGAAGACAGCCATCGCCATCAGCCTCAGATGAAAATGGGAATGATGGATGACAATACGGCAGTTCGTGTACATAGCTTCCACTTCCACTTCCACTCGAAGCAGTAGATGCTGAATTCTGTGTGCGTGCATGCGCCGTTGTGTCTGACATGGCCTCTTGTGTTTCTCCATCTGAAGCAGAAATAGAAGCAGAACCAGAAGCAGTTGAATTCTGTGTAGTAGATGCTTGAGATGATGGAGTGGATGCTTGCTTTGAATGACTCGTCCGAATGATGTTGTTGTCCATTGTGAACGATGAATAAGGCGCAGGGAAGATCAACGGCGCAAAACAATGGAACGTCAGTTCCAACAACACACGTGGATGAAACGCAATGGGATTTTGAAGCATTTTCTTGGCAAACTCTGTTGAAGCTGCCCTTTGCTTCTTCTCCCGCTCTTCTTGCTGCTTCAGCTCTTCCTCAATTGCCTCGTTATCTTCATCTTCCTCTTCCTCTTCCTCTTCTTCATTTCCATTAACACTCTTTGTTTCTTTCTGTTTTTGTGATATTTCTTTATTTTGATGCTCTGCTGACTCAACTTTCTCATTTTGCAGTTGAATCTCCCCTTCATCTCCTGCTTGAATTCCAAAGGCTTCTCTCAAAGTTCTTTCATTCTCCTTCAACAGCCTTTCCTTTACGCTCTTTTCCGAATTCTCCACTTTGCTAATTATTCCTTCTCTTTCTCCTCCTCCTCTTTCTGCTTCTTCTGCTGAATCAACCTCTCCAATCACTTCAACAGGCGCCAGATCGGTTTTCTCGCCATTCGGATGCTCCAGCGCAGGAGACAGCAAATGTGGAGTTTGATCAGCAGCTGTCTTTTCTGTCATCTCAGATGCATAAATCTTCGATTTGTCGTTTTGCTCTGCTTCCTTTTCTTCATTTTCTGTATCTGCAACATCATCAACAACACCTCTATTGTTATCGAATTCTTCTTCTTCATCCTGTTCTTGCTCTCCTTCTTCATCCAAAACAAGGTCTGGCTTGTCTTCCTCATCATTATCATCTGAGCTGTTGTTGTAGTATCTCTTCATATACTCTGTGTCTGAGTCATCTAAATGTGGATCGTCCTGAAGATCATACACCAAAGAATGCCTGCGTTCTGTTGAGTCATTGTCTTCTTCGTCATCCTCATCCTCGTCACTTCCTCCAGTCAGCTCTTCGTTTCTTTCTTTCCCTTTCCTCCTCGGCGGCTTCTTCCACTTCCACATCAGTCCACCCAGTTTGTATGACTTGTTTTCCATTGCTGAAGCAGAAGAAGGTGTTGGAGATGTATCATCACGCTCAATAAGCTCAGCAGTTTCAGCAGAAGACGGAGGCAAATAATCAAGAGAATTGTTTCTTCTGTGCCTCCTCTCTTTTTCCTTCAGCTTCTGCAGCTCCTTCTTTCTTTGCTTTTTCCTGATCTCTTTCTTCACTTTCTTGAGTGAACGCTTTTTAACTGGCTGATAGCCCAGTGCAGATTCAGTCAGCGACGTCATGTCAGAAGAAGACGGTGGAGGCTGAGAGGGAACATACGACACCAGTGCCATGATAGCAGCCTTCATAAAAGAAGAAATGCCCAACAGATGCGACGGAGACAGTGCATGTGGCGTGAGATGTGCGTATGGCGTAGGCGGAGATGGGATTGATGCACGAGAGCTGTTCGAAGCAGGTGTTGCTGGAGCAGCAGGAATTAACTGAGGAGTCGGCGAGGCAGTGTCTGCCTGGAAAAACGCCTCTTTCTGCTCTGTTGTTGCAACAGGAATCAGAGTCCACCGGTCTCTTCGTGCTCTTTCCCTTTCCATCCGCCTTGTTCGCCTCATCTCGTCTCTGTCATTCCTTTCACTGCTCTGCCCATCGCTCTCCTCTTTCTCATCCACACAATCTCGCCAGAACGGCCACCGCAGCTGGCTCAAAGCGTCAACCAGCTTCAGCAGCCCTCCCATGATGACAAGAGAAGGAGAAAATGGGCCATTGACATCCCAGGACTCCTTGTAGAGTGAAGAGGAAGCAGAAACATTGGGGGCAAATGCTTGGGAGGACATGATGTGTGGCAGTCTGTTCACCTCTGCAGCGAGGATAATCCACACAATAGGCGAAAACGAGGTGTGCTGGATGTGGTTGGTGCAAAGAGAAGAAGAGGAAGAAGTGAAAGAAGGAGAAGACAAAGAATTTGTCTGTGCAATTGAAGCAACTGACGTAGTGCTCGGTGGTCTGCCATCTTCAGAAGAAGACGAAAAGCCATACGAAGACGTAGAAGAAATGCCAAAAGAGGGAGAGAAAGCTGCGCTTGACATTTGATAAGAGAGAGAATAGTGCGAGTTGATGATCAGCTGGTTGCATGTGATGTCGATCAGATCCAGCCACACCTGCTGACCTGGTGTGGGCACAAACGGGCGGAGCATCGGGCGGTTTGAAAAGGGAAGCGGCATTCGGCTTATTCCTGTTGCAAGAAATAGCTCAGCAGAAGAAAAGGAAGGGCTATGGAACTTCTGCACCATCCGAAGCACTTCTGTGTTGTCTACGTGTTGAAGTTGCATCAACGTCTGCATCATTTTGATGAAGGCACTGGCTGCATACGATGGATAATGCGTTGTTTTCATCACAGGCAGCTGGATGAATGATGAGAGAGAAGGCGAGAGAAGAGGATGTACTCCTCTGGGAGCCATCAGATCGCTTGACTCAGGCAGTGCATATGTTTGTGAGGTTATTGCGTGTGGCAGGATGTTGTGGCTGGACGCAATAGAACGGAACGAAAGTGTGGGCGAGTTCAGCATCGGCTGCTGTGAGGCACTCATCTCGTTTGCCGGTGCTTCTCTGTCTCCTGCTCGCAGTAGAGATTGCGTATCATCCTGATTCTCAGAAGGAAACTGCTGTTCTGACTGCTGCGACTGCCCGTTCAGCGATGCAGCTGTCGACAGAAGCTCGCTGGGCTGCGGGTTGCTCACGAGCGCTGCTCCGAAGTCGTCCATTTCTGGGTCTGTTGGCTTAGCAGTGACGAAATAGTCAGCGTTGTGCTGATGTAAATAGGCGAGACAGTTGAATATCAGTTGCACGATTGGCTTGAGAGTGGCAGATGAATATGAAGAAGGCAGCACAAATGAAGAAAACGGATGGAAAATCGATGAACCAGTCAATGAACTGATTGAAGATGGGGCACCTGATGAAATAGAAGACAAAGTGCTCAGCTGCAGTGCGTCTGTTGTGGCCAGAGAAGAAATGGAAGTTGAAGAAGAAGAAGTCGTCGAAGAATAAGAAGAAGAATTCGGGAACTGGAGCGGAGGTCTTGCTGGAATGACAATCAGATTTGAGGAGCTGTAATCGTGATTGAGTGAGTCACCGATTGAAGGCACAGGCAGACTGATGAACTTCCTCAGAACAACAATAAACTGCGAGTCTTCCTGCGATGCGATGAACGAGAGTGCCAGTTTGTTCAAGTTGGCTGAATGGAGAAGAAGAGCATCGCTTGGGGAAGCTCTTGCAGCTGATGCGACAGACGACAAAGAAGGATGAGGAGAAGAAGAAGACTGCACCCCAACCGGACTGAACAGATGCGCTTGGGGAACGAGCGGCAGGTTTGTTGAAGGAGAGTAGTGAGGCTGGACAGGAATAAAAGAGGAAGAAGAAGATGGAATGATGTTGGAGACAGAAGGGCGAGTGTATGTGGCTGCTCCTATGCCAAACAGGAAGGAGTCTGTCAGCGGCTGATTGGGGTCTTGTGGAGGAGCAGCTGATTGGGAAGATAAAATGGATGACTGTGAGGCCAAGGGATGAAGAGTGGACAAACCAGAAGAAGGCGATGAACGATACAGAGGTGATGATTGCGGTGGAGGAGAAGGCGACATCATCGCCAGCGTCTTTTTGCACATGTTCCGAAAGGCAAAGTCAGCCAAGCTGCGCCAGCTGTCCACAAATAGCATGTGCGGAATGAGAAACTTAGCCAAAAAGACTGCAATTGATGGCTTGGCAACGAGCGAGCGGAGCAACTCTTCTTGAATTCTGTATGTGTTCAGTGGAAGCAGAACAAGAAGCGACGTGATGGTCGACTCATACATCGCAGCCACCAGCGATGTGGATGCCACAAACGAGCGAGATGCTGATGAGAACGGGGAAGCAGCATAATTTGTGGAGTAGCTCATTCTGCTTGTGTTGTACCTCTGGAGAGCCTTCTGCGCCTCAGAAATGGCAGCCTCTTCTCCCTTTTTGCTGTTCTTCTTCACCACTTTTCTGGTGGCTGGGCTGTGTGCAGTTGAATGGAATGGGTTGAGTGCACGTGGGTCGTTTGTCTGCTCTAAAAATGTGCCATACGCAGAAATGAAGAAGAATGCGCTGTTTTCGATCATTGAGCGTGCTTTGGATTTCAAGCTCTTCTTCTCCAGCGTCTTGCCAACAGCATCTGACACGCTCAAACTGCCCAAAACAGACAGCCCATCGTCTTCTTTTGTTGGATGCTCAGCTGAAGAAGAACCAGAAGCATCAGTTGCAGCTGTAGTTGAAGTCGAAGTTGAAGTAGTTGTCTCCGCTGCTACTGTTGTTGTAGTCGTTGTAGTTGTCGTTGCATTCACATCCTTTCCTGTCTCTTCAGCTTGTTGAATCGTTGCCTGTGCTGTCTCCACATTCGAAGGAGGTGTGTCATCATTCATCATCTCACCCAGTCGTGCAGCGATTGCCTTCATGTGCAGCAGTGCCAGTGCCATGTGCATCAGATTGTTCGGGTACATCAAATCGGTTGCCATTCGAATAGACTGATGTTGGATGAACTTCAGCCTCTCACAAGCTGCCACATGCGCCTCGTTCAAATCGGCCTGTGGAATAGAGGCGCTGTAGTCGTTCTCCTGGTTGCATCGCTTCGTAGGCACGATCATCAGGCGCTCTTTCCCGTGCTTTTTTCCTCTTTTGTGTCCTCCTGTGCCATCATGTGATGAGTGTACTGTTGTCAGAAATCCGCTTTCGTCCTGATAGCCAACACGCTCCAGCCGCTGCATCGTAAACTGCTTGCAGCGGATGATTCTGTGCACAATTGTCCGGCTTTTTGTATATAAATTCAAGATGTGTGAAAGATGGGCGTCGTGTCTTTGGATCGGAGGAACAGGCGCCAAAATGTGGTGCTGCGCTTCTTTTGCCATCGGAATCACAGAAGTTGAGGAAGAGGAGGAAGAAGAAGAGGAATCAGATTTTTTGGCGCCTGTTGAAGAATGCTCATTGGACGAGATGGTTGAAAGTGTTGTAGATGGAGTTGAAGGCAGTGAATCTAAAATTGCTTGTTTTGCAAACGCTGACAAGGAAGACTGATGAAAACGCATCGCAGAATCAACTTCATTTAGTGTATCCAAATGGAATGTTGGCAGAGGCACGTTGAAGGAAAACGGGACAAGAAGTTTTGAAACAGCAGATTTGGCAACAACTGCGGGGGGTGCTGAGGGAGGGACGAACCGAGAGGCAATTGAGGAAGAGCTGCCGAAGGAAGAAGAAGTGGAGGAAATGAATCCCGATGTCTGGACAGAGGAAGACGAATGAGACAAAGAAGAGCGTTCGGAGAGGATGGAAGGGCGCGATGAGTCGCCAGTGACTGAAGAGCGGAGGGAAAGGCGAGTGTTGCTGGAGGATGGGGTGGACGGGCTGAGCTGCTGAGAGGAAGGAGACGAAGGGGAATCCTGAGATTGCCCGCTGATTGAGGTATTTTCGATTTGGTTGGCTGTTTTTGGAGAAATGTGATTGTCGTCAATCAGATAGGAGTTGAGGTCGATTGAATGGAATCGCAAAAGCAGACCTTCGTCGCTTGTTTCGAAGAAGTTTCGTTCTTCTTCTTCGAAATGAGGGATGCTCATCAGAGATTCCAAGCCTTTTGAGCAGAAATCTGATCTCTTCAACAAGAATGAAGATGAATCCATCTCTTTTTCTTGATCTTCTTTCATTTCTTCTTTTGTCTTTCTCATTTCTCTGATGCTATTTGCATGTCTAGAAACAAGAGCAGAAGCAATAGACGGTGCTTGAGTAAGATAAGGCGACTCTCCAAAGAAGAAGCGAGTGAAAAATACATCTGAAAGAGAAGGAAACCAAATTGCTTTGTGCACAAGTGCAGCTAATGGATAGAACATCAGCGAAAGACTGCGAGATTCCTTCTTCCACTCACTTGAAGACAACGCCATTGAAATCTGAGTGCTGAAAGATGATGAAAACTGATAAGATCCATCAATAAGAAGAGGAGACGATTGTCTCATTTCTGATCCATGTGAAGGCAATATGTTATCATTGTCACTTGTTTTTGAAGATTCGCCATTCAGAATTTTGGTTATGCTGCTGTACATCCAAAGCAGATGATCATAGTGTGACAAGCTCTGATGAAGATAAAACAGCCGCAGTGATCTCCTCATTTTGAAGGAGAGAGAAAGAGCAGGGAAAGAGAAAGAAGATGAGGAAGAAGGCAAATTGACAGGAGATTCAGTTGTTGTTGAATTGGCAGTAAAAGAAGGGTAAACATCGGCCATTTCAACATTTCCTGGGAAAGGTGCAGTGAAAGAAGCAGAAGGAGAGAAGGATGAAGAAGAGATGAAAGACGAAAGCAAAGGTGGTAGAGCACGTGTCGAAGAAATAGAAGGACAGAAAAGAGAATAGAAAGACAATGTGAAAGACGAAGTTGGAGAAGAAAACAGAGGAAAAGGCTGGACGAACATTGGAAATGTGGCAACTTCAACGTATTTGTTTGAATTTTCAGTGATTGGATTGAATGGAGCAGGGTTTATCAGCGCTTCAACAGAAGAATTTGACTGAGAAAGTTTTGTCAATAGATTCACATTTGCTCCTGCAGATTGAACCTTAACTGGTGGCAATGTTTGAGCAATCACCTGCTCCTTTTCGCTGTTAAGCTGTTCAGATTGCATATGCTTCAACTTCTCGTCTTGTGTGACATCACTTGGTTGTAAGCACTCCATCTGCTTTTGTGTCTCTTCTCTCATAAATGACACAACATCCTTCCATGGCACCAATGCCTCACAAAAGCGCACAGCCAATCGAGTTCCCAGAAGTTCCTGCAGTTCGCTGATCTTGCCGTATTGATCAGAATTTGGGTTGGAGCTATTTTTGGCTCTCAAAGATTGCATTGATTGTGAAGATCTTTTTAAAGTGAGGCGTCTGCTTGTTTCATTCAAAAGAACAAGTACTATGTGAACAAGAAGAGCATGCGCAAGATGGATGGGATTTGAATTTGGAAGGCACGAATCAATAATAAAGCGAATAATCCGAATACAAAAGGAAGAAGAAAGCAAAGTATTTGATGTCTCAGAAGGAGATGAAAGGGAGGAAGAAAAAGAAGAATTTGAGGAGGATGATAAAGAAGTTGAAGAAAAAGGAGAGAGAGAACTTGAATCACAGCTGGAAGAAAGCAAGCTCGACAAAATAGCAACAAATAGAAAATGGTGATGTGATGCAATGCGTTTCAGCCATTTTGTTTCTTTCATCAACAGATGAAGCAGAATTTCGAGTTTAATTTCTTCATCGCCCTTCTCTTCTCTGTTGAGCTTTTCGTATCCTTCTGTCGCATTGCGAGATTTGTGTGTCTTGTCGCTTTTGCTGCTTTCTGAGTGTTCTTTGTAGTAATGCTGCAACGAATGACGGTGAGGGAATATTGAATCCAGAAGTTTTGGTAAATGGGAATCAATTTCTCCACATCCTATTAACTGCTTGGATTCAACAGATTCATTCTCTTCCATTGCAATAGAGTTATCTGAAAGTGAAGAATGGTTTGTTGACTTTTTATCAGATAACAATGGTGTTGGAATAACATCTTGTTCGCTTTGTGTGAAATTCGATGAATCAGCTGATTTTCCTGCAAATAAACTCTGATTCATTTGATGTTCCATGGCTTGTTTTTGTGCAGAGTGACTGAGAGAAATAAAGCAAAGAGCATCCAACTGAGACAGGAAAAGAGTCGACTTGTGCCATTGATGGATGGATGCAATGGCAGACAGCCAAACTGACAATGACGACTCCAAATGAATTGATTGTTCAATGCTTTCTGTTGGATTTGGTAATTTCCGGAGAACTAATGATGTTTGTTTTGAATCTCTGGTTTCATCTGCTGCAGTGTCTTTGAGCATAAGCAATGAGTCGTTTTCCGAATAACTTTCAATGAAAGGTGCACTGTAGATATTGTCATTAACTTTTGTTGTATTTAAAACATTGGTATCTTCGTTTTCGTTCTGATTTATCATCCATTCAAAGTTTGTTAATGATCCTATTGCAAGTGAGTTTAAAAAGAAGAGAGCTTTCGATTTCTTCGGAAAGATCATTTTCAGAAAAGATACAGTTGAAGAGAAAAATGACGAAGCAGCTGATGAGACAGACTGCGCAAATGAGGCAGATGAAACCAAATTTGTTCGATAAGAAGAAAGTGAAGAAAGAGAAGTGATGGAATTGAAAGATGGAGCGTCGCTGATTGAATACGTCTGCATAGACTGGAAAAGTGCATTGAACTCTGAAAGAAAATGCGGAAATGCTGTCATACAGTGAGAGACAATTGAAGTTAGAGAACTCTTCTGGCTATTGCTTTTGGAGTTTGTAAGAAATGATAACGAAATAATTGATGTTTCAATGGATGATTTTTTGTTTGAGATCTGTGCAATGTTCTCCGGTTGACGCAAAGATACAGATGAATTTGACGAAGAAGAAGATTCAGTTTTTTCAGCATCATAAGAAGTTATATTTGCATGCTGATGATCACTGTTGAGGTAATTCATGTACTGCAACGCCTTTAATGTCTGTATGAAATTCTCTGAAGCCAAAAGATATGTAATGTGTGTCTGTGGCGTCAAGCACTGCAAAGACTGTGACGGAGTTGGAGAGTCACTTTTACTAGGCAATGTTGCTGAGACATCCGTTTGTGCCAGTAAAAGTGAGGCAAAGTGGAGAAGAGAAACAAAATCCTTTGATGACGATTTGGGTGTCATCATTGCAAGTGTAGCAGAATACGAAGAGCGAATGGATTCTAAATCTTCATCATCATCTAGAATTGTCGATGGCAGTTTGAGAGAAGATGAGGCCATCGAAGCCCCATCGGTATTGTTGGATAACAATGATGATGTTGATGCTGAAGATGATAGCGATGACGAGGAAGATGATGCATCTGTTGCAAAGTTCGAGGCATTCGGTGACTGATCAAAATGTTCGAGCAGATAGCGAATTCGTGATGAAACAATATTCAAGCTTGATCTGCTGCTTTCCATTGTGATTGAGAGCACTTCATCATTCTGTGAAGAAGCAGAATCAATTGGAGAAGTTGTTGCAGTTGAAGAGGAACATTCTTGAATCAATTTTGAATGCTCGCTCGTCTTTTCTTTATCTTTGTATTGATCAGAATTCCAGTTGGTGTTTTTGATTTGTTCAGAATCAATCTTTGAAGAAAATGAAGAGAAAGCAGAAAAGCTCATTCTCATCAACAATGATGATACCCAAGCAGAAAGCTGTGCCAAGGAAGTAATTGATGAAAACGATTTAATATGCGCAGATTGCTGCTTCTTCGCCTCAAAACCAGCTGAATTGCTGATGTTTTGCTGCTCATTGAGTTCACTTTTTGGAACAGCAAAATCATGAATCACCAGACACGGTTGCAAAGTATAGTCATCTCCATTCCCATTTTTCATGTCTGTGTTTGTTTCCTCTTTTCGAGAATCCACTTCTGTTAATCTTTGAGACTCTGACTCAGAATAAAATTCAGTCAAACACAAATCAAGCAGCACAGCCATTAATGAAAGTTGCTGCGGAACAGAAACAAGAAGCTCGTTTGAATTTCGTGAGTCTAACATTGTTGAGAGCTGATTTATTGGATACACAAATTTCTGCATTATCGATGCATTCTTTTCACTCGAATCCAAACATCGTTCAAGAGGAGGCGTTGCTGTTGAGGAACTGACAAGATCAGGTTCAGGTTTTTGAAATTTCTTTTCTAAACGTGTTGATTCTCGCTTTTGACAATTCATTATAGCCCTCTTGACAAGATCGTTAAGTTCGTAAGGTGATGATGAGTAAAACTCAGGAGTCTGTTTGAATGATTCAAAATCAAACAAGTTGATGCAACGCTTTGCAAACTCAAACAGCAAAGAAGGAGGGAAAAGAGGAGATGCATATGAATTGAACATGGTCGATGACGAAGCAAGTGGTGGATCAAAGATAGCAGCAAACAATGCCGAAGCGTTTTCGGGGAATAGAAACGAATTTGAGCGAATGAATCTTGTCAGAACACGAATAGCTTCATCTGCAGGAGACCAACGAAGAACTCTGCGGAATGGCACAAGTTGTAGTAGAAAAGTGTTTATTAGAGTAAAATAAGGAGATGGAATGAACATCATTCGAATTATGCTTGAAAACTGAGGATATGCCATCTCGCTGAGAGTGGTTGAAGCAGCTCCTTCTGCTTGTGTATGAATGAGGGTATTGTCAATTGCATTTGACTCAGCATCGGTGAATGATGGTGCTTTAAATTGAGGATCTGTAAATTCACCATTGGAAGAAAGTTGAAAAGCTGATGAAAGAGTTCCATTATGAGCTTCGGAAGTGGCCTGAATTGTAGGAGGTGCTGAGATATGAGTTGCAACCAGATTCTCCTCAAATAGAAATGAGGAAAGTAATCCAGTGCATATTGGCTCTTCTTTTTCAATCTGTAAAGGCTTCGGTGAATTAAAGTTCTCAGAATGAAAAGTTAATTCATTTGTTAAATTTTCATTTTCAGCTGTTGAACGAGCATTGCTTTCATATGATATTGTGTCGAATGGCAAAGTTTGCGACTTCATTACATCTGACGAAAGCAACAAATTATCTTCTGCTTCATTCTTAATCCTCATCGTGTTCTGATAAGTAAAAGCAGCATCACGTGCGATTCCAATCATCTCATTGAGATGCGACGGAATTCCAATCAGCATCCCTAATATGCAATCCTTCATTGCTTTCACTCTAATCTCTTCCCTTTCCTTCTGCCTGTAAATCCTCTTTCTCCCTTGCTGCACTCTTTCCAGAACAAGAAGCTCATCTTCACTCAAAATATCTGAATCCAATGTTGTCATTCCAGATTGTACTGTTGCTATCTTCCGCTTGAATGAAAGTGGAGTGTCTGCAAGAAATGTGAGTGCAGATGTGAAATATGACGCCATCGCTGATATTGATACCGCTCTTCGTGAATCGTCAAATTGCTCATTTGCAAATGTTGAGGGGCTTGCTTGGGTAAAGTTCACATATTCGCTCGCTTTCATTTTGTCTTCTTCAGATGATGGACATTCACTGCTTTCATTTTGAGTTGTTTGAGAGTTTTTAACATTTCCTGTTTCAGTTTTCTGACTATCAGGAACATCTTCAATAGCACATTCATTCACCAGATTCTGTTCGTTTGCATTGTTTGTACATTTCTCATTCATATTTCTGTTAAATGCTCTTTTCCTCTCTTTGAACGTAACCAGAAACTGGTTCACCAGTCTATTCATCTGAATCAGTTCGCTTCCTTCCTCCACCCTTTCATCTGTTTCAAAATGTTTCATGCTTGCATTGTGGCTCAGTTTCAGTAGTAGCCCCAGAACAAAAACAGAAGATGTTTCATTCGGGTGTGTCAAAGCTGCCATTGTAAGAAGATGGAATCTGAGGAGCGTCAAGCAGTGATTGGTGAATGAGGCCTCATCCATCAAATCTGCCTTTGCATTCTGTCGTGAACGCTGTTTTTCATTCAGTCCGTGCTTCACGATGAGAGACAAGCTTTTCATCGCCAAGTCTTCTCTTTTGTTTGAGTCCTCACGAATGTGCTCTTGCAATGCAATCTTGGATTCATCGATAGATGTTGACCAGAAAGATTGATCAGATGATAATGACGATGATGATGACGTTGATGATGAAGGAGCTGCTGATGCATCAGCAGCAGATTGCAGCTGAGCTTGTTTTTGCTGTATGTTGTTGATGTTCAGCTCCTCCATTCTCTGCTGGATCGATAGATGCACAATTGTGTCGTCGAATTCTTCTCTTTGTAGCACAATCGGCTTTGTGGCCCATCCACATTTTGAAGGGCAGAATCCGTTTTCCTCCATTCTGTGAATAAAAGAATTCATCAATGAAGTATTTGAATGCACAGCAGAAAGTGAGGTTTCAGTTGATTTCAGTTGCTGATGTTTCTGTTGTCTAAATGAACCTGTTGCTGATTGCGAAATGTTTGTCTGTTTTTTCTGCCTTTCTTCCATTTCCTTCTCATTCTGAGCACTTTGCTCCTCAATGCTTGCATTTTCTTCTCGATCCATATTCACTCTCATCTTCTCTTCATGACATTCTTCTGCCATTTCCTTCCAGTCAAGCTGATCTGCATTTGCAGCCACAATTCCTATAAATACCCACACAGCTTGAGGTGAAAGAAGACTAAACGGGAAAGGTGATTCATCAGAAAGAGATGAAAACGAGCAAAACGGTTGCTGCAACTCGACAAATGAAGTTTGTGCTTGCTGCTCTACGGTTTGATTGAACAATGCATTGCTGTTAATGTCACCCGAAAGAAGATAAGAGTTCTGAAGAGCAGCAGGAATTGGCGAGTGTGGGGAGGGCTCAGGTTGAGTTGGTGTGAACTGAACAGCAAATGGCTGATTGTGATTAAAACCATAAGAATTCAATGAAAAATTATCTCCATTTATTCTCAAAGGATCGTTAGGATAGTAAATCGCTTCTCCTCTTTGAGTATTTGTAGCTGCTGATGGCTTTTCTGTGTAAAACTGAAGAACAGTTCCCAGATTGAAGAATCGTGCGATGATTGACGGGCTGTTGGTGCGGATGATGTAGGAGGCAGTGTGGAGGAGAATTGAATCAAGAAGGGGCTGAAGTTTGAGTGTGAGGGAAAGAGAAGAATCTGATTTGTTCGTTTCTGCTGATCGATGATGCTCCTCGTTTTCATTTGATGCTTCTTTTTCAAACTTCTCTTTCACATTTTGAATAGAAACTGATTCGAAATCACTTCTTTTCTGCTCTTTTTTTATCAACTCCTTCCAAAATTGATGTGTCTTTGTCAAAAGTCTGATCAATGTGTTTATCACAAGTGCTGTGAAAAGTGGCCTGCGAGCAGCTAATTCAGATGATAAGCAGGACGAAAGCATCGAAGCAACAATAAACACAAACGAAAGAGAAGGCGATGCTGACTTCGAAGGGCTGCAGAATGCTCCATTGGAATCCACATTATTATTATTTCCATTATCATTATCATTATTGCTACTACTATTTCTGTGAGAACTTCCACTCACATTGCCATTGTCCGCCTCTTGTTCTTCTGCAAACAACTGCCCATTGATGAGTGTGCTTGGTGCAAATGTGAAGTCTGGCCGAGTCAGCCTGCACAGCTCGTCAAATGTGTCTGTGAAGAGAACAGCCTCCACAAACACTTCGATGCCCAGCTTGTTCCACATCATCAGAATGTCTGCTTCTGTCTGCCGCACTCGACTCAGCGGAGGAAGCAGCGAAAACTGGGCTGACTGCGCTGAAAAAGTGTTTGCCGAGCTGCTGCTGCCAAATCTGCTGCTGTTTGTGCTGTTGTTATTGTTATTGTCGTTGTTGATGCTGTTTGAGCCAAATGGATAAGTCAGATTGGAAAGCTGGGAAGGGCTGATGCCGATGGCTGCGGCTGGAGACGCAGGCGAGGCGATGAGGAAAGGAGGAGGACGTGTTGAGAGGGGAGTGAGGAAGGAAGGATAGCTGCCTGGTTTGATGGAGAAGCCACCAATGACAGAACTGGCAATGTCTGGAGGGATTTCTTGGCTCGGCTTGTTGTTCGAACAACTCGAAACAGAAGAAGATGAGAGCGTGTCACTGTTGCTGTCACTTGGGAAGTAACTTGGCTTGGCCGATTCAGACGAGGTGTAAGGACGCTGAGCAATCACATAATTGCGGGAAGGCTCTGAAAGAGCGAATGGAACAAGAATTCTGTTTGAAAGAGTGTTTCTGTCTGGTTGAAGCTGAGGTTGAGTTTGGAAACTGGATGTGTTTCGATGCTGGAAAAGACCAGAAGAATATGAGCTTTGCTTTTCCCAGCGATTGGACGGATAGTCTTCGAAGAGATGTGCACAGAACAAAGAAAGAGAAGCAATGAAATACTCCACCCCTTTTCGGAAATAGACAATGAATGACGAAAGAAGCTTGTAATCGTCTGAGGAGAAGCGAGAAGAATGGCGAGTTGTTGGTCTCTTTGGTGAAATAGATGTGTTATCGGTGTTGAGCTCAAATGAGGATGATGAGGATGATGAGGATGATAACATTGATGGAGTTGTAATTTTTTCTGGCTTTCTGCATTCTTCCACAACAGGAATTGAGCTATCATTGATTTGCGTTCCAGAAGAAGCTCTGTTTGAAGCGCTATCTTCTTTCTTTTCATGTTCTTCTTCTTCGCTCTTCTTCTTCTTTATTTGAAGTGTCGATGCAAAAAGCTGCTGAGAATCGAGAACTTCTTCCATTTTGTGGCTGCTTTCAATGTTTGATATTCCACTCTGAATGTAATAATCTTTTCTTTCTGCTTTAACAATTGAGTCTTGCAGTTCTTCTCCTTCTTCTCCACTCTCCTTCGCACCAACAAAACTGATGCCTTCCTTTCCTCTCTCTCTTTCCATCATGCTTTCGTCAAACAACCCAATCCACTTCCACAGCGGCTGCACATCAAACACAAACTCCCCTGCCCACTCGGCTGCGTCTGCCACGCCCAAAAACACGAAGTACAAGAAGATCTGCACAGACACCGAAATCACTTCAGCAGGAAAAGGGAAAGGTGAGTGGGAGAAAATGAGGTTGTGGGGAGTTAGAGGCAGGCCATGGGCTAATATAAATGGATGAGGTGGAAGCTGAAGCTGGTTGAGTTGAGATGAAATGGTCTGAAGAGAAGGCAAGGAAGGAAGCGAAGGAGTGGCTGAAGAAGAGAAAAGGGAGGATGATAAGGAATAGATGGAATGTGCGCTGACTGATGAGGAAGAAGAAGATGAGGAGGAGGAAGAGGAAGAAGAAGAAGAAGATGATGATGATGATGATGATGATGATGAACAAAGAATTGGAGTGTTTTCCTTCACCGGCTGTGGTGTCAGCGCGGATGCAAACACAGCAGCGATTGCACGGATGGTGTTTCTGACAAAAGCAAACGGCGTAGCCATCACATCGTCGCGCCTGTTATCAGAAGCAGCTGTCTTGTCTGGTTGTGCGTTCTCTGCCAGCTGCCCTTGCAACGCAGAGTGTGCCTGGCACTCAGCCTCTGCCTGTGCTTGAGCCTCCTTCTCTGTCTCTCTCCATCGGTTCTCTTCGTCCAGCAGAGAAGTGGAAAACGGCTCAGACGTCGATTTGCTCGAAAACGGGAACAGAATCTGCTCCAGCTCTCCTTGTTCTCCCTCTCCATCCTGCAAGCCTTGCCCTCCCTGTTCTCCAGCAACAGCCCCCAGCTCTCCTTCTCCTGCACCGAACATGCCGTCTGCTGCTGTTGTACGATATGAACGTGCTCCCAACGGACCAAAGGGCGACCCGCCGATCGACACAGGTGCAGCCTCCAAGTCATCGAGCGGATGTGTCTTTGGCAATGTTTCCTTGTCCTTCTCGTTCCCTTCTTCATCTCCGCTCTTTTCTTCGTTTCCACTCGCATCAGAAGCATGCGCCGAAGGTGATGAAGAAGCAGCTGCCTCCTCTTCCTTCTTTGCCGATTTGAACAGCGAATACAAGAACATCCTTTTCTTTGCTGTTGAGGCAGCAGCAGCAGCGCTGTCTGAGCTCTTTGAGTGCAGAGAGGGTGCCAACGGCGTCGGGCCCGGCAGTCTCTTCAGCCGAGCGGCGCGGATGGCGCGCAGTTTTCTCTTTCGCATCTGCTGCAGCAGCTCCTCCTTCGCCTTCTGCGCCTGCCGCTCCTTCTCGTCGTTGTAGCGCAGTTTCGTCTCCTCGCTGATGCGGCGCATCCCGCTCCACGGCACACTCTCGCTCGGCTGCTTGTTGGCGCTGCAGGAATGCGAAGAGCAGAATTCTTCTGCGAGCGATGAGCCGCTGGAAGATGACCAAAACCCGTCGAGTTCCTCGTCTGCTCCGCATTGGAACAGCTTTGCTTCAACGTGCTTCTTCCGCTCCAGTTCAGCACACGCCGAGACTTCTGCGCTCAGCAGGCATAGAAGGTGCACCTGAAGGATGCGCAGTTCTTTCTCTATTTGGGAAGAGACTCTGTCTGACTCCTGATACAGCTGATCATTTTTGCTGAGAGATGGACAGAATGGATCAGATGATAATGTCACGGATGCCTGTTGAAATAATTCTGCTTGCTTAATAATTTGCTCCTGTGTGTGTTGAAGTTCTGGTGTTGTTGCAGTTTTGAGACTTTTTGAGAATTTCTCTGCATTTGATGATCGTGTGCAATGATTTTTCTGGTTTATGATATGTTCTCTAAGTGCAATTTTAAGACAATTCAACTCTTTTTCATCATCGAAAACACAAGAATTTACTGTTAAATTGTAGTTTAAAGATTTTTTCTCCTCATTTTCGTTGACTTTTGAATCAGATTCGCTGCTCTTTCCCCTTTTCGAGGATTTTGTTGTCTTTTCTCTTCCAAATTGTGAAATAAGAAGGTCAGTATCTGGATGCGGAGCTGTTAACAAGATGTGGCCCCTCAAAATTATGATGTCACTGCAAGCCCATTCGAGGTAATACTTCAGATCAACTTGAGTTTCGAAAATTTTTAGTTTTATACCTGGAATAATATTTTCCGAAAGCCATCTAATATTTTCGTAGGCTCGCTCAATTCGATGATAAACAGAAGAATTTAAACGAGTGGTGATATAAGGAATGGTTGATGAAATTGGCTTCCCGCATTTTTTGCATTCTCCTTCAATGCCTTCTTCAGTTTCTTCTGAACTCCAGCACTTCGACTCAATTCGATCGATCTTCTTTTGAAAAATCAACAACTGTTTTGATTCGCACCATAAGTGCTCGCAGTGTTCTCGAAATGAAGACAATAAGTCATTTACTGTTGGAATAGTTTTTGCAATTTCTTGAAGTGCAAAAAATTGTGAATTTGCCAAGTACGCTCTTATAACAAGTGGTAAACGAAAGAAATTTTTGAATCTATTTTCTCTGCACGCAAGATAATTCGGTAAATCTCCAAGCTCGGGTATTTTTTTGCAAAATATTCGAAAACTAATTGTGTGAAAACAACAAAATTAAAAAATAATATGATTTAAAAAAGAATAAAGAAAAAATACTTGTGCTTGCGCTGAAAGTTTGAAATGCGAGATGATGTTGCCATCATCGCAAAAAAAAGAAAAAAATTTTTGTATTGATCCAATCCAATGTTTGAAATTATTAATTTTTTTGGAATAAACAATGAAAAAACTGAAAATTGGAAAAGCCTAACATTGGTTTCTATTTGTTACTCAATTCTGTACAAATGAAAAGTATTCTTTTGTTATCAATGAAATTATTATGTTTGAAAAACATAAATTCCTTTTTTTTTTTTTTTTCAACCAAGAAACACTTTTTTCAAAATAAAATGAATGCACACTTCAACTGTTTCTTTTCAAAAGAGTGAAAGATGATTTATTCAAATTTTTTATAAATTTTAATAAAAATCATTCGAATATCCACGTGCTTCAGCATTTCAAATTGTTAACAATAACAATATTTGACTTTTTTTCTAGGATTACTCTTTGCAAGTCTCTGAAACGATTTCGCACACATTTCAAACAAAATGATTTCATAATGCTGAAATGCAAAATGTTAATAATTCGAAATAATTAATAGATAAAATGTGAAATAAATTGATCATTTCAAATTGATTGTGTTATTTCAAGTTTCAGCCACGAATTTTAAATTAACCCAGTTATTTTGAAATGATCGAGAAAAACTTAAATCTACTGGACGTTTTTGAAAATCATTGAATATGCATTTTTTTGATTGAATAAATGGTTCCAACCATGATCAGAATTATTTTTGCTTGTTTTGTTTTATCAAAGAAATCTGAGATTTATCGTTTTGGGATTTATAGAAAATTGATTTGGTTATTTTTGTTTGAAAAATTCAAAAAAATAAAAATAAAAATAAAAATAAAAATAAAAATTGAGTTTTCATATGTTGAAATATTTGATGTTTCTCAAATAACACAATTTGAATTAGATTTCTTTGGATAAAAATCTTTTTTAAAAGCTTTCACAAGTTTTGTAATATATAGTTCATCGAATAAAAATTGAAAAATTGACAAAGAGTTGCAATAACATCTTTTTTTCATTTCATTTTCGAATATTCGGTTTGTCAAAAACTGACAAGCAAATTGATGAGCTGTGTGATAATTCTGATGATGAAGATATTCTCTTTGATTTTTTTCAAATACAGTTCTTTTTTCTCTTCCAATGCAAAAAAAAAAAAAGAAAAGAAAAGAAAATCCATTAATGAATTTATAAATATTGGATGAAATGCGAATAAAAAGTTTTTATTCGAATGATCTGACTTTATTCGAATAAACCCCCTTATAATTGAATGAGAGGCAGTTTATTCAAATAAACGTCTGCTTTCTCGAATCAACCATGAAAGATTCGAATCAAGAACAATAGGATGTTATTATGGAAATATTGCACATGTTTTTGATGTTTTTCATGTGTTATTCTCAGTTTATTAATTATTAAAAATATATGATCAAACATTCTTTCCGTGAAATTTGGAGAAATATTGTTTTATGAAGATTATTAATTAAAATTTTTCGTGATTCATTTATTTATTAGCATTATTTTTCACAAAATTCGAGGTTTTTTATTGAATTATAATTATTGACAACTTTGATCACAACATAAGTTGGAAATTAAAATCCAAATCATTGATTTTTCCTTTTTTTCGTAATAACAAGTTTCAAATGAAAAATGATGTGATATTGCGAGCAGAATGGAGAGGCTTCCCAGGTGCTTCATTACCGAAAATGTCATGTCTTTTTTGGAACGAACAATGAACAGTTTTAAATAGAAATCACTGAATTTCCTCATTCTCATTGTTCCTGCAGTTGTTCCACAAAAAACACTTGCAGTTACTGGGCATCCACCAACAGAGTCTGGCGCATGGGTAGATTCACGAAATCTTTCCATTTTGTATTTTGTTTGAAAGGAGCGAAACGACAAAAAACGAGATGTTTTCACTAACACTCAAAATTGTGTGTGATTGTTCGAAATACCGGTTGTACATCGCCAAATATGAATACCGTAACATGGATTTCATACACTTTTTTGGACAATAACCGATGCTGTCTTTCATTTTATATTTTTGTACAAAACAATGCAGAACAGAATCTCTAACAAACCACGTGGAGTGAGAAAACTTGGAGAATTGTTACATGGCCTTGCATATGTCCGATATTATCTCTTCAATGCCTTTGCCGACTTGAGCCGATGACGATTTTTTGGTTGCCACAATTTCTCCGTTGATTTGGACAGAGCGATTAATTTATCTCCAAAAATGAGCGAAATGCAATAATTCGTATCATGGATTGAGCTGATGAAGCTTTTTGCAAGCATTTTTGCAGATTGAGCATTGATGATTTTTCACTGATCCTTTTGAGTTATTCTCCGTTCCCTCCGAAGAAGCCTTGTTGGAGCCTCGGAACATGATTTTCGGCCAAGCATATTATTGTCCTCCTACAAAGAAATTCTACATATTTCTTCACCACATTCATTGCTCAACCACCAATTTCAGCCTCAGTGGAGAAACTCTACCAAAGAAACGATATGAAAAGACAAAGAGACTGCCATTTGCCATTCAATCAATGATGAATATCCTTCCCCTGCCGTCATTGATTCTATTTGATTACGGAATTTGTTGGAATATGAAGCCATCTTCAACAACATCATCTTTCTTCTCTGATTCACACAAAAAAGTTCTTATAACGAAAATGAAATTATTTCTTCGTTGTTTGTTTCAATCACATTTCAATGACAGATCAGAAGAAGGCGATTGAGGCAGAGAGATGAATGAAGAGTGTTATTCGCCAATTGTTTTCTTTATTGAGGAGGAAGCAGCCAAGCAATTTGGATGAAGAAATGAAGATGGGATGAAATATTCATTTGATATTTGCAATAGAAAGGGGAAAATGGGTGAAGAGACATTCAAATTGATGATGTTTGAAGGTTTGTTTGTTGTTTTATTGATTTATTTATTTTATTATTCAATATATTTTATCTGTTGATTTTCATCAGAAAAGAGGGAAAAGAAGAAGAAAAGCACAATTTCCACGATTTTTCTTTTCAACATGGGTATCTTTTTTTACAAAGGGGAGAACTGAATTCTTTAAGGAAATAACAGGACTTGGCAACTGAGGTGCCATGGAGAATGAACAGATTGGGAGGCACTGGAGAAAGGAAAAGGAAGGCTCAAAGGGCAGCAAGGGAAATGAAAGAATGAATGAAGAACAATGGGAACAATTCGATCACAAAAAGGAAGAAACAGAAAGGTGAATGGAAACGAGGGCATTTGCCATTCAGTGCGATTTATTCGGTGTAATTTCATCCACGCTCACTTTCACACAGCACTGGGTGAATGGAGGATGGGGGAGTGGATTGGGTGAATGGAGGAGGAGGGGAAGAGGGAAGAGGGAAGAAGGAAGTTTGCCAATTGATTGCGGAGTGGGTGAAGGAGATGGTTGATGGAAGGCAAATTAACGTCAACATCAAAGTCAACATTAACATTTTCATGAGCAATGACATTGAAATTGGCATCGACATCAGCAGGGCTGCTGGCAAGTAATTTCATTGAAAGTGACGAAGGAGAAGAAGAGGAGGAGGAGGAAGAAGATAATGATGATGAAATTGAATAAGGAGGAGAAGAAGAAGAAGAGGCAGTTTTGCTCAGTGTTGTTTTCTTGTCTGTTATTCTGTTCTCTATTTTATCAAAAGTTTTCAAGCGGAACGATTGTTGAATGGAAAGTTTGCAAATTCGATGGGAAAGGAAAGCATTTTGAAGCGTTTTTGTTGCTGACAAGTGATTATTGACGAAGAGCGAAACGTGTTTGATGATGCTCATCTTGTGAAATGCAGCAGTGATATTCATTTCAGCACTTCAATTTTTAATGTTGCCATTTCTGTTTACTGCTTTATTTTTATCAAATATATTTTTGTCCTTTATGGAAGCACATGCACTTTTGAATACAAATTTAAACCAGTTGTTCGTCATATGTTTTGATTTATCGATAAGAAATATTTTCTTTCAGAATAACTTTGCCAATAATCTTAAACTCTTTTAAACAAGCCAATAATTTTTTTTTTCCCTTCAAACTCCTTTTTTAAAAGAATTTTTCAAAATTAAACATGAAATGAATACAAATTGTTATTATAAGGTTCAATCCACATTTAAAAACATCTGTGAAACATCAAGAAACTTTAATTTTTTTTCACTTTTTGATCGAATATCCCTCAATAATAAATAACTCAAATAAAGGGCTCAATTCTCAAATAAACTGTGTTTATTCGAATAAACTGCCTGTATTTGAAATAAAAGCTTCTTATTCAAATAAACTTTCTTTATTCAAATTTAAATGTCTTATTCGAATTTCATCCATTTTAACATACCTCACATTGTTTAATGTTGCTCAAAGCTGGTATGGTTATTTCTCCTTCCTTCCGAACTTTTTTCCTTTCCTCTTTGTTCAATGCGACCTTCACAAGGAATGACACGCACATAGGATATGGATCCAAAGAACGCAAGCCGTCAAGTGAAAATAAGCACTCGTAAAGATCAGTTTGAAGCTTTTCATTCTTTTCTTCTTTTTTCATTTCTTCATTATCAATCATCTTCTCAAATCTTTCGTTCATCGAATATTTTTCGAAGCTTCCATTCCACTGGTTCAACAGCACATTTAAATATCCAATGCACTTCAGTGACAAAACTGCATTTCCCGCTGATATTTTCTTTTCTTCAATCATTTTGAATATTAAGTCAAAAAAAAATCTTTTGTGAAAGCAGATTTGAATTCTTCTTTATTCATTTCATCAATCACTCCATCCACTTCAAGGATTATCTGATTTTGCAATCCTCATTTCAATCTTCGAAACAAGAAAACAAATCTGTTTAAAAACAATGAAACAAATTAAATCATCATGAATTCATTTCAATTGCTATTTCACACATGTTATCATTATTGTTTTATTTGCTCTGCAGTATTTTCGCTGAAACTTTTCAACCAGAATGTGTTTATAAAATATTTTTCAAATTTAATGAAAGAAAGCTTTTGAAATGAAAATAAAATAACATGAAAACATTTAAAACAAACAAAACAAATTGCTTACAAACTTGTTTTAACTGCATTTTTGTTTTCAATAAACAAACGTAAAGATGAAAAATAATTGAATTGATCATTTACATAAATGAATGTTAATCAATTCGAATTTTTCATAATAGGAATAATAAATATATTATGAAGTTTAATGATGTTTAAAGATAAAAATGGAACCAATCGTGAATGATTGTGTAACTGTTTTAAGCAAAAACAAAATTTTCTAATTTCTAAAATTGTGTATTTTAACAAATGGAAGATAAAACTGACAAATAAATAGATTCAATTGTTTGTTGAACGTTTATCTTCATGTAAAAATTCAGTATTATTAGAAAACGATCCATTTTCACATTCGACGGAAAATGATCAAAAAAATTAAAAAGACTTACAAAAAATGCTTTGATTGTCAAAATTATAATACAATTAAGCCTGTCTGACCTGACAAATCATTTTTTGCCTCGTCCGTCACAAAAAAAAAAGAAGATCATTCCGTTATCATAATATAAAGTTAAAAAAATACAAAGAAGATTTTTTTGCGCTTATACTGTGGTATTAATTCAAAATTGGTATTATATTATATTCATAATAACTTTTTTACCTTTTTCACTTCTTTAAACTGTTGTTTTCTAGCCATTTTGGACTAACTGAAAATTTGTTTTTATTTCATTGTTTTCATTATATCGGTTAGCTTATGCATTTTGATTTTTTGAATGGAGACTTCTCTTTAAATGTATTCCTATGTTGAATTATAAATAGATTGAACTTTCTTGAATTTGAGAAATTTTGTCAGTAATTATCAAACAAGTGAAATTATATGAAACTCTCCTTATTGTAATTGAAAGAAAATCAAAAAGTTGTTAATATAGGGCAGTTATTAATGTTATAAGAAATAAATAAATAATAACATATAATTTCTTACATTAAATGTTCTTTTATATCAAATTCTTTTGGAAAGGTATCTCATGTTTTGATTCAAATCATGAATCAATCTTAAATAGCTTTCAACTTTTCATTTTCTTTTTTGCTCATCTTTTTCTTCTCATTCAAACATATCAACAACATATCAAACAATTTCTTGTGCTTCATCATTAAAATTTTCTTCATAAAATTGTATTTCTTCGCATTCTGCATCAGCGTGAGAGATAAAGAGAAAAATGAAGAAGAAACGAAGTTTATTGTTTGAGCAAGAAATTTTTATTGTGAAGATGAAAAAGTGTTTTATGTGAGAAAGGGATATGAAGGCAACAAGAAAATTTCCGCCAAGCCAGAGAAGATATTTATCATCTGGAATTAGAGCTAAATTGACTTCATCTTTTGAGGAAGGAATGACATACATTTTGTGAAACCTATCTGATGCCTCATGGCTTCTGTGGAATTTTTGCTTTTAATCCAACAGAATGAGCAGATAACAGCAACTGGGGCATTTTCCATTTTTGAATCGATCTTTTTATATGCTTCTCATTTTATTCTTCTGATGCAAGATAATAACGATTATTCATTCATTATTAGCATAGCTTCTTCATCTTCTAATTTCGAATCAACTATTGAAGAAACACTGTTCCATCTATTCCCATCGCTCGAGAATGGCGATCTTTCACAGCTGGTTGATCTTTCTGATCCGAATTTGGATGTTTTGTTGTGTCATTAGAGGAGCTGTTGTTTGACACGAAGGACTATTTCAAAAAGCTTCTTGTGGCAGAAATAGCACAGAAGTCGTCTCTTCGCTCAGCACCTTCATCTTCTTCTTCGTCTTCAACAGGAGCAGCACGCCGATCAACTTCGCCATTCCAGAGGCGGAAAAGCGACGAGAAGAAATCTTCAGAGAATGAGTAGCCATTATCATCAGCACTTGCAGTTGGCAGTTCGGATGTATCTGCGATGACAGCTTTATGCGCATTTGCAGCAGTGATGGACAACATATAGATGTGGCTGCGTATTATGGTGCGTGAGCCAGCTGAAGTGTACGAAAATCACAGATAGTCTTTGCTGAAGGAGGTGAAGACGCTGTGGGGATGTGTTGTGGAACGACAGGCTGTGTTGTGTGGGGCGTGTTGTGCGGGCGAACGATGTGTCACTTTCGGTGAGGCTTTCAGTTTCTTTGGTAGCGCTGTTTCTGTGGCTTGCAAACTCGGTGGGCACGAAGTCGGGGAGCAAGCAGATCTTTGAAGTAGAAAATGAAAATGCGTTCCCCCGAATCTACGATCTGTTTGACCCTTCACTGCAGATATGTTGGCCGCAACAGTCGAGGTGTATGGAGGTGAAGTTGGATGACGAAGTGATGTGGTGAGGAGTTGCAGTGTGTGAAGTGGGGGGGATTGTAGAGAAGGGGCTGTAGACAGTGGGAATGGGGATGGAGAATGCGGTTCTGTCGCTAGCAGCGATTGAGCAGACGGTGCTGGAGGAGCGGGAAGGGGGAGAAGAAGATGGAAGGAGAGAGGGATGTGATCGGAATGAGGCGAAAGACGGGTTTTTGACAGCGCACAGAGAGTTTGTGGAGAGAATCAAAGAGAAACAGGGGAAGCTGGAATAAGAAATGACGCCGCTTGTTGTGGAGGAGCTTGGACTGAATGGGCTGAGGTTTGTGAAGACTGATGCTGAGGTTGGTGCAGACAAGCAGCATTCAGTGGAACCAGAAGTGTTCAGTTCTTCTCCATCCAATGGCATCCAACAGGAGATATCAAGAGCAGAAGAAGAAGCAGCAGATGGGTCTTTGGGCATAACTCTCGATGAAAGTTCAGATGGAGTGGTGAAAGATTTTGAACAGATGTAAATGCCGATGAATGGTTTGACAACGAATGAGGAAAAAGACATATCCGATGAAGAAGTTGGTGAAGAAAGTTGTTTGTTTTGTGTGGAATGATAAGAAGAAAAAGAAAAAGCAGCAGTTGCAATAGTAGTAGTAGTTGTTGTTGTAGAAGCAGCAGTAGAAGAAGAAGAAGAAGAAGAAGAAAGAGAAGAAACATTAGAAGAATCACCAAAAACTGAGCAGTACTTCTTCAGAACTTAGAGGAAACAATGCACATCTGAAGAGATTGCAAACACACGAGCTAAGCGAAGCAAAGAAGAAGGCAAGTATTTTGAGAGCAAATGACTTTGCAGGCCAACAGTGAGGATGTCAAAGAGAAGGGGATATTGCGACAAGCAGCGCTTGAGTGAGAGGAAAAGAGAGGGAGCTGTTCTTTCTCTGCAGAAGGAGCGGAGGACGATGCTGATTTGGGAGGCGCAGAAGACGAGGGAGGAGATGGCATCACTAACAGCGCTGGAGGCAGAGGTGTGGAAGGGGTGGAAGTGGTGGGAGAGAGAAGAGGGTTTTAATAGAGAAGAAGAAGAAGAAGAGGAAGAAGAAAGAGAAGAGTTATTATTATTGCCGCAACCACTCAAACACCACACGGCATAATTTCTGAGAGTTTTGTGTGATTGATCAAACATCTGCACAAAGGATGAATGCAAAACTTTATCATCTTCTGTCTCATTTGCAACAGACAACACGAATTGCAGCAGAGTCACGTAACTTCTTCCAACTTCAGCAACATCTGCGTGTTTCTGTGTGGACAATGCTTCGATTGTCTGAAGAGAAGAAGTGAGGAAAGCAATTGAGGAATCAACAACTTTTGCTAAATGGACGAAGGAATCAGCATCCACATTTAGTGAAGATGTGCTGCTTCGTTTGCTCTTCGTTTTCTTCTTCGCATCGGATGAAGAAGAAGAGAAAAGAGAAGGAGAAGGAGAAGGAGAAGGAGAAGGAGAAGGAGAAGGAAGAGGAGGAGAAGGAAGAGGAAGAGGATGTGTAGGTGATGCGAGTAATAGTATTAATAATAGTTACAGTTATAGTAATAACAGAACTAACAGTAATAAAAGCTCTAACAATTTCTTCAGTGACAGACGAGGAGAAGAGCAAAGCAGGTTTCAAAGTGCAAATGAGCTGCCTCAAACACCCTTTGGCTCATCTCCTTCATTCACTGAAAACACATTTTCTTTCTCTAAAAAATCTCTTCCTCTTCTTCTTCTTCTTCTTCTTCTTCTTCTTCTTCTTTATCCTCAAAGCCATCCTTTTTTCTGTATCTTTTCACAAAGTGAAAGTTTGCACTTTGTCAACCTTAGCATAGCTCTTTCAATAAATACACGTGTCCTCCTCATATGTTCCCCTCATTTTCTCTTTTTCTTCTTCACAACCTACTTCAGGTACTTCCCATATCTCTTTCCATTTTATCATTTCAAAGGTTATCTCATTATCTCTGTCCAATCTCACTTAATCCTCTCAGATCATCAAACATTCATCTCCATCTACAAAATTTTCACACATTTCGTGGACTTTCTGCAATTTCATCAACAGTCGTTCTCACATACTTGTCTTCCGCTTCTCTCTAACTGTCTTATGCACTTGAAATCTTTTGTTGAATTCCGTTAACCTACGAAGCACATCACAATTCAAATTCTGCGGTTTGCTGCAAGCTCGATGCTTTTTCCACATCTGCTTCCTCTTTGACATACCTCAGCCCAACCAGTCATGCTCCTCAACAACCAGTGGAGCTTTGTTTTTTACGGTAACGCCAGATTCAGTTTGATTCTTTCCGTAAACTACCTGAATACTTTCGGATAGACACCTTTTTCATCATTCACCTTTCTTCTTTCTCTGCCTCTTCTCGCTCATCCAACACCGTCAGTGCAATTGCTTCAGGAAACAGAGTCACATCCTTTTCCTCAACATTACAACCAAAAGCGCCTATATCACAATCTCCACCACTTCGTGTGTTTCAGCATTTCCCATTTATTCGTTATTAAATGTCTTTCATTGCGCAATAGTTTTGTTTTCCAGCTTAAGAATAGCATTCGTTATAAATGATATTTTATTTTCTGCTTTTCATAAATATAAACCAAGAGCAATTGATAAGATCGATTTTTTATTCATCACATTGCTTTTTTTTCATATTATCACAAACTACTGAACTATTTTCACATAAAATTAGATGTTCTAGTATCACAAAAATAAAAGATGTTATTTTAGGAATTCTATTTTTGATTGTCATGAAATGATATGTAAAATAACTCAATCATTTGAAAGAAGTGAAAAATGACAAACGATGGTTATTTGATTTCAAAACGAATGATTTGTAAATGTTATTCACAAGAGAAGCAACGAATTTAACGAATCAAAGGAAAGCGAATGTCTATGATCACCGACGATTCGCTTTTGTCTCGAAAAAAGTCGTTCACATGAAGATTCACTATAAGGTGCTGTTGCGATACAAAAACAAATGTTTGCAAAAATCGTTTCCATTCCACACTGTGATCCAATATGACTATTATACACATGCAGATTCTCGAGAAAACCAATTGAAGTTGCTGTATGAATGTGAGTTTTAAGTAACGATGCAAATTTTTCTTGCGTTTCCTCGGTAAACTTCCCTAATGAATTATTGATAAATTTTTTGAATGATTGAAATATTCTGAAATACCAATTTGATGCAATTGAAATCTTTATTGAATCGACTGCTTGATCCTCCTTCTCCTTTGAAATTTCGTAAATAACTTGAATTTTTTTGTTTGAACCTGCAAAAATCACATCATCTTCATCTTCATGGAAAACATCTTTGTTTAAGTCGTCTATTACATGATAATCCGATTCGTCATTTAGTGTATCTTGAGAAAAAATAAGAGAAGATCTTGTTTCAACAAGGGTTAAAGCTTCGTCATTTAGTATTTCTTCGTATTCGTCATTTTCTGATTGCTCCTCTGCCTCAGATAGTTCATAAACTCTTTTGATGAATATCTATTTTGAATTCATTGCTCTCAATACATGAATAAAAAAACAATAAATAAAAATTATGATAAAATACCAAAATAAAGCTCATTTATGAATAACGAACGATCAACAGCCATTGAGACGGAAAAGAAAGTTGATTAATATATGATTATCAATTATATTTCCGCAACTGACACATTGTGCCAAATTTGATCAAAATTTGTCAAAAACTTTTTTCAATTCTGCAAACAATAGTGTGTATTTCATTAAACATTCCAATTTGTTTTTTTTAATTGAAAGGAAAATGTTTTTAAATATAATATGGGAAATGACACGTCAAATTGACTCGTCCGTCAATTTGTCACCGACCCAAAAAAAACTTGTCAGGTCAGACAGGCTTAAATACTATATTTAATATTGACGTGTTTTTGACTTCAACCTTCAAAACATTGTTTTATGATAAAAGCAAGACTTTCAGGCCACAATTGAAAAAAACTGGTTTTTCTTAAAAACACTGCCATTTATTAAAAATAACTGGGGAAACTTGAAATAAACGGTTCATTTTGAAATATTTTTTTATTTCACAATTTATCTAATGAAACTATGATTATTAAAGTGGGTGATTTTTTTTGGATTATGAATTAGTTGCATCGTTGATCTTTCAATGAGGAATTCTTATTAATTGATCGAGCTTATTGGATAATGAAAGAAAAAGCCATTTTGAAAATTACAGAAATATCGCCAAAGAATTTGAAAACAGGCATGCAATCGACAACATTTTTCAATTTCAGTCTTAATCGGATATCATCATAACTGTTTTTGCACAATTTTTTGTAACAATATCAGATTGTAATAATAAACGATGCTGCTTAACGCAGAAAAAAATATTAATTAATTAATTAATTAATTAATTTTTGATCAAATTTTTTATTTTTGAAAATACTTCACAAATACGCTTTTTTCAATTGAGAAAACTTTTTTTTTCGATGATGCACATTATTTAAACTTATTTGAGCACATTTTTGAAAAAGCAAAAAATTGAAATTTTTGATCAAAAAATAGATTTTTCAATGAAAAAAGCACACATAATGAAAAAATTGTGATTCTATATTTTCTGCTCTGTGATAATATGAGATGGGAAATGAACGAAAAACAAGCAAAAAATGTCGGTGTATCAAAAAAATGTGACTATTAACGAATGTGATAGAGTTCGATGTGATTATATCCAGTTTTAACTGCATTATCAGCAATGTTTGTGTTGTTTTCTGCAAATTTTGGAGATTTCGAATCAAAATATACAAAATAAATAAACTCGAAACAAGACCTGAAACATTTGTAACCTTTGATTAGATATGAGTATTTTGTTTTAAAAAACACGAAATAAGAGAGCCAGAACAGAATTTGTTGCTATACAACAAAGGCGCATTTGTGTTATATCAGACATAGAAAAATTGATTTTATTGTTGACAGAAATGTTTTTTAATCAAATACATTAATGTTTTGATTATAAAAAATGTTCGGAAGTTGGTCAAAATCAGGTTGAAAATTTTTCTTTTTTAAAAAAAAATGATTGTGGGTCAATGAAAAAAGTTGAAAAATCGAAATACAGATATCGCACAAAATACCGGACAAGATCGATATCACGATAACTGCAGGAGGAATAATTCTGATAATTTTCCTCAAAACACTTCTCGTCAATACAAACTCATTTGAAAAACAAGACTTCACTTCAGCTATATTTGTGTTCAGAAAAAATTAATTATTGAAACTTCGGAGAAACTCAAAATTCTATTTCTCCGAGATTTCAAAAATTAATTTTTTCTGAGCACAAATATAGCTGAAGTGAAGTCTTGTTTTTCAAATGAGTTTGTATTGACGAGAAGTGTTTTGAGGAAAATTATCAGAATTATTCCTCCTGCAGTTATCGTGATATCGATCTTGTCCGGTATTTTGTGCGATATCTGTAATTGTCAACAGTTGTGATTCATCTTACGTTCTGATGAATGTGCACCATCAGATTATCTCAAGGCATTACAAAAAGGAATAATAAAACGAATGATATGTTCTAAAAATGAAAACAAAGGAAGTGTTTGGAGGGATTTGAATTATTGACCATTCCATATACGGAAGAAAAATCCATGCGATCCGACCATTGCTTCACGACTTTGGATTCTATTTTGAATTATTTTCTTATTTTTAACCATAACCCAAAAACAAAAAAAAAACTCAAAAAAGTTGATTCAAATGCAAACCCTAACCAAAAAACCACAATTGAAACAAAAATTGTTTGAGAAATAAAAACCTAAAAATATACAGCTTATGCATAAAACACCGGACAAGATCAATTTCACAATAATCGCATGAGGAATAATTCTGACAATTTTTCTCAAAATACATCTTTTTAATAGAAACTCATATGAAATTCAAAACTTTCAAAACTTCCTCGTACATGCTCAGAAAAAATATATATCGAAATCTCGGAGAAACTCAAAATCCTATTTCTCTGAGATTTGAAAAATAATTTTCTTTGAGCATAAAAGAGTCCATTTTGAAAGTTTTGTATATCAAATGAGTTTGTACTAATGAGATGTATTTTGAAGAAAATTGTCAGAATTATTCCTCTTGCGGTTATTGAGAAATCAATCTTGTCCGGTATTTTTTGCACAAACTGTATAGGTGATTATTTTTGAAATCATATTTTTTTATTCAATTTTTTTGTTCAAAAATTTCCTTTGTACAAAAATAAATGATCACTGAAAAATGAAAAGGCTCAATAAATAATTTTTTATCTTTATTTTAGCTGATTCACTTATTCTTAAAACAATTGTGATAAATTAAGCATTTGAATTCTAAAGCTTTTCCCAATGACAAGCAGAATTTGAAAAAATAACATATCGAAAAAAGTTATGATTTCAAAAACAATCACCCAGATGGGTCATTCTTTTTGAAAAGTCGCAAACGTTTAACTGATCTGAAAAAAAGATCAGAAATGATCAAAAAATGGTGATCATTCTGTTCCCATCATATATTGTCAGTTATCATATATTGTTATTTTTTTCGCTTTACAAAGAAAAACAGGATACAAATTAGTTGAAATAATATAAATTATTAATTTTATTTTGTTATACACTTTTGTCAACGAATGTTTTCCAGCTGTTTGAATCAGATGATATAAATGTTTTTATTTCCTCATTTTCATTCTATCTGTTTTAATATTCGTTATGAATTTATGGATGTTCTCTAAGTTTTTATTATTTTCTTTTGCTGCAAACTAAATAAAATTGATTTGCTTTTATTCGAGAATTTTTCATTTAAAAATTAACAGTTAGGAAAAGTTTTCAAAAATACACTCGTAACAATCGGAAGATATTGAAAAAGGAGTTGACATATAGCAATCACTAATATAATTTTAGAAAATTGGGAATGAAACATTTTTTCCCCGAAATAAACTGCATTTGTCACAAACTCACAAAAACAAATTTGATAAAAATTAATATTCAAATAGTTTGAATCATTCAAGTTTCTTTCAACTCGACATGTGCCTTTTTCTTCTCCCTTCCATTTTATATAAATACATTTTTGAAAGATATCCTGCTTCAAATATTTTAATTGCACGAAAAATGAAGATTTACGTGGATGATTTATCTTCCTGATCCGAATGTGGATGTTGTGTTTGTGTCTCCTGTGGAGCTGCCGGCAGACGTGGTAGTGTATCTGAAATAGCTTCTTGTGGCCGGGGAAGCTCGGCAGTTGTTTCTTCGCTCAGCACCTTCGTCTTCTTCGTCTTCCTCGTCTTCTTCAACTGGAGAAGCACGCCGATCAACTTCACCATTCCGGAGGCGGAGAAGCGAAGAGAAGAAATCTTTAGAGAATGAGAAGCCATCATCGAAGTCATCAGCGTCTGCAATTGGCCCTTCGGATGCCTCGACGTTGGCGGAGTCAAACACGTCAGCAGGAGCGATGGATGACATTGAGAGGCGGCTGCGGATTGTGGTGCCAGAGGCGGCTGGGGTGTATGGGCGGCACATGCCTCTGTCGCTGCAGCTGCTGCTGTCGCCGCGGGCGCTGCAGACGCTGCGGGGATATGTTGTGGCTCGACGGGCGGTGCTGTATGGGGGTGTTGTGTGTGCATACGATGTAGCGCTTTCGGCGATGCTTTCGGTTCCGCTGGTTGGGCCGCTTCCGTCGCTTACCACATCGAAGGTGATCACGAAGTCGGGGAGCAAGCGGATCTTTGCAGCGGCAGATGTGAATGCGTTCCAGTCGATCTACGATCTATTTGACCCGTTGTTGCAGATATAGCGATTGTCTCAGTTAAAATATTTGGTGGTGAAGCTGGACGACGAAATGATGTGGTGAGGGGTTGCAATGTGAAAAGTCTGGGAGATTGTGGAAAAAGGGTTAAATGCAGCGGGGCTGAGGAAGGAGGATGTGGTTCTGTCACCAGCAGCGATTGCGCTGGCGGTGCTGGAGGAGCGAGAAGAGGCAGATGAATGTGAAGGGAATGAGGAGAAAGGCGGATATCCGATATTACAAATAGAGTTTGTAGAAAGAATCAAAGAGAAACAGAGGAAGCTGGAAGAAGCGATGGCGCCGCTGGTTGTGGATGCGCTTGGGCTGAGTCGGCTGAGGTTTGTGAAGGAGGAGACCAAAGCAGAGGTAGACAAGCAGCATTCAGTGAAATCTGAAGTGTGCAGTATTTCGTCAGCAGATGGCATCCAACAGGAGATATTAAGAGCAGAAGAAGAAGCAGCAGATGGGTCTTTGGGAATAATATCAGATGGAAGTGAATGAAGTGTGAGGAGCAGGTGGAAATATCAGTTGATCATTTGATAATAATTAAGGAAAAAGATAAATCCCATGAAGTTTGTGGGGAAAAGCCGTTTGATTTGTGAGGAGTGAAAAGTAGAAGAAGAGGAAGAGGAGGAAAATGGAGGAATATTTGAGTGAAGATAGAAGAGCGGAGTGTCGTGGTTGTTCTATTAGGTTAAGGGATAACGAGAAGTGCATTGAACTTAAAAGGCAATCAGTAAATGATGTGTGTGCGCATTGCAGACGGGTAGACTCTGGATGTGCTGGGAGAGCTGTACATTCCGCTGACCATAAGTTGTTAGAAGGTATCAATGAAATGGCGAAGATACAGCTGAGGAACAAAGCCGAAGAGGAATCTGACTTTTAAGCCGAGCTAGATCCTCATGCAGCATGGGTCAGAGAGAGAAGCAGTGGTGAAGAAGGTTATTGCGGAAGATTTGGCGGTTATGTTTTTCACACTTTTTGAGAGATTCAAGTACAAAACAGAGGAGAACGAGTTTGTGTGTGGTATCTTTGTCAGCCAGGATGAGCTGTCCCTCCTTGCGAATGAGCACATTGAAATGAAATCGCGGCGACTGTACTGTGAAGTGACAGCGTCTGTTGTGATGGAGTGCAGATGATTCGGAGAAGGTGAAGTTCACAACGGAGAAGGGAATTGAAGCTGCATGGCGGAGCAGAGAAGGAGCTGGAGCAGGTGAAGCGAAGGAGATTCTGAGCAATTGTTCGGAGACACTATCAGTGCATGCGTTTGAGTGTGTGTTTGATGAGGCGTCTGATGCAGATAAACAGCTGATATGGTTAGGTAAGTGAATAGAGGCATAGGTGCAGAAGGCGTGGAAGCGGGTTCATTCAACACGTCGGACAAGAGGCTCGGTACAGAAGAGGTGTTTATTTGAGAAGACATTCAAATGCTGTACAGACGATGGGTTAACGCGGCTGTAATGCTTCGAACACCATTTCTAACCGACCACGCTTTCTCAGCGGTTGTTCCTATGGATGCTCCCATGGCATTGAAGATGGCAGCAGAGAATCTTCATTACAATTTTGTTTTTTCTTTTTCTTCCTCTTCTTCTTCTTCTTCTTCTTCTTCCTCTTCTTCCTCTTCTTCCTCTTCTTCCTCCTCCTCTTCTTCTTTTCCTTGCTGTTTAATTTTTTCTTCCCATCGTCATCTTCATCTCAAATTTCTCATCTGACACATTTTTCTTCTTCTCTCTCTTCATCAGCCTCAGCGCATGTATCTCTGGAAGCACTTTCTTTGAACAGTATGTCAAATGTGTGTGTTCTGACGAGTTGCTCATCGATGTGCTTGTATCATTGGCTTTACGGTGTTTGTGCATCTCCATCGACAGCTTCATATCCTGATGTGAAGAAGAAGAGCACTTGTGCGACGAATGGTACAAAGGCATCGGAGGTGGTACATCATCAAGGGGAGAGGAGGATTTGAACAGACGAGGAGGCGAATAGAAGAAGCGCTTCTGCGACGAGGTCTGTGAAGATGGAGAGAATGTGCCCAGGAGAAGCAGTGGGGGTATCAGCAGCGGAGAAGGAAAGAGGCGCAATAAGAGCAGATGAAAGAGATGAGGAGGAAGTGGTGGAGATGATAACAGACGAAGTGACTGCAGCTGGCAAGTTTGATGAGGGAGTTGGGGCCGCAACAGCAGTAGATTGTTGGAGGCTTCCTGGATGAGCCAAATGAGAAGGGCGCGAGAGAGAGCTCGCCTGTGTGAGTGATTGCTGCGATGTGGCTGAGGATGTGCGTGTGAGGAGAGAGTCCGTGTTCTGAGAGGAAGACAGTGATTGAGATTGAGACTGAGACTGAGATGAAGTCTGAGGTTGTCGGGTGAGTGCAGCGCAAGAAGGGGTGGATGTGGACATCTGCTGGATGGGCTGAGAGAAGGAAAGAAGAGCAGAAAAAGAGGAGGAAGCGAGAGATGTTGGAGAATTCAGAGAGGCCAAGGAAGAAGAAGGGGAGGATGAGGAAGAAGACGCTAAATATTCAAGTAGCTTTTGAGCAGATTGAGTTGTAAGCGTCAGAAGTGTTGATCCTTTCGTCTTGTTTGTCGATATCACACTGAATGCAAAGTTCGCAGACTGCAACTGGATATCTTCTCCTCCTTTTCGTGTTGGAGTGATAGAAGATTCATTCACTGTTTGTATTGTTATGCGTGTGGGAGCTGTAGACACAGGAATTAGTGTCTTGTCGGGCTGCCTGGGTGACTTCAGCTGAGTATTCGAAGCAGAAGATGTCTGAGAGGAAGAAAGCTTGCTGGGAAATAGCGTTGATTGGTCTGTTGAATTGGAGGATTTATGTCTGGAAGGAGAAGTGAAAGATGCAGATGGAATGGATGAGGAGGAGAGAGAAAGAGGAGGAGAAGAGGAAGATGATGACAAGGAAGAAGACGAGGAAGAAGCAGACAAAGTGGCTGACAAACTGGGCGGATACGCCACAGACACAAAAGGAGGCGGAGAAAGAAGAGAATTGGCCATTGTATCATCTGCAGAATTCTGGGGAAGTGAAAGTGGAACCTGCGATTGAGCGAAAAAGTGGGGAGTTTGAAGGCGTGGAGATCCATCTGACTGTGAAAGCTGTTGCTGCTGTTGACTCTGGTTTCGTTGTTGGCTATTCGCTAAACTTCCATATGAGTTTTCTTTCAAATTCAATTGCTTCACTTGACCGCTATCTGAAAATGAATTGTAAGTTTTTGAAGAAATATGAGAATCTTTCATGGTTTGATTGCTTTTCCCATCTTCTGCTTGCGTGATATCAATTTCAGTGTTTGCTTCAAGCATTCCATTTCCATCTTCTTTCACTGAAGCATTAAAGGGAGGAGACAAGCCCAATGAATTGTTGTTTTGTGGAGTTATTCGCCACAAATGAGACTGTTGAAGCAGCTGTGACTGCTGTCTCTTTCGAAGATTGTTGGAATATACCTCAATTGTTTTTATGACTGATGAAAGGAACGGAGAAGAAGAGGAAACAGAAGAAGATGTTGACGATGTTGATGATACTGATAAAGTTGTATTAGTTGTATTTACAGAAGTTGATGATGATGATGATGAGTCCTCAGAAGGCAAAGAAAGAGGTGTCAATTGTGGATACATTTCAGGCTGTGAAAATTGATAACGATTGCTTCCTTTGCTTTGTGGAGTGCTATTCAATGGATTACTCTGCTTTCTTGTTGGCAAAAAAAGAGACGAAGCAGAAGCTGAAGAAGAGGAAGAAGTTGAAGAGGAGGAGGAAGAGGAAGAATTAGAATTATTCGAAGCATTACCAACAGAGTTTGCATTCTGAACTGTTGAGAGCATTTTTCCCGTCTGCACAACCAGCCTCTCGTCATCGAATGTCTGCTATGTCTGTGTCTGAACAGGCCTTTTCTCAGATGTGCTGAATGAAGCAGAGGCAGAAGAGAAGTGGTTGACAGATGCAGACGACGAAAGCACACTCGAATTCCAGCGGGTCGGAACAGAAGACGGCTGCAAAGGAACTCGGGGCAGAGGAGAAGGGTTGATTGGGGATATGCGTTGCATCAGCTTCAATGGAGAACAAGAAAGAGTTTGAGTCTTGTTTAGCACTTCAGCATGTGCAGATGCAGAGGGGGTGGAGAAGTTGGATGTTGAAGAGGAAGAGGAAGAGGATGATGATGACAAAGATTGAGAAGATGATTGAGATGCTGCTGATGAATGAACAGGGCTGATTGATCGCAGAAAAAGAAAACTGGCCAATGAATGGAACCTCTTTTGCTGAATCCTCTATGAATTGCTCATTTCGCTGCTTATCCTCTCCTTTTCATTCATCTCGTCTCCTCTTCTGCATTCAGTTGGGTCTGGTCGAAGACCTGCGCCTTTTAATTGTTGTTGTTGTTGTTGTGAATGTGTCTACCAATTGTCACTGCAAATGCTGTTTTGTGTGCCATCAGATGGAAGAGGTGGTGGAGGGACAGTCGCAAAAGATACCACACCCGACGCCACCATCGTCACAGGAGTGGGAGGAGACAAAGAAGAAGAAGAAGAAGATGACGATGATGACTGTGGTGGTGGCGATAAAGAAGAAAGCGAAATGCTATATTGGAATTATTGAACTTTCAAGCAGGGAGAATGCTGAGGAAAAGAAGGAGGGATGGCTGCGATTCGTTGAGGAGATATCTCTGGATGAGATGAGTGTGAAGCAGGCGCTGATGGAACAGAAGGAAGTCGAACCGAAGAAGTGAACGAAGAAGAAGAAGAAGAAGAAGAAGAAGAAGAAGAAGGAGAGGATGAGGAGGAGAAGAAGGAGAAGGAAAGAGAAGAAACAATGGCTGGAGTTGAATGGTTTGGGGAAACGAGTTAAGATAAAGCAAATGATTGTGCAGGAGTTTTTGAATGTTGTGAGCGAAGAGAGGAAGGTGATTGAGGAAGAATGGAAGGAGATGAAGAATGTGGAGTGGGAGAAGATGCATGCGGTGCGAATGTTTGCGCGTGATGTGGTTTTGATGAACACGACAGCTTCGCAGAGGTCGGCAGAGGTGCTGATGCAAGCGACAGGATCGAGCGCGCTACAAAGTGGCAGCGCAAAAAGGACATAAAGCAATTCACTGAAGTATGATGGAACTCTTACGTTGTTTTGCACGTTAAGCTTCTTGCTGAGAAAAGTGTTTGTGCTATATCCAGTGCGCTTGATGATTCGGCAGTCGAATATGTGTTGCAGAAGAGAGTGAAGGCTCACGGTGGAGTAAAAGCAGAATGGAGGGTGCTGGAGGCAGATTGGAGAGACAGGAAGAATATGTCGCAGGATGCGGAGAAAGAAGTGCTGCTTGAGTTTCTGGGGAAGAAGAATCTGCAAAGAGCGGAAGTGGATTTGTTGATGATTATATGGTTGTTAAAGGAGAAGAGTGTATCTGAAATCGTGGTTTGGATCCTGTTGGATGCATGTAGGATGGTGTTGTCGCGTAAATGCATGAGATAACAATGGTGAAAGGGGTGAAAGTGTGTTGAAGTTTGGCCATCTAATCAATGTGCATATTTTTGTGTTTGGAATAGAAGAAGAAGAGATGATGAAGAAGAGAGAATGAAAATGAAGCGAAGAAAAAGGGAAGACGGAAGAGAGAACACAAGTTTTGATAATTCCATCTTTCAATACTATTAACTATCATCGCAGCATCTGATTCAACTTCAATATCGGTGACTGTTCAACCGCTTTGATCGTCATTTCCTTTGATTTTGAACTTCTGTTCTGCAAAGGCCAATTCATTTCTCATCATAATCATTCCATTAACAACAATTTTCTTTGCTGCTGCAAGCAGAGTGAGGGAGTGCTTCAAAGGAAAGCAAGGGAATTGGGCAATTCCACAATGTGTGCGATCAGATGCCTCGATGTTATTCACATAAACTTCTTCTGGGGTGAGATGGAGATAGATGCAGAGAGGAATGGTAACACTGTTGTTTCCATTGTCATATCCTCTAACTTTGTCAACAGAGTTCAAGGTGGCTGTCACGCATGTGATGTTTTCTGATTTTGCTGTTTCTTCCAGATTGGGTGAAAGAACAAAGATATCATTCCTCCATTTGGCTGTGTTTGTGCCAAAGGAAGAGGAGATCAGGATATTTGGACATTCACCGGATAATCGAAGAAGAATTCCACCACCAAATCCGTTCGACGATGAACAATAGCACCCATCAAAAGATCAGCCTTTCACCTTCGCTTCATTCACTTTTTCTGGGTATAACTTCATCGATCCTCCATTCACTGAACTTGTGTTTCAATATCCTGATATTGCCCTCGAATTCAGGTCTTAGTCTATTCTACTATTGAAAAAACAAATGTTGACTGTCAACTGCGCACTATTCTATTAAAATAAAAGCATTATTGAATTAAAAATAAAATATAAAATATATTTGTAAAAATTAAATGGAAACCACTAAATTTATTTGGTTTACAGATGCATCGAATATGTGTGTTTCATCTTTGCAATTGTGTTAAGATCAGGCTCATAATGCAAGCGAAAAATACTATTCAAATGAAAATTTGAAATAACATTGAAAATAGAGTTTTTCATAAAAAGAATCGAAACACACCTTGTTTATTTCAAAAATCCACAATTGCATAACTATCCATGCTAATAAAACCTTTTCACATTGCAATACTGAAATTTTAATTTTGATCAAAAAATATGATACATAATTTTTTGATTCGGAATATTTCTTTTCATTTGGAGGTTTGCAATGAACTTGCTAGCATTGTTGCAAAACAATCATTTTTTCATGAGAATTATGGAAACGGAGTGTTTTTGAATTAACCTTCATGGGATTAATTTTTGATCTGCAGCGACTTTTCAAAAATAACGACCCAGATTATTAAAATTTCGATATTGAATAAAGATAAAAATTTCGTTTGAATGTTTTTCGACTTTGCTTTTAAGTTTTTCGATTGAGAACAATTTTTGGTGTATTTTTAGAAGATTTTTTAGACAAAGAGAAATAACAGGTTTTGAAAGACAGCAAACTTTAAATCATCATGAAGTGATGTCTTTTGTTTGCCATCAAAGCAAAAACGTTGGAAAATGCTGAAGTGTGTCTCAAATCAACAAGCAATAAAATTTACAAACAGATATAAATTGAATGCAGAGATACAAAAACGAAAATCATAAAGCAATAAAATATCTTTCATTTTTTTCAGAAAAAAATGAAAAGTTGTACCAAAAAATAAGAAGAAATCAAAAAAGATTGACATGACGTTCATTTCAATTGTTGCATGGTATTTGTTCAGTCATCCACACAGCAGCCGAACAATCAAAGCAATCACTCAAACCTTGCAATCCCCTTTCATCCATTCCGGAACCTCGCTCTCAACATAGTTTTTCCAAAATGTCTTCATCGTCCACCCTTCCTTGTTGCTGATGTTTGCATCGTGCCTCATCCACTCCGGCGGTTCGCTCTTAACATTCGCAATCCACAGCATCGCCATCGTCCTCCCGCTCTTGTCCACTTGTGTCGTTCTGTGCCTCATCCACTCTGGCGGTGCTGTCTTCACCCACGTAATCCAGTGCATAGCCATCGTCATTCCATTCTGGTCAATAAATATTGATCCGTGCCGCATCCACTCCGGCGGCTCTGTCTGAACATCCCCAATCCAATGCATCGCCATCGTCCATCCGTTCTCATCTCCAACCGTAACCTCGTGCCGCATCCACTCTGGTGGTTCTGATTTGACGTGTCTGATCCAGTGCATCGCCATCGTCCACCCGTCCTTGTCCACTTGCATCCCCCTGTGTCTCATCCACTCCGGCGGCTCTGTTTTCACGTTCACAATCCATGTCATCGCCATCGTTCTCCCATACATGTCCCCACGCCCCACATCGTGCCTCATCCATTCCGGAGGTTCGCTCTTCGCATTCTCTATCCACAGCATCGCCATTGTTCTTCCTTCCTCGTCTCCCTCTGTCGCCTCGTGCCTCATTTCCTCTGGAGGCTCTGCTTTTTTTTCAACAATCCAGTTCATCGCCTCTGTTCTTCCATTTCTGTCATAACCTTTCGCTTTGTCCTTTCCTCCCTCCAAACTTTCGCATTTTCTCTCATTTTCACAGCTCGTTCTTTCTCTTCTCTTTTCTTTATCGTGAGGTGCTTTGTCCGCCTTCATCCACTCAGGAGGGTTTGTTTTGATGTGCTTTATCCACATCATATCCATCGTCCATCCATCATTGTTCGCAAGCGTTACGTCGTGCCTCATCCATTCCGGTGGCTCTGTTTTCACACTTTCAATCCAGATCATCGCCATCGTCCATCCATCCTTGTTGCGCAGGGTGATGTCATGTCTCATCCATCCCAGAACATTCGTTTTAACTTTACTTATCCACAGCATGGCCATCGTCCAGCCATCATTGTCTGCAAGTGCAGGGTCGTGCCTCATCCATTCCGGTGGAGTATTTTCTTTCAAAATAATCCAATTCATTGCCATTGTTCTTCCCCAAATATCTTTAAGAGTATTATCATGCCTCATCCATTCTGGTGGTTCTGTCTTCACATGACTTATCCATAGCATCGCAATTGTACAATCGTTCTTATCTCCGATTTTTATATCATGCCTCATCCACTCTGGTGGTTCAAATTTGAATAATTTAATCCATAGCATTGCCATTGTGGTTCCATCCTTGTTTACAAGTGTTACGCTGCGCTTCATCCATTCTGGTGGTTCTGCGTTGGCATTTGCAATCCACCTCAAAGCCTTTGACCATCCATCTTCATCATCAGCAAGTGTAAATTCATGAATCATCCATTCCGGCAGTGCGCTCCCAACATTACTTTTCCAAAGAGTTTCCATTGTCTCTCCTTGCTTATCTTTAAGGGCAATGCTGTGTCTCATCCATTCTGGTGGTTCTGTTTTTACGCATTCGATCCACAGCATAGCCATTGTCCTTCCGCTCCTATCAGCAAGTGTGGGATCATGTCTCATCCACTCTGGTGGTTCTGTTTTTACATGCAAAATCCACAACATGGCCATCGTCCATCCAAAGTAGTCTGCAAGTGTGCTTTCATGCCTCATCCACACTGGAGGTTCTGTTTTCACATGAAAAATCCACAACATGGCCATCGTTTTATCTTCCCAACCGCCTGTAACTGATGTGTCATGTCTCATCCACTCCGGTGGCTCTGTTTTATTATTTTTGATCCAGCTCATTGCCTTTGTATATCCACATCCATCTTTATCAGTATTCATCGCATCAACTTTATTTCCCATTTCCTTGTTATTTTATGTGAACTGCAATTGCTTGTCGCTAGCAAACAAGCGATTCAACAAATATGTTTGATCTTTCAAGAATTCTGTTTCGTTATGGGTTGACGCCAATATTTCGAAATTTTTATCGAACATTTCTTGAAACATTTTATACAACGAGAAAAAGAAGAATTTATGGAAAAAAATTTTTTATTTCAAATATTCAAAGTTTATTCAAGATTTCCCAGTTCATTTAGACTAAAAATTTTTATTCCAAAAAAGTGTTATAAAATTCAAGTTAATCATTTTTCAAAAATTTGAAAACCTCTTTTAAAGAAAGAAGTGTGGAAAAACCATGAATGGTTCAACACAATCACTTAATATAATCGAAAAAGAAAAAATAATAAATTTTTGTCAATCTGTGATGGTCTCCAGTTTTAAAAAATTGATTGTCCGAAATTTTCCACTGACGGAGATGGGATATAAAAGAATTGCGTGGTATGCAGCATTTGAAAGAAAATATTAACAAAAATGCGAGCGGATGAGACGGAATGTGAAATTTGAAGAAGGAAAAAAAAAAAAACAAAAAAGAAAAAGAAAAATTGAATTAGATAAATCTAAAATAAAAGCACTTATCATAGATGAGATATATTTATCTAAATATTCAATATTTCAGGATCTGGCTGTATCAGAACAGTAAATAAAAATATGGAACGTGCCTGTGTGCTTGAGTGTTTATTCCCTTCATGTTCTCTGACAAACCAACATGGCGGAGGGATGTATTGCTCACATGTTCCAATCACACAATTCAAAATGAGGTGCCTCCAGTTCATTTCGTGCAACGCAACATCAACTGGCAGAGGATTGGATTTTAATCCAAGTTAATCAGAAGCTCCAAGCAACAATCATTATTGCTATTTCTTCTTCTTCCACGATTGCAGATGCACAACCACTACCACTCCATATGGCCACGATGTGTATTTTGAAGATCGATACAATCTCTTCTCATCGAACAACCCGTTCTATGAGTCTTATGCAACAACCACTAATGAAAAGAGAGTGCGCTATTGGGTAAATGGAGCATATCCACATACAGAAAAGAAAATTCTTCTTCTTCTTCTTCTTTATCTTCTTCTTCTTCTTCTTCTTCTTCTTCTTCTTCTTCTTCTTCTTCTTCTTCTTCTTCTTCTTCTTCTTCTTCTTCTTCTTCTTCTTCTTCTTCTTCTTCTTCTTCTTCTTCTTCTTCTTCTTCTTCGTTTTCTTCTTCTTCGTTTTCTTCTTCTTCTTCTTCTTCTTCTTCTTCTTCTTCTTCTTCTTCTTCTTCTTCTTCTTCTTCTTCTTCTTCTTCTTCTTCTTCTTCTTCTTCTTCTTCTTCTTCTTCTTCTTCTTCTTCTTCTTCTTCTTCTTCTTCTTCTTCTTCTTCTCGTCTTCTTCTTCTTCTTCGTCTTCTTCTCATTTTTTATTTGTCTTCATCTGTTGACAATATGTCTTTCCTTCACCTTTCCTTCAATAAAATATTTCATTCCTCTTCCGCCTTCTTTCTCTTCGTCTTTCTCCTCTTTCTCCTCCTCCTCTTCTTCTCCAAAGAATATTTCAAATGATGAATTAAACAAAGCAATTTCTTTCATTTTCAACAAAGTTAACAGAATTTCTGATTCTTCTGCTGTTTCTGTTTTTTGATGAAATGAACGAGATTAAAAGATCACCCTCTCTTCATTTGGCTCACAGAAAGGCAGAGCAAAACACAGAAAATGATTCATTTGTATTCAATCAGCAATATCAGCAGTTGGAGAAGGAAAGGGAGAGGGAGAAGGAGAAGATATAAAAAAAAAATAAAGAAGACGAAGGAAATGATGAAGCAGAGGAGAAAAAAGGTGAAGGAGAAGAAGAGGAAGAAGAAGAGGAAGAGGAAGAGGAAGAGGAAGAGGAAGAAGAAGAAGAAGAAGAAGAAGAAGAAGAAGAAGAAGAAGAAGAAGAAGAAGAAGAGGAGGAGGAGGAGGAGGAGGAGGAGGAGAAGGAAGAAAAAGAAGAAGAAGAAGATTGATTTTCTATTTGATTGTTTCGTTTAGCAGGTCTGGGACGAGAAGGAGGACGAGAAGAAGAAAGAGGAAGAGGAAGAGAAGAAGAAGAAGAAGAATGAGAAGAAGGAAAAGAAGGAGGAGGATGATGAAGATGATGAAGAGGAAGAGGAAGAGGAAGATAAAAGCGGTGATGATGCTGACAGGGAAAAGGAGATTGATGCTGATGATGAAAATGATGACAGAAGTGAAGAAGAAGATGATGGCTCTTCTGAAAGTGAAGAAAAAGAAGATAGGCCAGCAAACAGCAAAATGAAAAAAACAAGTCAAAATAAGAAATCAAATGTATCTCAAGCAAGACAACAAAGGAATATGATGAAGATGAAGATGATGATGATGATGATGATGATGATGATGATGATGATGATGAAATGAGAAGGCATAGAATCAACAGATGAAATACAAATAGGTTTCACAATGATTGCGAAAAGAGGATAAAATTTGCATTCTTCAATTTCATTTTGAATTGGCAAAGAAGACGGAAAATGGGAAATTCGATCAAAATTGCTGGGTTTTTTGCTGGCAAACTGCAAAAGATGGCTTGATGGATATTTTGAGGGATGAAGAAGAGAATTATAAAATGGGTTCGGAGAAATTGTCTTCGGAGAAATAGAATTTGTTGAAATTGAAGAAAATGAAGAATTTGAAGGATCTTCGAAGAGATTGATGGAAAAAGCGTTGAAGAAGAAGGAGAAAGAAGGAGAAATGGAATTGATGCGATTGAGAAATAGAGGAAGAATGATGGAAATAAGTGAAGTTGAGGAAGAAGAAGAAGGTGAAGAAAGCGATGACGATGAGGTTGGCAATACATTCAGTGGGATTAAAAGAAGATGCACAGAAGAAGTAGGCTTTTCTGTTGGAAAGTTATGTTGAATACAGAAATAAAAGGAACAATTGATGAAACATTGTTCATCCATTTGGCTGTTCTATTGAATTCAACTGAGCATGAAATGCTCAATCAAACAAGACAAATCGAATAATTCGATTTTTTCTTTCATCTGAGCTGACGGTATTATCAGAACATGAATCATTGAATTTGGTTCCCCTTCATTCAGATTGAATGCGATTCAAAAAAAGAAAGACGAATTCCTTCCATTGAAGACTGTTCATTGTTTTCACCCAAATAAGAAATGGCGATTTGTGCGCAATCTTTGTGTTTCTCAAGGCCAAGTTGCTTTTGCTGTTTCCTTTTTTCCATCTCACTTTGTCTGAAAGAAAACAGTTTTTTCTGTTGAATTTGCAAAACAATTCGCAGTTTAAAAAAAGGTCATTTTCTGCTTCTTCTTTTGTTGTGTCTTTGTCTGATTTTCAAAATGAAAAGCTTTGTTGTTGAAGTTGGCCTCTCAAATTAAACTTTTTTTCTTATTTCCATATTCCAAATGTCATTTTGGGCTTGTCGAATTTTGTTCCATTCTTTCTTCATATTACTTTGTTCTGCATTCGTATCATTTTGAAACAATTGCTCTTTTCTTTTGTTTTGCTAATCCTTTTTGACTGTTAAATTCTTTCATCTTCAACAGTTCAACGAGTCATTTTTATAAGAAAGTTAAAAAGAAGGCAAGTTAAAAATAGATAACAACGCAAAGGTGTGCAAACATTTGTTCTCCTTGTTTCAGTCAGAATTGTTGAAGCCAAATGAGAAAAATATTTTCGTTCAGAATCGTTTTATTTAACATGTTTCTAATTTTTCGTAAAAAGAATTTCATTTGCTTCTTTGAAGTGATTGTAATTCCAATCTCAGAATGCATTTGCTTCGAATTGAAAAAAGACAAAGGAAAATATCATCAAAATGAATTTCTGTTGGTTTGATCAAAAAGAAACAAAAACGTTTTCCATTCTTTCCTCGTTCAGCCGAACTCTGCTGTCTCGTTGAACTTTTATTGCAAAAACAATTGTTTTATAGAGCAAAGCAATTTGTGTTGAAGTTGCACTTGCTTCTTGAAAGAAAATAAATGATGTTTGAATTTTTCGTTTATTTTGCTGAGAAAAGAATGAATATGAACATGTTATTCACTGAATATGATAAACAGAAAGGGTTTTGGAGCAAATAATAAATCTGCCGATGAGCTCAAAAAGATAACATCAAACGAACATTTTTTAGGTTTGTTCATGATTCTGTGATTTGAAGCCCAATTCTGTTTGTTATTTTATAATTTTCGAAGAATTTCTTCGTGAGCTGGGACGTTGCGATGAGAATGCACAAAGACAGAAAATTGAAGAAATGAATGAAATAATTGAAGAAATGGAGGAAGAAGAATTCAAATCTGTCTTCACAAAAAAATGGTTCGATGAAATGGATGAATTGATTAAAGAAGAGAAACTTTCGATGAGAAATGTGATTTTTCTGTTGAAGCAAATCGGGCATTGCTATGAGCTGAAAAATATGTGGAATCGATGCTTTGAAAAATCTTTGTTGTACCAAAGATTTGAGAAAATGATTATAAATGAAAATGAAAAGATAGAAGATAAGGATGAAAGGCTTCTGGTTGATCTTTGTGAATGCTATGCTTCCTTAAGATCCTACTTCCCAAAGGAATTGATTTCAATCATTGTACCTTGCCTTCTTAAAGTTGCTTTGAGGAAAGAGGAAAGCAAAGAAGTCCAGAACGAAGTGGAAATGACATTGTTGGCTTTATGTCACATTGAGAAATGTGTTGTATGATTTTTCTTTACTCTCTTTGCTGAATTGATTTTGCTTTTTTTTTTTAATATTTTTATTAGGAAATGAATAAAGAATTGCATATGAATGAGATCAAAGAAATCATCAAATATCATCAAGAACATCACAATCTAACACAACTTGCGTATCAATATGCTTGGGAGTTTTTGATCAACAGATTATTCTGCGACACATCTTTGGAAGATGTTGTTGTGAATGAACTGCATTTTGCGAGAGAAGCAGCAAGAGAATTAGAAGAGCTGACAAGATGTGTGGATTGGAAGAGAAAAAAAGAAGAAAGAAGAAAAGAAACGAAAGAAGAGCTTGCGATGACAAGGTGGCTCAACTTATTGTATCGTAATTTTTGCTATCGTCCGTTGATGAATAAAGAATATTCTGGGATTATCCGAAGCATTGCACTGTTATTCAGAGCATCAAGGGATAATTACAGCAAATTTGGCTACAGTTGCATTGTTATTTTCGAAGCAATGGCAAATAGCAGAGGAGTGAAAATTGAAGACATGTTAAAAGGTGGAGCAATTGATGCATTTTTGGAAGAGATGCATCGTCCAACGTTGAATGACAAGATGGTATATAACTGCTTGGAATTTTTTATGAATGTTTCACAGAGATTGAAAGAAAAGAAGAAAGATGAAATGGAAGAAGCGAAAAGAAAAGCTTTTAAAAAGGAGATTTCTGAAAAGATGGAAGAAGTCGGATCTGAAGAAATCATTGCAAGTTTCCACAAGAGATTAGATTTTCTTAACAGAAATTTTTGTCATGGCTTATTGTTGAATATTTCTGATTATTTTGTAAATGTTTAAAAAAACGAATGTGTTGCGCTTTGAAATTCGACAACTGAATTTTTTCTTTTTCTTTCTTTTTTTTTCCCATTTTGTCACAAAAAATCATGTGAATATTTTTTATTGTTTATTTTTTTCCAATTTCCAAAAAGAAAAAGAAAAAAATATTGAATTGACTGTTCAAAACTCTTTTTTCTTCATCAAAAGTCTTCTTCAAATGATTTATCCATTCATCAATTTCATGAAAAAATAAAGAACATTCATTTGTTCATTCATCAACTTGAAAAGTCTCTTTTCTGATCCTTTGAGGAGTTTATTATCTTTCAGATTCTTCCTTGGCTTTTCCTTGTTTCATAAGATCTCATTGAAACTGAAGATGAGAAATTAAAACCCTGCAGACAAATAAGGAGTTTCAAAAACGAATGCATATGGAAAGATGAAGATGCTTTCTTTTGGCTATTTGAGAGTTGAAAGCCTCTTGTCATCCAAAAATGTTCGCTTTCATTTCCCCATTTTCTCTTTCTGTTTCGTCTTCCAATGCGCCTTGGCAAGCAGTCATTATGAATATAGCATTCACAGTGAATTCCATATGAGTGAGAGAGAAAAGAAGACTTCACAAAGAATGAATAAGTGGAATAAGAAGTTATAAAATAGAAATGATCAAGATGTTGAAGAAAGATGACGAAGGAATTGAAGAAAAAGAAGAAGATAGAGAAGGAGAAGAAAAAGAGCAGTTGGTTTCCCTTGCTGTGAAGTTGACTCAAGAAAGTGGAAGATGACTGTGCTTTTTCTGCAATCAGCCTCCAATCAGTGAAATAATGTTTGCAAATGAAAGTATTTGATAGAAGATGAATTTCCAAAATGTTCCCTTTCATGCCAGGTGAAAATGTTATTATGTGTGCTTTTTGGCTTTTCTTGACTCGCAAACTGGATTAAGTGGCAATAACAAGCGAAAAAAGAAAATTCCTCTCCAGAAAGTTCATTGTGAAGCATCAGAAACAAGCAAATCAAGAATGGAGCACTTCAAGCTCCAAAGGAGAAAACGGATTTTCCTTCCACTTCTTCCATCCTTTTTCAATTTGATTTCATTTATTTCTGTTTGAGAATGAACTTCAGACAAATCTTGCATTGATGCGCTTTCACTTGCTTTTGCCTGCTTAGCCTGAAAGAAACAGAATATCAGCTAGTCTTAACTGTGAGTTGTCATCTTTGAAGAAATAATTAACAAAGGGAATAAGGAAGAGGAAGAGGAAGAGGAAAAGACGAGATTATGAACATTGATGTGATTTTGCATCCAAAGTTAAGACATGAAAGATTCTTCAAAAATACAGTGAGATTTGCAGAAATGCAATGGAAAGTGTCATGTCACAAACAAGCAAACAGAAGAAAAAGAAGATCGATTGATTGTTGAAATGAAGATAGATGCTGTGTGAATGTGTGAATGAATGAAGGAGAGTGTGTGAGTGAAGTCGAAGTGGAAGATGAAAATAACATGATTGAATGAAGTGAATGAAGAATGAACAGATTTTGTGGAATATTCTTTGTGTCAAGCAAAACATGTGATTTAAGAACAAAATCTTTTCTCTTCTTTTCTCTTCTCCACTTTTCTCATTTTCTTTTCTTTGCTCCTTTTCTGTCATCCGCACCTTCTGAATCTCAATTTCCATTTCATTCCGTTTCATTCCACTCTTCCTCAGCTTTTCTGTTAGCATGACAGAAGGAATGAAATCAAAAAGAGCATTTGCTTTACAGACGCACATGAAGGAATTCTGCATTTGAAGTTAAATTATCGTCTCCAATTATCTCTTTAACGAAAAACAGCAGCAATCCGGTTATGCAATCTTCGTATCCTTCTTCTTCCATCTTTTCAAATAATTCAATTTTTGTTGTCTTTCTTTTCGCTTCTTCCGTCTCATCACCAGTCTTTCCTTTCAACATTTCACAAATTACTTCAAAGAATTCAAAATATTCTCCGATATGTTCATCTTTAAATGTTGCTTGCCTTATTTCCTCCAAAAATACATCAACAACTCCGCCTTTCAACAAATCGCCAATTCGTGTGTCTCTATTTTCCGCAAATATTCTCAAAGAATAAATGCACCAGTTGCTGATTTCTTCATTGTTCTCCTTTGCCATTCGAAGCAGTTGAATAATGCTGCTGATAAGCTCAACATTTCTTTCGTTCCACAATTTGTGGGAGGATAAAAATGTGTATAATAATCGGAGCCATTTCATCAAAACAAAATGGTCTTTTGTTTCTTCTTCTTTTCTCGACCAATTCACATTTCTTGCCAGCTCTTCCAGTTCTCTTGCTGCCTCTCTCGCAAAATGAAGTTCTTCAGCAATTGCGCCATTCAAACAATAATCTCTGAATAATCTTTGAATCAAAAACTCCCAAGCTGATTGATACGCAAGATGGGTTAGATTGTGATGCTCCTGATGATATTTGATGATCTCACTGAGTTCATCCAAAAACAATTCTTTTTCGACCTACAAAGATTAGAAAAAGATGGGGGGAAAAAAATACATCAAAAAGGAAATTGAAGTGCTCATCCGTAAATCATGCCAGCGTAACTCAAAGCCAGCAAAACTATTTCCACTTCTTTTTGTACCTCTTCGCTTTCATCTTTATTCAACGCAACTTTCAGAAGATAAGGCACACAAAACGATATCGACCCGGATGAAAGCTCATTGAAAAGAAAGACATTGCATTCGCAAAGATCAACAAGAAGCTTTTCATCCTTATCTTCTTCCTTTTTTTTTTCTTCATCAAAAATCATCTTTTCAAATCTTTTGCTCAACGAAGTTTTTCTGAATTCAGAAACCCGCATATTTTTCAACATTTTGCAATATCCAATGTGCTTCATCAGCAAGACAGACTTTTCCATCGCCAAATTCTTTTCTTCGATCATTTTGTACACTTTATTGAGCATTTCTATCGTGAATATGGATTCAAACTCTTTTCTGCCCATTTTCTCAACTATTCTCCTTATTTCCTCGATTTTCTGTTTCTGTTCATCCTCATCGCAATCTTCCAACTCAGAAAACTCCTCTTCAAAAATCACAAAAACATTCAAATCATTGAAAATTTTATCAAAGTTAAAAAACCACAAACTTGAAAACTTTTCCGTAAGCTCTGATTTGAATTCTTCAACATCTTCACCATCAAATTCGTTTTCCCTTTTTTCTTCATAATTATCAACGATGTTAAAATTATTTTTTTTCATGTCTTTCTCATCTTCAAAGTTAAATATTGGAATTGTTTTGCTCATCAGATAATCTGGGCATTCAAAAAATATCACCAATTTCACAAACAAGATAATCGATTGATTCAAACATATGTGTTTTTCAAACAAGTGTTGGGTTCACAATTTCAAATCAAACAGATTCACTTGGTTATTATTTTTTGTTTTAAATGGAAAAATTTGCGTGAAGCCGTCTCCGTACCTTTACTGAGAAATCAAGCAATTCTTTTTTTGTTCAAAGTGATCAATCCCATTATTTAAATTTCAAGTCTTTGATGCATTTTGTTTTAAAATAATGAGGAAGCAATAATCGATATTTCAATATATATTTTTGAGAAACATTATTTTTTTAGATGAAAATAGTTTCTGGTTCGTGATGAATGATGAATCAGTTCTATTTTTATGATAAGAATGTTTCTCTTGTTGAAGATGATTCTTCCATTTCTGTGGGAGAGCAAAATATTTGGAGATTTGAATATTTTGAGCAAATCTCTAGATTTGTAGGTAGTAAATAAAAAGAATGTGCAGTTCTTGATGGCATAAGCTTCAAAAATCCGTAAATAAGAAAAAAAAACGAACTTATCGAGTGAACTTCGTTCGAAAAGAACACCAAATAGGAGAACTGTGATTTGCGTACAAGCACATTTGAGAACATCGAATTCTCAATGAATCAATATGATGGAAATGAAACAGTTTTAATTGGAAGAAAACTGCTTTGCCAACGATGGAACTGAAAAAGACCACTGACAGAAAGTTCCAGGTGAAATAGACTCATTGGAACGATAAAATGAAAGATGATTGACAACAGGGATCAGTTTATGCTGAAAGCAAAATCAAAGAAAGAGGGGGTAAAAATATACAAAGAGAAGTTTTTCACAGCTTATATTTTCCAACAAAATATGAAGATAAAACTGTTTGTTTCAAGAGTCAAAAACAAAAGAAAGATGAAGTTGGGGATGAGGGAAGAGGGACTTCCGAAAAAGATCCTTATGTTTCAGTCTTGGTGATTTATATAGTCCGTGACAAAACCCGGGACAGGGACAAAACCCGGGACATTTCTGTGACAAATTCATATTTCAAATGTGTAATAAACTTCCAAACAAATGGAAAAAAATCAATCAGACAAATTTTGGTAATATTTTTGTAAGGTTTTTAAAATCTTGCTTATCTCCTGTTGATAGACATTAAAAATTCTATTGATCATATTTCCATTAATCGAATGAAAAAAGCACAAATTTCATCCCCTCTTCCGTCCAAAAAGTTATCACCAAAAAAGGCCTCCGCAGAATACCGCAGATTACCAACAAAGGACGAAAAAGTTGATTATGTATTAAAACAAGATGGAGTTGAACATTCTGATCTCGTTAAAGACAAAATCATTTCACATTCATCAGTTAACAGACACATTGCTTCAATAAAAGCAGGAAGAGATCCGCATCATATTGGACATCCAGGATTGTTTAACAAAGAAAAAAAAGAAGAAATTGAGGATTGTGCAATCGCTCAAATGTCTTCTTTAAATAAAATAACTGTTTCAGATATCATCAGATTTGTGTGTCGTTTTTTATTTTGACAAATCAATCAATTTTTTTTAACATGCAGAAAACGTTATGATAAAAAAAACAAGGACCAGACACCTTCTTTGGAGTGTAATAAAATTAGTACAAAATGAGCTCGCAGATTTATAGAGAAATCCAATATATTGATATTGATTAAACCAAAATATATTGATCTTCGTCGACTTCGGTGTTCAACAATAGAAAATATGAGAAGTTGGTTCTCTTAATTAAAAAAAGTGATAGATGACAATCAAATTTCTTCTGACTTGATCATCAATATGGATAAAACAGGAGTCTTAATGAAACAGTCAGATGATAAAATAGGCGTGTCAAAAGAAACACAACATGCTCTTTTTCCCGAATCGCAAAGACGGAAAAATGCAACGTTGTTTTTCACAATATTTGCTGACGGTACATCTTTAGATCCGATCATGTTGTGGCCATCCCACACACTTTCCGAGGATCTTTTTGAATAAAAGTTCCACCGATTTAACTGGTTAGCTAATGGAACTGTCCGGATGAGTTGAAACGATTTTGAAAAGATAATGATAGAAATATTACAACACAAAATTTGTGAGAAAAGAATCGAGATGCATGTATCATCAGCTCATGCTTTATTTATTCTCGATGACCACACTTCTCGCCTTTGTTTTCCTGTAATGTCTTGGTGCAGAAAACATTTGATACATCTTCTAATTCTTCCTTCACATTCTACGCACCTGACTCAGCCCTTTGACAGATTTGTATTTGCGCATTTCAAGAATTGCTTGAAAAAATCATTTCAAGTTCCTTCAGATTCCTCAATATCTTCCTTCCGAAAAGCATTAATTCCAGCTGTTTCTGATGCAGTCATCGATTCTCTATGCCCGAAAATTGTTAGAAAATCATTTGCAGCATGTGGAATTCATCCATTTGACCCTTCTGCCGTTTATCAGTGTCTTCCGCAGAACGCTGAAGCCTCTTTGATGGTTGAAAAAGCGGCAAACAATTCTTCACATGCAAACAGCATCAGCATAAAATTAAAAACGGGGGATGATTTCTTCGAAAACTTCACCATTCAATTAGAAAAAAAGAAAAAAAAGTCTCACAACAAATTCTTCACTGAAACATAACATTTCGAAATGTTGTGAAAACGAATCATCGAACATAATGGACAAAAGCTCTTGCATTTCTGAAGATACAGAAAGCTTTAAAACTCAGAAACATGAAAAGAAAACAATTGTTTGTGATGACGTTATATGCAAATTGCCTGAAAAAGAAAATGAACATGAAGCACAATCAGAAAATTCAATAGAAAATGTTCTGTTTACAGGTGAAGAAAGGAAAAGAAAATACACTCTCGAAAGCGCTTGGGGATCAATATTTGATTTCGGTTCATAACTTTTAATGAGAAGAATGCATTTGTTCACAGTTCAGCAAAATTGTAACTTCTTATTAAATCTTCTTATTATTCTTTTCTCGATTCTTTTTATTATCTGTCAATGTTGCAATCGCATCGTTTCGGATTTTTGAGTTTCTCCATTTGAAATCATTTTATCTTTCGGATAATTCATTCACAACAAAAAAACAAAGCAGTTCTCATATTTAATCTTGTTGATTTCTTTTTGTAAATAACCTATTCCAATTGTCCCGGGTTTTGTCACGGACTATATCATTTGGAAGAAGAAAGGCAGAAATTGAAATTGAGAGAAACGAATTATTGCTCATGAACTTTTTTGATAGAAGCCGCACAATAGAACGATGAATTAAAAAGTTGTTGAGCTTCTTGCTGAAAATGCACAAACTGGAGGTTGTTTTAATTCTCAGACTTCATTCGATTTAGGAGGTGGTGGGGAAGAAAGCAGATTAGACAGAAATGTGTATTTGAAAGTGAATTTTTGAAGACATCCACTTCTAAACTCAGTTTTCTCCTGTTTTTTAAGTTAATTGAAATGGTGCATGAACTGAACATGGAAAAAGGGAAGAATTTGTGATCTTCTTCTTCTTCATTTTTTGATTCAAATAGTTATTCTTGTTCTCTCACATTGCTCTTTTCTTCTAAAAAACCTCGTTGCGTTCAGTCAATCATCTGCTTGGATGCGAATGTTGTTTATAAAAGTGAAATTTGACCAGAACATTAGCGGACTTTTCCTTTTTCTTTTTTCTTTTCTTTTATGGAACATCCAGTCAGTTTTTTAATTGTAGTTCATCATCATCTATTTTCATGAGCTTTATCAATACCATTATCTGAAATTTATTTCGTTGGTATTTAGCACCAACAGAATGGCATCATTTTCTGTTTGCGGGCAGAAAGGCAGGGATCTTGCAAAAAGGAAATCAATTGGCTTTGAGGGAATGTAATTCTATTGATAAACTTGAAAGTTTCTGTCATTAACATTGCAATTTGGATTATTATCTCCTTGCGAAGTCAACTTGTTAAATGTGATATTATTTTCAATTAACAACGTCATATGGAACCTTCTCATATTCTTCATCGGAAAAATCATCTGATTAATCTAAAACTTCTCTATTTCTTTTTATGTTATCCTTCTTCATCCTCTCCTTTTTCTTTGATATTTTTTCTCAAGCTGTGTTGCATAGGGGTATCATCCTTCTAATGAATTTGAGCAACTGAATCAGAAGCACAGCAAATTGAACCGAAAATTGCTTTTTTTCTTCCCTTCAACTCAGAAAATCAATTGTTGAGTGCGACTCATTTTCTTTTTCATTTTGATACTGAAGATGAAATGTTATCGAGGATAAATCTGCATTTTCATTCAAATCGTCTTCTTTTTCTTCAGACTTCTTCGACGAACAACAAAAAATTGTCATTTCCATTTCGTTCAACTCCCGTCAAATTCATCGTTGGGCATCATCTTTTATTTTCTAATCGGAAGCACAAAACGAATATTCATTCAATAGCAAAATGTCAGCTGAAATAAAATGTCAATAGAAGTGATTTTGTGTTGATAAAAGCTGATGTGTTGGCGCGAAATCAAAAAAAAGGAGATCGAATTTGGATTATTCATTTGGAGGCTGAAAGAGGCGCAGATTAAAAAGAAAGAGTATTCGAGCAATTCTTTCATGAAATGAAGGAGTTCAAAAATAGCGTTCGGAAGGCTACACAACGTCGCACTCCTTCAACATGTCGGAGAAGATGAAACGATGAGGGAAACTTATTTATTTGAAAAGGCATATTTAATGGATAATTCTATGAAACAGCAGAATTTACAAAAGACATGTGATGATTAATCCATCAAAAGTGTTTTTGAGTCAATTTCATATTTTTTGTGTTTGTGCCACCTCCCCAACTTTCTTCGACTTTGCCTTCATTTGCACATAAATTCACCGACAAGCCAGCTGATGAAATGATTTCTGACTTATGATCTGCACCTTCTTCAGAAGCCCCGTCGCATTGCGTGTGCTCTTGCAGGACATCTTTGATAGCCAGCAATTCATTACTTTGATGCCAAGTATTCTTTCCACGTATTCATTGTCAGCTGTGTGCCCGTTGATAAAGATTTATAGATCGAAATTCCAATTGCTTCTTTTCTGTCATATCCAACGACCGAGTTGTCTTTCTGAGTGATGTTTCCCATGAAGGCGAACAAGGGCTCTTTCACAGAAGCTACAAATGATTCACACATAAAATACATATCTCTTCCTACGCTGGCCTTTTTGGCTGAAAACACGATATTGGTGATGGAAAAGGTTGTGGATGACACTTGTGAATCATCGTTGTACTCGATCATGAGAGCACCGCCTCTTCCTCCAGAACTTGTATCCTCGCTCACAGAGCAGGTGGAGAAGGTCGAATTCCTCACAGAAAATGTGTTGGCAGGCGAAGATGAGGCGAATGAGATGCACTCGCCATCGGTGGCAGTCTGTTGGTTTTGTGGAGCTGAGTTGATGCTGGTCATGGTGCAGTTGGTGAGGGAGAGAGAGAGGGCAGGGGAGGTGGCAAAGGAGAGGACACAGCTGGTGGGGGAGGCAGTGGAGGTGATGCCGGTGATGTTGGAGGAGTTGAGGGTGAGGGGTTTTGTGAGGGAGGTGAGGTGGAAGATGCTCTGGCTGTTGAGGGGGAGACTGGTGATTGCTGTGTGGTTGAGGGCGAGGGAGCCAGCAGTGAGGAAGAAGAGGGGGGTTGTGATTTATCTGGTGGTTGTTCCAGTGATGGTTGTTGCGTTGAGTTTGAGGGACGGGGAGTTTTGGGAGAGGTGGAAGAGGATGGGGGTGATGGGATTTGTGGAGTTGTGGGCGATGGCGAGGGCAGAGACTGTGAGGGAGCCCTGGGCCTGTTGGAAGAGGGCAGATGAGGCAGATGGATCTGGTGAAGAAGATGTTGATGTTGATGATTGAGAATGTGAGTTTGGTGGTTGAGGAATGCCACTGGAGGCAATGGTGGTGGCATCTGTTCCATTTCCAGTGATTTTTGTGTCAGCTGCGCTGAAAGTGAGTGTTTGAGTTGGAACAAATGTTGAGCTGTGGAGGGAGAGAGAAGCGTCTTGGGAATCTGTCATGCGAACAAGAGCGAATTAAAATGTTTCACATGGGCTTTGCTGCGTTTTGCCACAGGCATCTGCATCACTTCCACCATTTGAGACTATTTTGTTCTGGTTGATGATTGGAAGCCAACTGTTGTTCATCGCATTATCTGCAGTTTCTGCGTTCCACACTCTTTTTGTTGTGGTTTTTGATCCACAATTCTCAAATGGAGATTGGGTGATTTTGCTGCCACTGAAGAACACATCATTGCCTCTGCCATTGGTTGCGGAATTGCTATCGAAGAAGCAGAAGGTGATGAATTTTATACTATTCATCCAGGAATAAGTTCCATCAAAGAATATTTCTGCTCCACCGTAAGTGGAAGAAGAAGTTAATTTGTTATTAACAAATTGACACTCATTAATTGAAAACTGACTTGGTTTTATTTGAGGAGGCCAATTGAAAGTCAATGATCCCGAAGCATCACCACCAAAATTTGAAATGCACTGACATTCAGATAACAGGAGTTGAGTATTTGCTTGGGTACTTTTCATGCTAAAGAACACCAATTCCACACCAATCAGTTATTTAGCAACTTTCCACTTTGTTTTCAGAGAATAAAAATTTAGAATTTCATTGCGAATACCACACAGCTGCAGATCCTCCATTTAACGCGAAATAATATGAAAAATATGATTTCATGATGTTGACATTCAATAAATTTCCACAATATTATGCTCCACCATGATTATCATTTGAATGATTGAAAAGCGAGCAAGAAGTGACAGTGAGATTGGCATTTGTGCATTCAACATAAAGTGCACCCCCATGGCCAGTTCCACCATATGAATTCTCCCATATGCACCACTCGATGCGATGACTGTTTTGATCGAATGAAGTCAGTCTTCCAGGTTTCTTTCTTTGAGATTCAATTCAAATTTCTTTCATTGCAGCTTTTTGTGAAGAAAGAGTTTGGTGGAAGCTTGAGAATCGTAGTCAAAAAAATAAAAATTGAGTTTTGTTTTTGATATTCAATGGAATTGATTTTATGATGGAGATGACGGTTCAGGCAATATGTTGGGCATATTCACAGAGAACGGGGCAGCTTTGATCTGACCCAGTATTTTTTTATTTTTAGGGTTAAAATTCCAAAATAATCACTGTATTAATTGATTGGTTTAGGTTTTAGGGTTAGCGTAACAGATCTTGGGTTTAGGGTTATGTTCCCGCTCTTCTTTTTAGGGTTAGCACTCGAAAAAACTTGATCTTTTTTGGATTTTTTGGGTTAGGGTTAAGCCAGGTTTAAGTTGAGTCATAAGAAAGCAAAGCTGGGCTTTGGCTCGAGTAGCGCAAGCGGTAGCTACCTCGACCGTTGATATTCCGTTGGTCAAAGGTCGGGGGTTCGACTCCTGCCAAAGCTCTTTTTATTCTGTGTTTTTTATTATTTTTTTCGATGAAATTTTTTTGCCCCGTTCTCTGTGAATATACCATATGTTGATATTGCATATTCAATAACAAGCATTCAAAGAGAAAACGCAAAGGAATAAAAAGTGATATTTCATTTTTTAACATTGTTTTTGAAAAAATATTTATGGGTATTCATTTTCAGAAAAAAATCATTAAATAAACAAACATTTGTTTATTTCGATTGCCACATTTAAAAATAGATGTCGCTATCATGGGTATGTACTAAAGAATTATATTCATTAATATGGTGTTTATTATTATTATTATTTTAAAGTTGCCAAAAGAAATTTGCAGATTGGATGATATTTCAAGAGAAGAATTATATTCATATTGGGAATATCTTCAAACGATGCATAAAATTGTTTCAGAAGGTTCGATCTTTTTTTGTTATCTTGGTAACGATTAAAATGGATTTTGATTGAAAACTTCGTTTTGAAATATTCAGATCCGTTATGGCGGCTTCCAGATCTTTTAAACAGCTCATTTATTCGATTTCTTGTTGATTCAACGTTTTCACGAGAGAACAAAGAACTTTCGGTAATTTTTCCAACTTTTTTCCTTTAGATGTTTTTTGTTATTATTTATTTCAAGAATGCATCAATTAAAATTTTAGTGGACCTTATTCGACTCTTTTGTCCAAACTCATTGCCTCTTAAGCAAAAAGCAGTTGCATTCATTTTCAATGCTCTTGTTGATGTTTGTTTTGTTTTATTTAATTATTCATGAAATGAAAGTCCTTTTTGCATTTTTTTGGTATTAACTGCAGTTTGACAATCCCATTTGTGCAATTGAGGGAATACGTGGGATTGGGTATGATTCTTTTGCATTGGAAATAAAATTAGGACTTACAAATTTCTTTGTTAATTAAGTGTATTGATTGAATCAATCCCAAGATTTATTCCAGGAGTGATTCAAATTGGGTTTTTCGAAAGACTTGCAAGACGCATAGAGAAAGAGATGAAGCGAACGCATTATTTTGAAGAAGAAATAAGGATGCAGCAGAGAAGGAGGGGAAGATCTCCCCCTCCAGATCAAAGCTCATTTGCCTCACGTTCATTCAAATACTCTTCAAAATCTCGCTCTCCGCCTCCAAAATTATCACTAATTGCATCTGCAACATCACCGCCTGTGTCTCCTCCTACATCTCCTCCTGTTTCTCCGTCTGCGTCTGCCTCTGCGTCTGATATGGGTTTTTCAGGAAATCCACAAGAAATTTCTTCAAAACAGCAGAAAGCACAAAAAGTGGATTTACCAAGCATCAACCAGAAAAAGTCAGAAGAAACCGGACAAAAAGGAAAAAGTGAAGAGAACACTGTAAATGCAATCAAAGACGAAAAGAAGGAGCATTCTGTCTCGCCTCTGCAAGCACAGCAAAAGCAAAAGCAAAAGCAAAACAAAGAGAATGGCAAAGGCAAAGGAAAAGATGACAAAACATCAAAATCTCAATCACCTCTGCCTGTTGCATCGAATAAAAGAGGAGTCAGCTTGTCTCCGCCTCCTTCTGCAAAGACTTCGTCTTCGTCGTCTTCTTCTTCTTCTTCAGTCAGAAAAGCATCATCCAAATCACCTCCTCCGAAATGCGCTGCTTCTGCTTCTGCTTCTGCCTCAGTCTCGTCTGTCTCATCTTCAAACAATAAAAAAGATTTGCCAAAGACTTCATCACAAAATTTAAATAAGCAAAAAGGTGAATCAAAAGCATTTTCTTTGTTTGAGTCCTCCTCTTCCTCATCTTCTTCTTCTTCAAGTAACAAAAAAATTGAAAGGAAAAAGAGAAAAGAAGAAGAAGACGATTATAATGAAGAAGAAGAAGAAGAGGAAGAAGAGGAAGAGGAGGAAGAGGAGGAAGAAAGCGATTCTATGGATGATAATGACCTTTATGAAGATGATCCACAGATGGCAAAAGCCGTTCGAGTTGAAAAGTTTGAGTCTAATGATGCAGTTGCATTGAAAACGAAAACGAAAAGGAAAACGAAAAGAAGGAGAAACAAGGAAAAGATAGACAACGATCGTGATGGCTCAAAGAAAAGGATAGAAGCCTTAATACAAGACACAATGAAAGAAGAAGAAGAAAAGGAAGAAGAATGGAAAAAGAACTATGCTCAGTTTTATTTGTTTTGTGAGACTTGTTTGAATACAATTGAAAGATTTCTCCCTGAAGACGATGTTGGATTGGATGAAAGAGACGAAAAGAATGAAAAAGAAGCGAAAGAAAGTGAAGCAAAAGAAGAAACCAAGTTAAAGGAAGAAGAGGCAAAAGAGAAAAAGAATCGAACAGACGAAATTTTGAATGATCAGATAGAAGAAAAAGAAAGAGAAAAAGAAAGAGAAAATTTCAAAGAAAAGCAAAAATATAAGAAAGAAATAGATGTCAATGTGTTTAAATGTCTGCAGTCATTTTTAGGATTTGCTTTGACAATGAAGAATGCAGAGATAAGAAGAAAAGCACAAAAGATAATAGATTGGATCACTGTTTGTAGTCAGAATAATGAAATGAACAAAAAAGCAGGCAAAGAAAATGAAACAAAAGAAAAAGAAGGAAAAATTAAAAAGCCTTTGCCAAAATCGTTGAAAGAAAGTTGGTCACTTTCAGAAGAAGTGACAAATGCTGTTTTGTTGTTGAGGTTTGTATTGTCTTCACTCCAATACTCTTTCTATTTTCTTCTTCTCTTTGTTGAATATTTATAATTCTATTCATTTTTTGTTCACTCTTCTTTCATCTTTCTTTGATAATTAGTGAACCGCAAACAGCGCAGTCAGGTCTGAATCTTCTTCTGTGGCTGTTCCGCCACTCACGCAGCATGTATGCCCACCAGGCCATCTGCTCTTTTCTCTTCCATTCGCCTTTTCTCTCCATCGTTTGCCGTATCACCAAGCAGCGTTTGTCTAAGCCCTCGAAAGCATTGCTGCCCAGCAGCTGCTTCTTGAAAGATCTGCTGCGAGTGCTGTGGTGGTTTGTGAGGGGGCGAAAGGAGGCAGCGCTGAAAGTGGCGCGGATGGGGATTGTGTCTGAACTGGTGCGTGCCATTCCACAAGTCGCAGAGGAGTTGATCGTGCCGTGCTTGGCTGTGGTTGCTGAGTGTGTTCGTTGGAGAGAAGCATTCTGGATTGTGCAGCTGACAACACCGTTTGTTGAGACGCTGATAAATCTTTGTACTTTGCATTCCCGCTTGTTTTCTTCGTCGTCGCCCGCAACAACCAAAGAGATTGCAAAGACTGTGCCATATCTTATGCCTTCCATTTATCTCCTGATGCGTTATGCTTCTGAACCAGATGAGTTTTGCTACACGTTTTACGATACTTATTTCAGAGCATTTGAAGATAAAAGTGCTTTTCGAATTCTGCAGAAATTCGACGGCCATCCAAAATACTTTGGCTCATTTTTGCGCAAGTTGGCAGCTTCTGTTATGGATGATAGTGTGGCTGATGCGGCCGGGGTTCTATCTTTGCTTCTGTGCAGAAGATACCCATTTGAATGGACCGGGCATGAGACGAATGAGAGAAAAAAAGCCATAATGAAGGAGTGTTTCATGTATGATGACAAATATTATTGTTACTATTATAGTTACCCATATGGGGATCATTCCAGCAGTTCAGCTCAAAAAGACACTGAACCATCTGTACTGATTAATCCCTGTGAAACACATTCAATTGTTCAGTCATGCATTTCAATGCTATTTGACGGAGATGCAGATGTGTGGAAGATAGCATTCGAACAAAAGCTGGAAGAGCTGAAGAAGCAAGACACAGTAAGCAACATAGAGGCATCATCAACATCAACATCAGCCATTGACTCAGAAAAAGACTGGAGCGAATACGATGTGAAAGAAAATAGCAGTGTTATATTTGAAGAACTTAAGAATGAAATGAGACGTATGGAAGGCCTTAAAAGAGAAGCTGACATCAACATTCCGCAAACATCAGCTTATCAAAGTTATCTTCAAAGAGATCAATTCTCAAGTGCACAAGAAGGAAGCAGTTCAAATGGGGATAAGAAGATTAAACAAGGAAGTGCTTTGTCCAAAGAAGTCTGTGCTTCTTCTGAATGTGAAGAAGAAGACGAAGAGAAAGCTTATATGGATAATATTATAAACTCAGTTGAGCTGTCAATTCCTGTTGATCCTTTGGTCAAAGTTGAAAGTGGATTAACTGCCATGTCAATTTTTGGAGAGAAATATGAAATCGATTTCAGAATGCGTCCGCTTTATACGTATGCCACATTTTCCAGAGCACTTGAACTTTCTTCGTTCCCACACCCACGAATCATCCTATCTGCGCTGTATGCGATGGACTGCTTTACAAATTCTGATTTTCGCTTTCGGGCAGCTGGAGTTGATAACATGCGGTCGGCTGCAAGGCGAGCGGTAGAAATCATCACAGAGATAAGCAATTACCAGCAGAAAATGAAGAAGACATCCGCAGTTTTCGAGGGAGGTACTTATTATTTAAAAGCGGATGATGCAATGCCTTCTTCAGTTCCCTCTTGCTCGATTTTCCCTTCCTGCTATGCATTTGCAGGATGCGAAAACGAGATCCTTTATGCAGCATTTCGTTTGCTGCTTCACATTCAGAGCACAGAAGCAAGAGACGACTCCTTTATACCAGATAAGACAATCTTCCGAGCCTGTATCGATCTACTCTTCAATCAATCTGATTTTGCAGGATGTTTTATTTCAAACGAGATTCATTCTCCTCTCCTTTATGTCCCGTTGACTTCCTTCGATTCGCCATCTTCTTACTCACTTCCTCAACAGATAAGCGACTGTCTCTGGGTGCATTCAAACGAAAACGATCAGCAAATTGATTATCCATACAAATATGAAGACGGAAGCAGATATCAAATTATGTTTACACGAACTTTGATAGTTTTCCTTGAAAATGCTTCAAACTCACCTCAACTATCCAAAGTTCTTTATTCGGTTGGATTTGACCAGAAAGCATTGCAAGATCTCAATGAACAATGGAATTTAAAAAAGTTCTTCCATTTCTAAGTCAATATGCTGACATTTGAGGCAAGAAATCTGCTTTTTTCTCATAACAAGGGAAACCTTCAACTTCACAAGAAATAATTGAGAGTGGATAGGGGATTATTGAAAGCAAATTTAAATGCCTGAGATATTTGAATGATTGTTCTCCCCTGAACAAATTTATGATCACCAATAAGAATGATCTGTTGACTTGCTTAGCACTGTAATGATTGAATAAAAATTTGCTAAGCATTTTACAAAGAGTTATCTATTCACTTTTGATTATTTTATGTTTTGAATTTTCAAATGAGTTATTACAGAATTTTTTTTCTTTTTTTCTTTTTTGTGGAGGAGGAAATGTATAAGAATTTCCGGGTTGTTGAATATGAGAAATGTCTGTGAAGATAATTTGACTCTGTTATATATTTATTTTTTGTTTTTGTGATATATTTTTACGTAAATTTTTTTATGAAATTTTCTTTTTTATTTTTTATTGAGGTTGTATTTCCCTCTCTCTTTCAAATAATTGTTAGGACTTTTCGTTGCCTTTTCTATTGAAAACTTTTCAATATCAAAGGGAAAAATTCCGGAAAGGTTTATTTATTTTTGTGCTGTAACTTTTAAGTCATGCAATAATTCAGGTTTTGTTTTTCTATTATTTTTTTGAAAATTGTTTTGAGAACTGAATATCTTGATATTTATGCAAAGTATTTTTAAAAATCAAACAAAGATGAGTAATTTTCTAAGTATTATTTTTCATTCTGGTTTAATTTAGGCAAATTTGTACTTTACCTGGAACATCAGAATTTGCATTATTTTATTATTGAAGTAATTGACTTTATTATAAACATATTTGAACAAAATATCAGACTGAGGAAATCATTCGTTGTTGATAAAATAATTTTCCAAAAATCAGAAAGTATTTTGCAGGTTCAGTTATTAATTGGAACCAAATTAATTTTGGGGGGATCGAATTTTCTTTATTCCAGAGTTCTTTCAGGAGGAATAAATAACAGGAGACTTTGAAAAAAATAAAAAAATAAAATAAAATAAAACAAAAATAAAAAAATTAAAAAAATTTGAGAATACTGTTTTTGAGAAAAATTTTTGATTTTATGTTTTTTTCGCGAAATCATATGGCATTGATTTGTTGTATTTTTCGCACTATTTACACCAAAAATAATTCAATTTCGAAAATTAATAATTCAATTTCGTAATTTATTAATTCGACTTCGAAAAAGAATAATTCGATTTCGAAACGTATATTTTTTTATTTTGTGGAATGAATAACTTGTGTTGGGGGTTTTAAATTCTTTCAATTTTTATTTCATCAGTTCACTTTGTTTATCAATATTTCAAAAATGTAATTTATTCATAAAAAAAAATTTATTCCTTTTTTATTGAAATTTTTATGATTGAAGTTAATTCGAAAAGAAAATGAATACATTTTCATATAAAAAATTGATGGGTTTATTATTGTCACCAAAGAAACCGAAGAAATAAAGAGGAAATCTTTTTTTGGACATATTGAAATATAACAAATGTCATAATTTTTTTTGAAAAGTTCCTTTTGTTCATTTTACAAATTGAATAATAATTTCATATTTCGATCAAATTTCTGTTTCCACTCACAAACATTCGCTGTCATGAAAACAAAATCTTGACAATGTTATTATTTCCATTTTTGTGTATTTTCGTGAGTGAGAACAGAAATTTGATTAAAATATGAAATTTTTCCTTTATTTGAAAATAAAACAAAAGGAACTTTTTAAAAAAATTAGACAGTTAACAAACATTGTTGAAATGATTACAAATTGTTTTGTGATCTCACATGAATTTCGAAAAATGAGCCAATTTTGTTCAAGAATTTTTTGCTAACAATAATTCGTCCATAAGCAAAGTTTTTCATAGAAAAAGCATGAAGTTATATATATTCTCCCATTTATTGATGAAAGTTTTTCAATTATCTCAGATATAAAATTATACCTAAATTTGAATAAAATGATCAAATCTGGATTCGATCAGGAAAATCCTTTTTTTCCCATTATAATAAACTCGAAAATATCGCACAATTATTAATTCTTTTAAAAATTTATTGGCAAAGCGAATGTAGAAAAAAACCATTCACATTATTCAGTTGCATGAAAAGAAATTATGTCATGCTAATAAATACAAATATAGGAACAGGGAAGCTTAGATACTCCAAATAATGGAAAAATGGTTATTTTTCCAGAATAAAATAACATGAGAAAGCTTGAAATTTATCCTTTGAATTTTGTCGGATTGATTTAATCTTTGAGCTTACTAATAATAAAACCAATGACTAAGGCAACCATTAATGCCAATCCAACCGCTGTGATAATGATTATCGAGATGCTCTTATTTTTATCGGATAAACTTGATTTCTGCACCATATCAGATAATTTATTTGTACCATTTACAACTGTGTCAATAACTAATTGATAGTCTTCACCCTCTCCCTTGACTAATTCAGCTTTTTCGTAATTGTTTTGTGCAAACTCGAACGCATCTTCCTGATCACAAAAATCTTCAAAATCTGGCGCAGAAATGAACAAAGATGTGGCAGATGAGCGTGCAATGTTTGATCTATCAATATCCAAATTGTTTGCTGATGGAAGTTGTAAGTGAGACATGGCCTGTGGCATTTTTACGAACACAGCTCCAGATTTACCATTTGGTGCTGTACAAGATTTAAATGAGCATTTACTCATCCTTCCAATCTCTGCTGTTGACTCCTCAGATACAAGAGATATTTGAAGTCCACCTGCGTTTCTTCCTTTTGAATTAACTTCTGTCACATTCAACCCCTCAATTACAACTTTCGTTGAATTGCGAACAAGATCTTTTATGCTAATTGCAGCTCCGTTAAGCACATTCACCTTGCTGATTGCCACTCCAAATAATGAAACTTCGCTTGCTCCAATGAAGCTAAATGGAGAAATCGAGAATGTGACTGTTTCCTTTTCATCTTGGCAAGTTACTGAGTTCAATGTTACGACCCCAGCAGTGACTCTCATCAGGTTGTTTGCGACAAGATTATACGCATTGGCATTAACAACAGCTCCATTTTGTTGATTTGCATTAACCCTGACAAAACGACATTTGGTTATTGTCAATGAAATTGAATTAGATCCAGCTCCAATAATTGTGTGTTTGTTTGATCTTGACATTGGAAAGTTGAATGCCAAATGTTTGAATTCAACATGTTTTGCACAATTGAATAAAACTGATGATGCTGAAACTGCACAATCAATTGTTGCTTCAGTGTTTCTGTATCCGTTGCTCTCTATTCCTTCTATGGTTATTCCGTGACTCTTGTTGAATGTGATTGGCTCAGCTTTCAATGCAGCTGCATCATCCACCACCATCAAATGGCACTCTTCATTGTCTGCAAGCAGATCATAAGCATCTTTCAAAGAACTTTTTTCATGATCGATTGATGCTCCACTGCTATTTTCACTCCCACTGTTCTTCACAAAAGCATCTGTCAAGCCAATTGCACTAACATCTTGAGAGTGAATCATCATCGCAACTTGGATTAAAACGAATTTCAGAAACATTCCTTTTGATTTTCAATTGTCTGTGTTTCCACTGATCGATAGAAACATTATTTGAAAGAAGGCCAATCACAAACTATGGTGAATTAAATACAAAAGATCTTTCACAACAAGATTGAGTCAACGTTTTGGAATACAGAAGTTATGCGAATAAGAAATATGTTGTTGAGAAATGTGAAGGAAAAGATATTTCAAAAATGATAAGAAACAACTTTGAAAGAGCCCATTATAATTCAAGAAGAATTAATGTTTGGCAAATGGAGCACCATTTTTTCTTTTATAAATATATGCACTATTTTTTCAAAACTTTTTCTGCTTTCATATCATTTTCTTTCTAACATTACTTATTTAAAAAAAATGCGAAAAATTTTTTCAAATAACGAAAATAGTTTCAAAAATATTTTCTGGAACAAAATTCCTAAAAAATAATATTTATTTAACATGTATTTTTTTTTTAAAATTTTTGTTTTATTTTATAAACAATGAAGAGTGTGTCCAATGCTATAAATAAAAGAGAGAGTTCCAAGAAGAAGAAGAAGAAGAAGAAGAAGAAGAAAAAAATAAAATAAAATAATAAACAAATAAATAAATAAAAATAAAGCCTGGTTCAGATGTTTGCACATGTTTCAAATAATCAAACTTTTAACTTATTAAAAGGATGCTTTTATTTAGTGCAAAAGAAACAGTTTCACACCATGAAAAAATCACTAACCCTTTACAATTTATGTCTGGAGCCAAAAAAAGTATTTGTTAATTTTATTGAATAAAAAGAAAAATGAACATATTCATTGATGTCTATTTTTTGACTAAATACATTGTAAGATCAAAGGATTGATGATGACCTACATTTTATTGATTTTTCTTCTTTACCGATGAAATCCGACGAATCTACTCGTCCAGCTTGGGTTTTACCGGATATGCACATATTTTTAGAAGCATTTTCTTCTTCATATAAACAGGCATATGACTTTTTAATTGCTATTGCAGAGCCACTTTCACGGTTTGCATTTTTTATCAACCTGAAGCCTATGCCTTCATATTTTTTTTTTTTTTTGACTGCTTTAAGCCCTCCACATGTGCATGAGTATGTACTTACTCAACCTTCTCTAATGTCTGCAGTGTCAATTGGTATGACAACAAAGGATATAACAGAAGGATTGGATCATTTATCAAAAGTTTGTAATATTTAGGGAATGAATTCCTTTTAACTCTTTTATATAATTTTGGAAATATCACTGTAGAATTTTATTGATCGAAGAGTTTTTGCAACAATCAGAAAATGGACAAGTAAACATGCAAAAGTTAAACTTGTACTTCAGAAAAACAAGTTTGCATTTTTTGAATTTCAATACATCAACAGTTGAATTTATTAACGGTTAAACATAAAGATATTTTCTTGAAAGTCCAGATCAGACAATCCTTCAAGAACTTCTGCAAAATAAAGTTATTAGAACAGCAGCAGAAAACGGAAGAGCACAGGCGATGGAGGAAATGTCAAGAAACACCGCAGCAGTTGAAAATGCAGAAGAAACTAACAAAAATTCAGCTTCATCGCACTCTTCTTTGGGCACCGCTTCAGTTTCTTCTCTGATGATGTCTATTGTTTCCACAGCCCAATCAGCCGCTCCATCTTCTTTTACAGAAATTATGACTGGCCATCAGAAGTCTCAGAATGCAGAGGACTTTCTTCTAAAGCAAGTCATTGAAAAAGGTTTCATATTTTAGTACTATTTTTTCAGTTTTGTTTGTTGAGAGTTTTTTATGATTGGAATTTAACAATCACTTATATGTGTATAAAAATATGTTTATGTGAATATTTATTTACTGTTATGATAAAAACTCTAAAACCTAAATGCTTTTCTTTTCTTTTTTCTTTTCTTTTCATTCTTTTTTTTTTTAGCAGAATATTTGTTTTCCGGCAACACTTTTTTTTTTATATATTATTTTTAATTTTTTATTTTTTAATTTTTTTTTCCCCTCCTCACATCTTTTCAGACACCGACGAGTCGATCGACACGAGCACTGCGCAGCCGACGCTTCTGTTTTCGTTCCGCATTTCGTCAGCGAATGTGGAAGATGTGCGGCGGGAGTGCTTCGAGATGGGCTACCCGGCGCTGAACGAGTACGACTTCCGCGACGACCCGATCTCAAAGCCGCTACCGATTGAGCTGCGCGCCACGACGGTCATCCGCTCCTATCAGGAAAAGAGCCTGACGAAGATGTTTGGCAACGGACGGGCACACTCGGGGCTGATTGTGCTGCCGTGCGGGGCAGGGAAGACGCTGGTGGGGATCACAGCACTGGCCACGATCAAGAGGAGCACGGTGGTTGTGTGCAACTCGAAGTGTGTGCTGGGGGATTGGTTGGTTGGTTGATTGATTGATTGAGCGGGAAGAAGAGGATGAGAATGCTTATATTTTTATCAAAGTTTAAATATTTACTGAAAAAAAAGAAATTTGTGATACTTTTGATTATTATTTCTTTTGATTCAATCTGAATTTTCGAAACTATTGTTTTATTCCTTACTGACTTTTCATGTTCCATAAATATTCTTCTTCTTCTTCTTCTTCCAATTGTTTTTTAATTCTCCCCAGCACTGCTGTGGAGCAGTGGCGGGAGCAGATCCACCGGTGGGCGCTGATCAACGAGAAGCACGTGGTGCGCTTCACCTCACAATCGAAGCAGCAGCTGAGCGACCCGTGCATCCTCATCACGACGTACTCGATGCTGACAACGACGAACCGGAACAAGGAGTCCGAGGCTGTCATGGACATGATCTGCAAGCGCGACTGGGGGCTGCTCATCTTCGACGAGGTGCACGGCCTGCCCGCGCGCACCTTCCGCCGAGTCATCTCCTCGCTGAAGGCCCACGCGATGCTCGGCCTGACTGCCACGCTCGTCAGAGAAGACGCAAAGATCGAGGATCTTGTCTACCTCATCGGGCCGAAGCTGTACGAGGCCAACTGGATCGACCTGCAGAGGGAGGGCTTCCTGGCACGGGTGCAATGCACGGAGGTGTGGTGCGAGATGAACCACGCGTTCTTCAAGGACTACTTGGCATCGGATGCACAGTGTGTTGTTTATCTGTTGAATGAGAAAGAGGAAGAAAAAGGCTTTTTTACTCAAATGATAATGAATAGAAAATTTGTATTAATTATTAATTTTAATGAATTTTGTGGAAACAACAACAACAACGACAACAAAACGATATATTGACATTCACAATTATGTTCTATTATTTCTTCAAATGTATTCTTTATCCATCCCACCAACAGGCATCGACGTCTGCTGTATGTGATGAACCCGAACAAGTTCCGAGTGTGTGAGTATCTCATCAAATTCCACGAGGCACGTGATGACCAGATCATCGTGTTCTGTGACACCATATTTGCCCTCAAGCATTATGCGCAGATGCTCCGGAAGCCATTCATTTTTGGTGACACAAAGGAAGAGGAGCGAATTCTGCTGTATGATTACTTCAGGCACGGACAGTGCAAGTGCATCTTCTTGTCAACGGTTTGGCTGAAAATATTGAATTTTCAAGAAATGCTGAATGATTCATTTGAAAAATCGTGTTTTCTTCGACATTTTATTCTATTAAATGACTTTTCCTTCCTTCTCTTTTGATAATCTTTTTTTTAAAAAAATGTTTTTTTTATTTTAATATTTTTTCAATGCAAACAGGTCGGTGACACAGCCATTGATCTCCCCGATGCGAATGTGATTATTCAGATTGCGTCGCATTTTGGCTCCAGGCGGCAGGAGGCGCAGCGGCTGGGCCGTATTCTGCGACCAAAGGCGACAAAAGGGGAATTCAATGCGTTTTTCTACTCGCTTGTGAGCAGAGACACATCCGAAATGTACTATGCGACAAAGAGGCAGCAGTTTCTGGTGGATCAGGGCTATTCATTCATGGTGGTGTCGGAGATAGCGGACCTGCCCATTGTGAAGGAGAGGAGGGAAAAGGGGGAGCCTCCATTGGTCGATTACTCGTCCTTGCATTATTCGAGCAGTCAGGAGATTGAAGAGTCGCTTCGGATGATTAGAGATGCGAAGAAAGAGGAAGTTTGTGATTCCTTTTATTCTTTTTTTATGTTTTGAAATGAAAAAGAAAGAAAGTTAGAAAGAAAGAAAGAACAATTGGGTTCCAAGATTATTTTTGTTTATTTACATGTTATTTATTATTTATTTATTTTATCTTTTTTTTTTTTAATCAAACTTTCTCATTTTAACATTATTCACACGCACTTTCATTTCCTCATTCAAACAGGGAGAAGTTGAAAAAATCATCCAGAAGGACAGTCTGGAAGAGGTGCGACTTTCCAAGCGCCGCACCATCACCGACGCTGCTGCTGCTCCTGTCAGCTTGCTTGCTTCTGGTTCTTCATCATCATCTTCGCTATCTGTGACAGCATCAACACCAACAGCATCATTTGTGGAGGGCAGCGCGTCTGCTCTTTCTGGAGGACGAAGCGGTGTATACTCTGGCACTTCTCCTTCTCCCTCTCCCTCTCCTTCTCCTTCATCTCGGTCTGCTTCTACTTCATCTCAGCCTCAGCAGAAGAAGCAGTCGAAGTTCTTTGCAAAGTACAACCGAGAAGAGGAGAGGATGAGGAAGAAGGGGGCAGAGCTGTTCAAGCGAGAATAGCCAAAGGAAAGGGGCTGTTGGCATCTCCTTTTGGGGGGAGGCAATCCACAATTGCTGGCTCTGCCTTCTTCTTCTTCTTCTTTGTTTTCATTTCATTTCACTTCATTTCACCTTTATTTTAAAATACTTTTTTTTTAATTTTTTTATATTTCCTTTTCACTTGTGCCGAGAGGAAAGAGACACAAATGAAAGAACAAGGGGAAAAAAAAAGAAAGCCAGCTGTTGCACACGAAAATACTATTAATGGAGAAAAAAACGCTCATCTTCTGATGAGAGTGTGGAAAACGCGTTTGCAGTCCAACGAAAACCCAGCAAACCATAAAAAAACACACGAAAAGCCATTCATAACTCATCGAAAACGCAAAGACTCAAAAAACATAAAAGACGACAAAACAATAAAAATTCAACAAAAAAACGAAAATGCGAAAAATACTTATGGAAAATGGATAAGAGGCGCAGGGCAGCACACAAAGAGCTCTAAAAAGTGCACACACAAATTGCATTGAATAAAAGATGGATGATGCTGCTGACTGCAAACACTTGCAATCACACTCACCATCCAACAGAAGGCACAGCTTTCACAAATGAAGGCAAATGAAAGCAAATGATGATGATGATGATGAATGGAGAAGAAAGAGAAAATGAAGATAAGATATGAAAAGAAAATGAAAGAAAAAGAAAGAAAGAAAGAAAGTGAGAAAGTGAATACACAAGATAAACAACCCAAGCACCGCCTTCGGTGCTCTCTCTCTCTCTCTCTTTCTCTCTCTCTCTACACTTTCACAGGCAAGTCGCTGTCGATCTCCTTCTGAGGCACATCCGACTGGCTCGGCAGTGAAATGGCTGGCTGTGTCTGAGGTGGCTGAGATGGTTGAGGTGGTTGAGGTGGCTGTGGATACGGCTGCTGCGCAATCACATACTGTGCTTGTGTGCCCTGATAGACTGGCATGTACCCAGCTGCCACATTTCCCACTGGTCCATACACCACCCCTTGTTGTGGTGGCGGCTGCATCGGAGGCGCCTGAAACTGCACTCCCACTGCCACTGGCACCTGCCCTTGCTGCGGCAGCACCGGATACGGCGCCATCCCTGCTGGTGCCATCTGTGCCATCTGAACTGTCTGCACGCTGCTTCCGTTAGGCTCTGCTCCAAACTTCTGATCGTTCTGTGCTGTGTCCACTGCAACAACCATCTGCCCCATCCCTCTCTCGTTCTCGTCTCTCGTCGACCGCGGCTCAGCTGGCAGCGCAAAGCTGCTCCCGTTCACCATCAGCCGCGTCCTCCTCTTCTCCTCCTTCTCCTTCCGCAGCTTGTATTGCCGGCAGCACGGGCAGCACGCACAGCACGCGCAGCACGGACAGAAGCACGCACACAGCACAACACCCACCGCCACAACCGCTGCCACCACTATGAATGCCACAACTGCCGCTATGATCACCTTCTTGAACGGCGCATCCGGCAAAACGTTGCTCATGTCCCCTGTCCCCTCCACATACACACGCGGCTGCTCGCTCATCGAGTACGACCGGTAGAACACCTTCTCTGTGATGATCGTGCTCCACCCTTCTTCTGCCTCGATGTCCTTCCCCCCGCTCTGCGCCTCGTTCCCCGAAAACATCATGTAGTTCATGATCATCTGCGGCCGCTCGCTCGCTTCATACACCTCCTGCTTCTGCCCTGCCGAAAAGAAGATCCCTCCCCCTCTCCCTTTCTTCGCCTCTCCCCCATTCACATCCGACGACTTCATCGTGAACTTCCCCTGCCCACCCACCGACTCCACAAACAGGCACCCTCCATTTGTCCCTGTCACCCCATCCTTAATCGTTGTCGATTCGCAAACAAACGACCCCCTCTTCAGCACTTTCCCCAAATGCACACACCCTCCTTCTTCCTCTGCCCTCCCTCTCTTCACATCCGACGACCTCATCTCCAGCCGCGCCCCTTCGCTCACCTCCCCAACATACACACACCCGCCCCGCCCGCTGCTGTTCGCGTCCTTGATCGTCGACGACACAATCTCCGATACCCCGCTCGCCACCTCAATGTGCACCCCTCCTCCACACCCCGCCGACGCTTCCTTCACCTCGCTCGACTTCAGCACAAGCGTCCCGTTCATGCACACCCCACCCCCGCGCCCTCCCGCACTGCACTTCTGCATCGATGACGACTTCACCACCACCGACCCTGCCCCGCTCCCGCCCACAAACAGCACCCCGCCATCCAACGACGCCGAGCACGTCTTGAACGACGACGATGCAATCTCCACGCTCCCCGCTGACCCGTCAAGCGGCTCCACCGCAACCGCTCCCCCGCTCTGCTCTGCCGAGCACTCTTCAAACCGGCACGACGAAATCGTCAGTGTCCCGCTGCTGACAAAATAGATCGCCCCTCCGCTTCCTGTGCTGTGCAGGTTTTTGAATGTGTTCGACCGGTACGTCGCCGATGCTCGCCCAAACACCCCCTCCGCCGACGCTGCTGCTGCAATTCCTGCTGCTCTCGCCTCCACCCCGCTCGTCTTGCAGCTGTCGAACGTGCACTCTTCCACCTCCACAGCCCCGCCCCCAAGCATCCCCATCACAACACATCCATACAGCCCGTTTTCCACTTCCTCAAACCTGCACCCATGCACCCTGCACGCTTGCGCCCCTCCCAGCGCCTTCTTTTCTTCTTCTTCTTCTTCTTCTTCTGCTGCTGCTGCTGCTGCCCATGCCCCCTCACGAATGCCCCGGAAGACACACCCCTCCAGCACCACTGCCTCTGCACAGCTGTCTGTCACAAGCGCCTCTCCTCTCGCTGTGCTCAGCCCCTCAAACTCCATCCCAAACATCCGCACCTCGCCCCCACGCCCCATCCCTTTCACCAGCGTCAGCACCCGCTCTGCCCCGCCCACTGGCACAAGCTGCACCTCCGACAGCTCAACAAACCCGCCACGGTTCACCACTGCATGCACACGCCCAAAGTCCAGCGCCATCTCGCACTTCCGCATCCCCAGCCTGCTCTCCTCCCCCACCTCTGCAACGCTCGCCCACACGCTCCTCAGCCCCACCCAGCGAAGCGAAAGGCTCGACTTCTCCAGTTTGAACAGCTCTCCTTTCTCCCCGGCCTCTGCCGCCACCACTGCCCCGACGGACGCCTTTTCGCTTCCCTTCACCACCAGCTTGCGCATTGCTATCATGTTCGACCCCGTCTCGTACTCCCCGTCGGCCAGACGCACAACTTGCTCCAGCCCATTTGCTCCTTGCTCTGCCCGGCCCACACGCGCTGCCAGCGCCAGCGGCTGTGCTGGCCCTGCCCTCGCATCTGCTAGCACCATCAACGCTGCCATTGCACAGAATATCACACAATTCATTTGCTTTTATCAAAGATATTTCGAACTTGTTGGCCCATAAGCACTTGGATGAGAACAAATTCATTTCAATATTTGTTAAGGGAAATTGTGAAAAATCTTTCATCTCGATTATTTTGTTGGTGCATCCACTGACAACGATTATTTTGTGTAGAAAGCGATGCATTAGAGAGATTGTACAATTTATGAAAAATGGATGATGTGCCAGTTGATATGAGAAACAGAACAATTTATAACAATAGAAAATGGCATTCAGCATGGATGGTGCACTCATTATTCAGAAAGCATAGGCAGATGCGCCCCTCTTATCAATGCTTACCGTTAACCAAACTTTAATAAAAAAAACCAATATGGTCTTTGTTCAACAAACTCAGCATGAAGAGATGATTTCTGGAAAAGAAATGCGCGAGTTCAGTCGAAGAAAGGAGCGCTTCTGGTTTGCCATTTGGGATATCATCACTTTTCTGGCCACTTTTGTTGGAAGAGGTTGCATCAGATTCGGAATGCTTGAAGGAAAGCGACGAAGCTGAGAAAGATGAGGAAACGGCATTGCCAGCCATGAGGAGCATGCATTCATAGGAAGTGTGCTCGCTTCCTTTTCTTTTTCTTTCCTTTTATTTTTTTGTGTTTATTGTTGCGATAATAGTTGTTCTGAGCAGCCTGAGAGATCGAAATGAAGGCGAATCAGAAGCAAAACAGAGCCAAATGCAGACTGAATCTTTTGCAACCAAACCAGACTCGCCTTTCGGCCTGCACATGCATTGGAGGCACGCAGAGTTGCGCAACGGAAGAAGCGCGAAGAGACTGAGACGTATTTTTCGAAGGAGTCAAAACAGGAAGGCAAAGAAAATTGAAAAGGAGAGAGCGCAGGACTGAAAAGGGACGAGGAAACACTCCAAGAGAATGGATTTGAAGATGGTAGAGCGAGAAGAAAAGAGGAGGATTGGGGCGTGTTGGCTGGACTTGTGATTGAGGAGTGGGAGACAGCAACTGCTAATTGGGAAGAGGAATTGCGAACAGCACATTCATCTGATGAGGATGCTTTTCAGCAGAGGAACAGGTGATGCGATGGGGTTTGTAGGAAATGGAACAGCTGGCTGGAATGGGAAGGAAGGGTGCGATTTCGCAATTTGTGAAAAACTGGCAAAGCACTCTGTTCATCTCTTTTCATTTTTCTTTCTTTTTTTTCACTTTGTTTCAAAGAATAGAAAATAAAAAATAAAAATAAAAATAATCAATGCTTCCAAAGAAGATTCAAGCAGCTGTTTGCTGAATCGTCAGCCAATCCAAAGAAAAGAAAAGAAATGAAACGAAAAGAAATGAAAAAAATTAAAAAAACATTATTATCCACCAACAAAATGAAATGCTTCTCGTTTCATCAGACATTCACAAAATAGTCTGATATGTTTTCTGATAAATGATTTCCGTATCTGCGATTCAGAAAACATAACACTCCATAAAAGCTTGCGATTGCATCTTCGTGCCCTTCTTCTTCCATCCTCTCAAACATCTCTCTCCCCATCCCTCTCCTTTTTGCTTCCTCTCTTTCATCCACCCCCCTTTTTCTCAGTTTCAGACAAATATTCAAAGTGATATCCAAACAATAAATTGCTGTCTGGTCATCCAACCACAATCGGCGCATTTCAGAGGAAATCAGATCAACAGCTCCCCCTTCGCCAAGTAATCGACGCTGACTGCTTCAAGGCATGCAACATTCGCCAGACGAGCAATGCCCTTCATGAATATTGCGCTCCCATCCCCTCTCGTTCCTTTGCACAATCCAACAACTGCACCAATCAGCTCGCTGTATTCCTCGTTCTTCAGTCGGAAATATCCGAAAAAGTCACCAATAACTTTAATCCATCTCTCAATAACTTCTTCTTCATTTGTTTTCTTCAGCCTGTCTCCCGCTTTCTCCATGTGCATCCGCTTTCTCAGCTCTTCCAGTTCTCTCCTCGATTCTCTCACAAAATGAAGCTCCTCCACAATCACCTTTTCCATCTTTTCGTTTTTTCTCAGTCTGCTTATCAAAAACCCCCACGCAAGCTGATATCCATAAGATGACATGTTGCGATGCTCCTGATGATATCTCATCATTTCCAATGTTTCATCCAAATACATTTCTTCATCCACCTCCTGTTTTTGTTTTGTTTGCGTGTTCGTCAACAAATATCAAAATCATTCAATATATATATATATAATAAAATTAGAAAGAAATAAAGAAAGAAAGAAAGAAAGGCACGCCTCAAACTCATCAACGTGGCCCAAGGCTGTGAAAGCCATATCCTTTTCCATCAATGCTTCACAACTGCTATCTTTGTCTGAAGCAACTTTCAAAACGCAACGCAAACAAATTGAAAGCAATTCCTTTGGATATGCATAGCATAGCAAAAGATAACACTCGCAAAGATGAATCAACAGCTTTTCGTTCTTTTCTTCCTTTCTCCCATCTTCTTTCACAATCATCTTCTCAAATCGTTTGCACAGCAAAGAATCTTTAAAGTTAATCCACCACAAACCACACAATGCAGTGCGACGCCCAATGCCCATCAGCCAACGCACACAATCCTCCATCTTCATTTTCTCTTCTTCAATCATTCTGTGCATTTCCTCGAACCGCTCTTCCTTGAAAACATCAAAAATATCGTCCGTGCTCATGTCTTTCAGCACTCTGTCCATTTCTTCTGTCTTCTGTTTTTGCTCCGCCTCTGAGCATTGCCCCAGCTCATTATACAGCTCTTCGCAGAATTGTGCAAATCACCAAAAGACGTGGCCCGAAAAAAACACAGCAAAAATAAACAAACCCCCAAACCTATTCTTTGGAGAAATCTCCTCGATTCCATCTGCATTCGCTCTGTTGACGCGCTCATCCATTCTGATTGCGAAAAACACGTTCCATCAGCAGGGCAAAGCATTGCGTCGGCAGAACAATCAGAAAACACAAACATTGTTGATGGGGAGCAAAACGAAAGAAAAACAGAGCAAACACAAGTGTTTTTTGATTTTTTTGATCAAACAAATAATAATTCAAACAGAAACAGAAACAATGATGGTTTTCTTTTGATTTTTTTTGTTGTTTTTCTGAACTCTTTGCAGTTTGTGTATTTGTGCCTTATCTACATTTCAGCACACGAGAATGGAACTTGGAGGAGGAGGAAAGGATGACAAACAACCAGATTGGTTCAGCTGAAAGAAATAAATGTCTGAAAACCAGTATTCCTCTTTCAAACACGAGGTCTGCGATATGACTTTCACGCTTTTTTCCCCTTCTTCTTCATTTCATTCCTTTTTATTTGCAAACGCATCATCAGGCTTGTTCCCTTTTTATATATTGAAGAAAACACACCAAGAGCATTTGCAGCTTGATGGCTGTTGTGTTTGGCGCATGGGAAGTGGATTTCCTTGACGATGAAATGGGCATAGGAGCTGCTCCCAAATGATGCAGAAATGTTTTTTGTGTTCATTGGGGAAAGGAAGCAGTGGAGAAGGAGAAGGATTGGGGCAGAAAAGGAGAACTCTCTCAGTTCGTCTTGAATTCGTTTTGAATTCGTTTTGCAGAAAGATCCTCAGCCATGTTTTCTGTCTCTCCTTCTGTGTGTGCTGTCTTATAAATCATGAAAGACAGCAATCTGCAAAGAGACAACAAAAGAGGAATTGAATAACAACGCCAAAGGCAGAAAGAGGCATTTGAAGACGATTGGCAGATCAGAGAGCAGCAGCCACGGGGTTGTGAAAGGTATGTGCCAGCTGGACAGAACGGGGAAGACATGTGCTTTTTTGTGGGGGTTGGTTGGGAAGCAATGTTGAAGATGAAGAAGCAGGTGTTGTTTGGGCTGGGTGGAATTGGCGTGGCGGGCAGGCAAGGCAGACGGAGACAGAAGAGGTGTTTTTGAGAGAAGGGAAGGAATGAAGAAGCAAAGTCCCTTTGGAAAACACAGAGGCCATTTCATGTTGCACTTTTTTCGTGTTCATTGGCTTCGGTGCCTGTTGAAAGACATCTCCACTTCGTTCATCTATTGTTCTCTCAACTGAAATTGGATCGTTCAGGAGCAGCAGATGCCTGTGGAGTGTGTCTGCTTCAAAAGGTTAATCAGAATTTGTGCTCGAAGGTTGAGTGAGGAGAACGATGATTTGAAGTGCAATTTGTCTTTTCTGTGCGTTTGATGGCAAATGACGACTTTTTCTTTGCTTTTCACCACAATCAATTTGCTTCTATTTTTTCAATTGATACCGATATTAATTTTTTTTGTGATAAAAAAAAAAGGAGAGAAAGATTGTCTTTTTTGAGTGTTTTTCAATCATATTTCATTTTCTCATCTCAGAATAATTCTCAATAATTAATGTTTTATTGATTTTGTATCATTGTGTGCTTGCTGCAAAAATAAAATTAATAATACTGTATATTTGGATGGTGAATATTCGTTAACTTTTCGAAGAGTGTTTTTATGAGGAAGGAGTTTTGAGCGGCCCATTATATAATTGTTGGGAAAGAAAGAGGATTGAATATCCGTTCAGGAACTGGACGGAGGGGGCGGAAACACAGGCAAGACGCAGAAAATATCGAAACAGAAAGGAATGGAAACGGACGACGAAAAGCAGAAAAGAGCGCAGCAGGAAGAAAATACAAATTGTGCTGAACTGGATGGAAGAGGAGGGCACGGAAGCGAGTGTGGAGAGGGTGCAGGAGAAGGCGAGGAGCAGAGGGTGTTGCGGGGAGCAGCGATGAGGGGAGAGGCAGATGGAGGGGAAGGGCTGGGAGAGAGCAGGGAAAAGGAAAAGAGGAATGTTGAAGGAATGGTTGGGGCTGGGGTTGGGATTGGGGTTGGAATTGGGGTTGGAATTGGGGCAGGGGAGGGAGGAAGAGGAGAGGCAGCGGGAGGGGCGGTGCACGGGAAGCAGTCGCTGATGCTGGACATCTCGAAGATTCTGGCGAGGCGGACGGTGTCAGTGGACGAGGAGGCGGCGCGGGCGGAGAAGCTGCAGTACTTCGAGGGGCAGTGCTCGGGGGTGCTGCCGTATGTGTATGTGGGGTCTCGGAAGGTGGCGGCGGACCGGGAGCTGCTGCATGGGAAGGGGGTGACGCACATCCTGAACTGTGCAGCAGGGGTGTGCCCGGCGTATTTCCCTGGGGAGTTCCGGTACATGCAGGTGAATCTGAGCGACGACGCAGAGCAGGATGTGATCTCGCTGCTGCCGTATGCGATCTTTGCGATCGAGGCAGAGCGGCGGGAGTGGAGGAGGAGGAAGACGAGGAAGATGAGGAGGAAGAGGAGGAAGATTGCAGCATTGGAGGATGGGGAGCATGAGAAACGGGGAAGAGAGGGGAGGGAGAAAAAAGAGAGTGGGATGGGGTTGGACAGGCAGAGGAGGAGCAGGGGGACATGGACGGGGAAGAGACGGGGAAGGGAAGGAGGCGGTGTTTTTTGTGCACTGCCACCAGGGGGTGTCGCGGTCGGCGTCTGTGTGTCTGGGGTATCTGATGTATGCGCTGAATGCGTCGCTGTCGTGTGTGCTGTCGTGGAGCCGGCGGGAGCGCGGGGTGATCCGGCCGAACGAGGGGTTTGTGCGGCAGCTTCAGCTGGAGTCTCGGCAGCAGGAGGGGCTGTGGCAGTTGTGGGAGAAGAGGGAGAGGGAGAAGAGCGAAAGAGAGAATGAGAATGAGAATGAGAAGGAGAATGAGAAGGAGAATGAGAAGGAGAAGGGGGTGATGTGGGGGCTGTGGAGGATGGGAGCACAGAGCAACCCATCAGAGTTTGCGTTGGTAGAGGATGAGGAAGAGGATGAAGAGGAAGGAGAAGGAAGCAGTTCAGATTATTCTGAGGAAGAAGACGATGAAGAAGATGAAGGAGAAAGAAGGGGGAGAAGAGGGAGAAGAGGGAGAAAAGATAATTGGAGGAGGAAGGAGGAGAGGAAGGAGAGGAAGGAGAAGATGGAGAGGGTGGCAGCAGTGACACCGCACAGGGTTGGTGTTCCGCTGAGCGAGAAGTCGTTTGACCGGCGGTTTGTGTATGTGCTGTTTGGGAGGTGTGGGGTTGGGGTGTGGGTGGGGATGAAGGCGAAGAGGGAGTATGTGGCAGCAGGGGTGGAGTATGGGCGGTGGCTGGGGGAGCAGCTGCCTTTTGGGAAGAGTGGAAAGGAGAGTGAGAATGAAGAAGAAGAAGAGAGATGGGAGAAGAAAGAGTGTGAGAAGTTTTCGAGGAGTCTGGGGGAGCTTGAAGCGAAGCTGAAGCGAGTGAAGGAGAGGCATGAAAGAGAGAAAGAGAGGAAGAGGAAGACGAGAAAAGGGGAGTTTTGTGGGAAAGGAGGGAGAGAAGCAGAAGAGATGAAAGAAGAAGAGGGAAAAGAGCAGAGTGAGCGAAGAGAAAGAAGAGAAGAGGAGGCAGATGAGGATGGGAAAGAACAATGTGTTTGGGGAAGAGAGAGAAGTGACTCTGTGCTTTGGACAGATAGAGAGAGATTGGGAGGGGATGAGGAAAGTGAGGAAGTGGCAGAGAATGAGCAGAGGGAAATGAAAGAGAGAGGGAAGAGAGAAGAAGAAGAAGAGAAGAAAGGGAAGAAAGGGAAGAAGAAGAGGAAGAAGGAAGAGAAGGGGAAGGAGAAGGAGAGCATCGGGTGCCACTGGTGGCAGAGATGGTGGAGGAGACAGAGTTGGAAGGCGGGGTGAAGATCGACACGAAGACGGTGTTTGAGCGAGAGGCAGTGCTTTCGCTGCCGGCGGAGGTGTTTTCCGCTGGTGCGGGAGAGGAGGGAGGGGAGAGAGGAAGTGGTGTGTGTGCGGCAGGGGAACAGATGGGAAAGAGAAGAAGAAGGAAAAGAAGAAGAAGAAGAAGGAAGAGAAGGAAGAGGAAAAAGTGAGGCAGAAAAAGTGTGTGAGTCGATTGAATGGAGAGAAGAAAGAGAGTTCTGGAAGCTTCTGCAAAGGATGGTGGAAGAGCAGCCGGATTGTTGTCTGAACGAGGTGAGTCAGAGGCGTCAGGTGGAGACACACACAACCTCATCAACGACTTCATCATCATCATCATCATCATCATCATTCACAACATCCACACAGAACAATCAGTATGAAGAGCTGAAGACATTCCGAAGAGCATCTGAGGATGAGAAGCCGAATGGAGGAAGAGGAAGAGAAAGAGAAGAAAGAGAAAGAGAAAGAAGTCAGCTGGCGACTGTTGATTTTGGGAGGCTGAGCGACACGAGCGAAGTGATTGGGGAAGACTCGGCGCTGGATGAAGAGGCGTTGTGGGCAGTTGGGGGGAGGCTATGGATGAAGGGAGGGGGTGAAAGAGAAGAAAGAGAGAGAAATGATGAATCGTCTTCTCATTCTTCAATTTCTTCTTCAAATTCTTGTTGTGCGTGTGATTCGTCCTTCTCATCGTTCTCATCGTTCTCTTTTCTTCCCTCGTCTTCTTCGGGGCAGCCAGATGAGCTGGCAGACAGTGTTGTGTCTTGTGAGCATGGGAAGAGCAGTCAGCTGCAGAAGATGGGAGAGAGGGAGCGAGAGAGGGCAAAAGAGGAGCGGAGAGGCACAAATACAGACACTGCCAAAGAGATAGAAGAAGAAACAGAAGAAGAAAAAGAAGAGAAGGAGGAAAGAAGTTCATTGAGTTCATTGAGTTCTGAGTGTTGTGAGTGTTCTGTGCACTCATCTGCAGCAGATTCGCAGGCGTCATCTCAGATTGAGCACTCTCTTCATTCATCATCAACATCATCATCATCAACAGCATCAGCAGCAAAGAACACAGAGACACCACTTCAGCAGGAGAGAAAGGGGGGAAGAGAAAAAGGGAATCGCATTTGCTGCACTTCCGACACTTCACATTCCTCGTTCTGTTCCTCTGCTATCATTCCATTCCACTTCATTGCCATCATCATCGTCTGATTGTTCCACTTCATCATCCACCTCGCCATCCACTTCAACCCAAACGCCGAGTGATTCTTGTGTGCCTGCACTTTCCAATCTCCATCTTCATCTTCATTCACAATCACAATCACCTTCACCTTCACATTTACAATCAACATTATCATCATCATCATCTTTAACTTCATCATCAACATTATCTTCATCATCATCAATTGGGCAGACAGAAAGAGAAAGAGAAAGAGAAACGACATCTGAGATGGGAAGAGCGACTCAGCTGGGGTGCTTCCACAAACATTCACATTCACATTCACTTCAGACAGGGAGCATCAACAGCATCAACAGCATCAACAGCATTGATAGCAGCAGAAGGAGTGAAAGGAGTGAAAAGAGTGAAAGGAGTGAAAAGAGAAGAAGAAGAAGAAAGAGAAGGAGGAGGAGAAAGAGAAAGAGCGAAAGAAGAGAGATTGGAGAGGGGGAGTTTCTGAGTGAGAGGAGGGCAGAGGGAGAAAGAGGAGGAAGCAGAAGGAGCTCAGGAGGAAGGGAGGGGGGAGACAGGAAGCAGTCAGAATGGAGAGAGAGAAGAAGCACAGCTGAGCAGCATGAAGAGCTGGCATTCTCATCTCGCTCAACACACTCAACTCACACAGAATATGATTCAGTAGAAGACACAGAATCAAAAGCAGGAGGAAGAGAAAGAGAAGAGGAAAGAGAAGAGGAAAGAGGAAAAGCGTTGAGTGAGGCAGAGTCGCGTTCGTTCCTATCGTCGCTGTTCAGCACAAGCGAGTCGTCTTCTGTGCAGCACTTCCCTTTGGACAGTGCAGGCGAGGCGTCGCCTTTGCCGTCGGGAGCGCCATCGCCGGGGCAGTTGTCGGTCTGCTCGGGTGCAAGCACGCCGGCGCTGACGAGGCGGATCCGGCGGCTGGGGTCGTTTGGGATGGGATTGGGAACAGGAACAGGAGGAGGAGGGGCAGTGTCGCCAGCATGCTCTGGAAGCTTGTCTGGGAGGAGCTGTCTCATTTGCATCATTTGCACCTTTGCAGCTTTTGGGACGCCTCCTTCATCGTCGCCGAGGCTGCGGAGAGGAGAAGCACAGCGGCAGTTTGAGCAGGAGCGGAATGCACACACAGACAGGGGGATGTTTGGCGAGGGCGGGTGGGGCAGCAGGAGCAGGAGCGGGGGCGAGGGTGAAGGTGAGGGTGAAGGCGAAGGCGAGGGTGAGGGCAGGGGAGAAAATGGGAGTGAGAATGAGAATGAGAATGGGGTTGAAGGTGTGAGGGGAAGAGGTAGCGAGGAGAGCAGGGAAGAGGAGGAGGAAGAGGAAGAGGAGGACGGAAGGGCAGATGTGTTTCAGACGCCGCCATCGAGATCGGTGTGTCCGTCGCGTCTGGTGCTGTCGTTGGGTGTGCCACCGTCTGCACAGCACGAGGAATGTGTGGGAAAGCCGATGGGGCTGCGGATGGAAAGCACAACGGCTGCAGTGGCCAGCCAAGATATGCAACATCAACAACAACATAATCTGCCAAGCTCATCATCATCATCAGCAGCATCATTGTGCTATTCAGGAGCAGATGAGCAGTCAGTGCGAAGTGTCGCATCTGCCTGGGACATGGAGAGCAGAGGAAGTGGAGGAGGAAGTGGAGGAGGAGGAGAAAATCCACCGATGGCGCGGATGTTTGAGTATCCGAAGTGGACAGAGATCGACTCGTTTGACAGCGAAGGGCTGTCGTCGTCGCGGTGTCTTGTTCTGGTGCCGCTGGTTGGGGGTGGAGGGAGCGAGGGGAAGGGAGGGGCAGGCAGCAGCAATAGCAATGGCAATGACCATAGCAACAATAGCAGCAGCAGTAGTATGGCGATGCGATTGGCAGGGCAGAGGAGCGTGTTTGTGTGGCTGGGGGCAGACTTTGCGATCCCGCGGAAGGAGCGGGAGCAGATCCAGCGGGAGCTGAAGGGGCGGGGCAGACGGGCGGGCGGGGCAGAGCAGCTGGGGAAGGTTCTGTCGGATGCGACGTTTGACGAGGCGACGCTTGTTTGGGCGCAGCGGGTTGGGAGCTCGTTTTGGGGGGAGTTTGAGAGGCGGCTGAGGGAAGAGGAGAACAGAGCGCCTGCTGTGCAGACACAGGCACAGGCACAGGCACAGATGTTGCTGTCTCTTCAGCCGGCTTCTCTGGATTCGGCATCTCCACACAGCAGCAAGAAGCACGACGACATGGAAGGGATGGAAAGGATGGAGGGAGAAGCAGAAGAAGCAGCAGCAGAAGAAGAAGAAAGGGCGGGGCGTGTGGAGGTGATTGTGGAGAAAGACGCGCTGGAGTCGGAAGAGTTCTTGTCATATTTCTTTTGAAGCTGTCGGTGCGCGCCGGGGGAGTAGCAGCATCCGGGTGCGAGTGATTGCTGCTTTGTCTGTTTTGCACTCTTGTGCAGGCTCTTTTGCCTTGTGTGCTCGTGTGTCCTCCTCAGAGCGTGCCTGTGTGCTCATGCGATGCACGAAAGCAATGCTTCAGATGACTTTGCTCTGATTTGCCTGCCCAACTGGTTCTTCTTCTTGTTGTGTCTCTTTTTCTTTTTCTTTTTCTTTTCAATTCGTTTCTTTGCTGGCTGGAGTTGCTGCGGTGAGGCACAAATGTGTTATTTTCCAAAATGTTTGATTTGCCCAAATTTTATTTTATTTTATTTTATTTTATTTTATTTTTACTTATTAAAAGATTAAAGCTATTTTTGATTTTCCGTTTTGTTCCAAGTTTTGAGTGTTATCACGTCGCAAAAGTCAAAATCAGAATAAGTCATAATTTTGCTTTGAGGCTTTTCCCTGCTTGGAGATAGAACAGAAAAGAGCAGATGAAAGAAGCCATGCAGATTGAGGGGTTCTGAACTGTGGTGCTTCAGTGCTCTCTTTTTTTGTTATTAATTGCGTGCTGAAATGTGGCACTATCTTGAAAATGGGCAACAAGGCGGAGCAGCAATATCCATTTGAATGAACAATAAATTATTGAAATGCATGAATGAAATATGGCTTATAAAATGACCATCCAAAACTGTTCATATTTGAAAAAATTGTTCCAAAAATCGAGCATTTTTGCTTTCAAATTCGAAAATATTTTATTGTTTGAAAATATTGAACATATGAGTGACACTTTTCGAAGTCAAATTTTTCTTTCAAAAATATCAATTACAACGAGTAAAAAACCCGAACATGGTAAAAAACCCGGACTTTTTATTAAAATTCATATATCTCGACAAGTTTAAAAAATTAAATTATAATAATTCACACATTCATACATCAGTATATAACACATCTAGCCATATTGGAATTTTTATTTGTTGTGCTGTATTTATGAAGAAATAAATAATTTTTATTTTTGAAAATTTGACTTTTAATGAATTTTTCTATTTCAAAAAAACGATTCAGTTCATCTTTTATACATGAAACTTATTTTTTCTTTGTTGCAAACTGTTCGGGTTATTTTTCATTTTCTGCAATTTGCTCTTTACAACGGAATGAAAATCAATCATTTTTGAAAAATCACACTCAATGGGATAACTTCAAAAATATTTTTTTCCAAACTCATAAGCATACTTGTGAATTTAACACATGCATCAATAAATATGATAGTTATATAAAATGACTACATTTTTGAAATTTAAAATGATTCTATATTCATTTCATTAAATGCAATTTGGAAGAAAATTCAACAATAATGATCATAAAAAATTTTCAGTAATGAAAATAATCTTTGTTTATGAAATGAATATAGAATCATTTTAAATTTCAAAAATGTAGTCATTTTATATAACTATCATATTTATTGATGCATGTGTTAAATTCACAAGTACAGATATCGCATAAAATACCGGACATCGCACAAAATACCGGACAAGATCGATATCTCAATAACCACAAGAAGAAAAATTCTGCTAAATTTCCTCTTAACATATTTCATCAATACAAACTCACGTGACATACAAGACTTTCAGGACAGCTTCGCTTGAGCCCAGAAAAAATTATTATTGAAATTTCGGAGAAATAGAATTTTGAGTTTCTCCGAGATTTCGATAAATATTTTTTCTGGGCTCAAGCGAAGCTGTCCTGAAAGTCTTGTATGTCACGTGAGTTTGTATTGATGAAATATGTTAAGAGGAAATTTAGCAGAATTTTTCTTCTTGTGGTTATTGAGATATCGATCTTGTCCGGTATTTTGTGCGATGTCCGGTATTTTATGCGATATCTGTACTTGTGAATTTAACACATGCATCAATAAATATGATAGTTATATAAAATGACTACATTTTTGAAATTTAAAATGATTCTATATTCATTTCATAAACAAAGATTATTTTCATTACTGAAAATTTTTTATGATCATTATTGTTGAATTTTCTTCCAAATTGCATTTAATGAAATGAATATAGAATCATTTTAAATTTCAAAAATGTAGTCATTTTATATAACTATCATATTTATTGATGCATGTGTTAAATTCACAAGTATGCTTATGAGTTTGGAAAAAAATATTTTTGAAGTTATCCCATTGAGTGTGATTTTTCAAAAATGATTGATTTTCATTCCGTTGTAAAGAGCAAATTGCAGAAAATGAAAAATAACCCGAACAGTTTGCAACAAAGAAAAAATAAGTTTCATGTATAAAAGATGAACTGAATCGTTTTTTTGAAATAGAAAAATTCATTAAAAGTCAAATTTTCAAAAATAAAAATTATTTATTTCTTCATAAATACAGCACAACAAATAAAAATTCCAATATGGCTAGATGTGTTATATACTGATGTATGAATGTGTGAATTATTATAATTTAATTTTTTAAACTTGTCGAGATATATGAATTTTAATAAAAAGTCCGGGTTTTTTACCATGTTCGGGTTTTTTACTCGTTGTAATTGATATTTTTGAAAGAAAAATTTGACTTCGAAAAGTGTCACTCATATGTTCAATATTTTCAAACAATAAAATATTTTCGAATTTGAAAGCAAAAATGCTCGATTTTTGGAACAATTTTTTCAAATATGAACAGTTTTGGATGGTCATTTTATAAGCCATATTTCATTCATGCATTTCAATAATTTATTGTTCATTCAAATGGATATTGCTGCTCCGCCTTGTTGCCCATTTTCAAGATAGTGCCACATTTCAGCACGCAATTAATAACAAAAAAAGAGAGCACTGAAGCACCACAGTTCAGAACCCCTCAATCTGCATGGCTTCTTTCATCTGCTCTTTTCTGTTCTATCTCCAAGCAGGGAAAAGCCTCAAAGCAAAATTATGACTTATTCTGATTTTGACTTTTGCGACGTGATAACACTCAAAACTTGGAACAAAACGGAAAATCAAAAATAGCTTTAATCTTTTAATAAGTAAAAATAAAATAAAATAAAATAAAATAAAATAAAATTTGGGCAAATCAAACATTTTGGAAAATAACACATTTGTGCCTCACCGCAGCAACTCCAGCCAGCAAAGAAACGAATTGAAAAGAAAAAAGAAAAAAGAAAAAAGAGACACAACAAGAAGAAGAACCAGTTGGGCAGGCAAATCAGAGCAAAGTCATCTGAAGCATTGCTTTCGTGCATCGCATGAGCACACAGGCACGCTCTGAGGAGGACACACGAGCACACAAGGCAAAAGAGCCTGCACAAGAGTGCAAAACAGACAAAGCAGCAATCACTCGCACCCGGATGCTGCTACTCCCCCGGCGCGCACCGACAGCTTCAAAAGAAATATGACAAGAACTCTTCCGACTCCAGCGCGTCTTTCTCCACAATCACCTCCACACGCCCCGCCCTTTCTTCTTCTTCTGCTGCTGCTTCTTCTGCTTCTCCCTCCATCCTTTCCATCCCTTCCATGTCGTCGTGCTTCTTGCTGCTGTGTGGAGATGCCGAATCCAGAGAAGCCGGCTGAAGAGACAGCAACATCTGTGCCTGTGCCTGTGCCTGTGTCTGCACAGCAGGCGCTCTGTTCTCCTCTTCCCTCAGCCGCCTCTCAAACTCCCCCCAAAACGAGCTCCCAACCCGCTGCGCCCAAACAAGCGTCGCCTCGTCAAACGTCGCATCCGACAGAACCTTCCCCAGCTGCTCTGCCCCGCCCGCCCGTCTGCCCCGCCCCTTCAGCTCCCGCTGGATCTGCTCCCGCTCCTTCCGCGGGATCGCAAAGTCTGCCCCCAGCCACACAAACACGCTCCTCTGCCCTGCCAATCGCATCGCCATACTACTGCTGCTGCTATTGTTGCTATGGTCATTGCCATTGCTATTGCTGCTGCCTGCCCCTCCCTTCCCTCGCTCCCTCCACCCCCAACCAGCGGCACCAGAACAAGACACCGCGACGACGACAGCCCTTCGCTGTCAAACGAGTCGATCTCTGTCCACTTCGGATACTCAAACATCCGCGCCATCGGTGGATTTTCTCCTCCTCCTCCACTTCCTCCTCCACTTCCTCTGCTCTCCATGTCCCAGGCAGATGCGACACTTCGCACTGACTGCTCATCTGCTCCTGAATAGCACAATGATGCTGCTGATGATGATGATGAGCTTGGCAGATTATGTTGTTGTTGATGTTGCATATCTTGGCTGGCCACTGCAGCCGTTGTGCTTTCCATCCGCAGCCCCATCGGCTTTCCCACACATTCCTCGTGCTGTGCAGACGGTGGCACACCCAACGACAGCACCAGACGCGACGGACACACCGATCTCGATGGCGGCGTCTGAAACACATCTGCCCTTCCGTCCTCCTCTTCCTCTTCCTCCTCCTCTTCCCTGCTCTCCTCGCTACCTCTTCCCCTCACACCTTCAACCCCATTCTCATTCTCATTCTCACTCCCATTTTCTCCCCTGCCCTCACCCTCGCCTTCGCCTTCACCCTCACCTTCACCCTCGCCCCCGCTCCTGCTCCTGCTGCCCCACCCGCCCTCGCCAAACATCCCCCTGTCTGTGTGTGCATTCCGCTCCTGCTCAAACTGCCGCTGTGCTTCTCCTCTCCGCAGCCTCGGCGACGATGAAGGAGGCGTCCCAAAAGCTGCAAAAGGTGCAAATGATGCAAATGAGACAGCTCCCCTCCCAGACAAGCTTCCAGAGCATGCTGGCGACACTGCCCCTCCTCCTCCTGTTCCTGTTCCCAATCCCATCCCAAACGACCCCAGCCGCCGGATCCGCCTCGTCAGCGCCGGCGTGCTTGCACCCGAGCAGACCGACAACTGCCCCGGCGATGGCGCTCCCGACGGCAAAGGCGACGCCTCGCCTGCACTGTCCAAAGGGAAGTGCTGCACAGAAGACGACTCGCTTGTGCTGAACAGCGACGATAGGAACGAACGCGACTCTGCCTCACTCAACGCTTTTCCTCTTTCCTCTTCTCTTTCCTCTTCTCTTTCTCTTCCTCCTGCTTTTGATTCTGTGTCTTCTACTGAATCATATTCTGTGTGAGTTGAGTGTGTTGAGCGAGATGAGAATGCCAGCTCTTCATGCTGCTCAGCTGTGCTTCTTCTCTCTCTCCATTCTGACTGCTTCCTGTCTCCCCCCTCCCTTCCTCCTGAGCTCCTTCTGCTTCCTCCTCTTTCTCCCTCTGCCCTCCTCTCACTCAGAAACTCCCCCTCTCCAATCTCTCTTCTTTCGCTCTTTCTCTTTCTCCTCCTCCTTCTCTTTCTTCTTCTTCTTCTCTTTTCACTCCTTTCACTCTTTTCACTCCTTTCACTCCTTCTGCTGCTATCAATGCTGTTGATGCTGTTGATGCTGTTGATGCTCCCTGTCTGAAGTGAATGTGAATGTGAATGTTTGTGGAAGCACCCCAGCTGAGTCGCTCTTCCCATCTCAGATGTCGTTTCTCTTTCTCTTTCTCTTTCTGTCTGCCCAATTGATGATGATGAAGATAATGTTGATGATGAAGTTAAAGATGATGATGATGATAATGTTGATTGTAAATGTGAAGGTGAAGGTGATTGTGATTGTGAATGAAGATGAAGATGGAGATTGGAAAGTGCAGGCACACAAGAATCACTCGGCGTTTGGGTTGAAGTGGATGGCGAGGTGGATGATGAAGTGGAACAATCAGACGATGATGATGGCAATGAAGTGGAATGGAATGATAGCAGAGGAACAGAACGAGGAATGTGAAGTGTCGGAAGTGCAGCAAATGCGATTCCCTTTTTCTCTTCCCCCTTTCTCTCCTGCTGAAGTGGTGTCTCTGTGTTCTTTGCTGCTGATGCTGTTGATGATGATGATGTTGATGATGAATGAAGAGAGTGCTCAATCTGAGATGACGCCTGCGAATCTGCTGCAGATGAGTGCACAGAACACTCACAACACTCAGAACTCAATGAACTCAATGAACTTCTTTCCTCCTTCTCTTCTTTTTCTTCTTCTGTTTCTTCTTCTATCTCTTTGGCAGTGTCTGTATTTGTGCCTCTCCGCTCCTCTTTTGCCCTCTCTCGCTCCCTCTCTCCCATCTTCTGCAGCTGACTGCTCTTCCCATGCTCACAAGACACAACACTGTCTGCCAGCTCATCTGGCTGCCCCGAAGAAGACGAGGGAAGAAAAGAGAACGATGAGAACGATGAGAAGGACGAATCACACGCACAACAAGAATTTGAAGAAGAAATTGAAGAATGAGAAGACGATTCATCATTTCTCTCTCTTTCTTCTCTTTCACCCCCTCCCTTCATCCATAGCCTCCCCCCAACTGCCCACAACGCCTCTTCATCCAGCGCCGAGTCTTCCCCAATCACTTCGCTCGTGTCGCTCAGCCTCCCAAAATCAACAGTCGCCAGCTGACTTCTTTCTCTTTCTCTTTCTTCTCTTTCTCTTCCTCTTCCTCCATTCGGCTTCTCATCCTCAGATGCTCTTCGGAATGTCTTCAGCTCTTCATACTGATTGTTCTGTGTGGATGTTGTGAATGATGATGATGATGATGATGATGATGAAGTCGTTGATGAGGTTGTGTGTGTCTCCACCTGACGCCTCTGACTCACCTCGTTCAGACAACAATCCGGCTGCTCTTCCACCATCCTTTGCAGAAGCTTCCAGAACTCTCTTTCTTCTCTCCATTCAATCGACTCACACACTTTTTCTGCCTCACTTTTTCCTCTTCCTTCTCTTCCTTCTTCTTCTTCTTCTTTTCCTTCTTCTTCTCTTTCCCATCTGTTCCCCTGCCGCACACACACCACTTCCTCTCTCCCCTCCCTCCTCTCCCGCACCAGCGGAAACACCTCCGCCGGCAGCGAAAGCACTGCCTCTCGCTCAAACACCGTCTTCGTGTCGATCTTCACCCCGCCTTCCAACTCTGTCTCCTCCACCATCTCTGCCACCAGTGGCACCCGATGCTCTCCTTCTCCTTCCCCTTCTCTTCCTTCTTCCTCTTCTTCTTCCCTTTCTTCCCTTTCTTCTCTTCTTCTTCTTCTCTCTTCCCTCTCTCTTTCATTTCCCCTCTGCTCATTCTCTGCCACTTCCTCACTTTCCTCATCCCCTCCCAATCTCTCTCTATCTGTCCAAAGCACAGAGTCACTTCTCTCTCTTCCCCAAACACATTGTTCTTTCCCATCCTCATCTGCCTCCTCTTCTCTTCTTTCTCTTCGCTCACTCTGCTCTTTTCCCTCTTCTTCTTTCATCTCTTCTGCTTCTCTCCCTCCTTTCCCACAAAACTCCCCTTTTCTCGTCTTCCTCTTCCTCTCTTTCTCTCTTTCATGCCTCTCCTTCACTCGCTTCAGCTTCGCTTCAAGCTCCCCCAGACTCCTCGAAAACTTCTCACACTCTTTCTTCTCCCATCTCTCTTCTTCTTCTTCATTCTCACTCTCCTTTCCACTCTTCCCAAAAGGCAGCTGCTCCCCCAGCCACCGCCCATACTCCACCCCTGCTGCCACATACTCCCTCTTCGCCTTCATCCCCACCCACACCCCAACCCCACACCTCCCAAACAGCACATACACAAACCGCCGGTCAAACGACTTCTCGCTCAGCGGAACACCAACCCTGTGCGGTGTCACTGCTGCCACCCTCTCCATCTTCTCCTTCCTCTCCTTCCTCTCCTCCTTCCTCCTCCAATTATCTTTTCTCCCTCTTCTCCCTCTTCTCCCCCTTCTTTCTCCTTCATCTTCTTCATCGTCTTCTTCCTCAGAATAATCTGAACTGCTTCCTTCTCCTTCCTCTTCATCCTCTTCCTCATCCTCTACCAACGCAAACTCTGATGGGTTGCTCTGTGCTCCCATCCTCCACAGCCCCCACATCACCCCCTTCTCCTTCTCATTCTCCTTCTCATTCTCCTTCTCATTCTCATTCTCATTCTCTCTTTCGCTCTTCTCCCTCTCCCTCTTCTCCCACAACTGCCACAGCCCCTCCTGCTGCCGAGACTCCAGCTGAAGCTGCCGCACAAACCCCTCGTTCGGCCGGATCACCCCGCGCTCCCGCCGGCTCCACGACAGCACACACGACAGCGACGCATTCAGCGCATACATCAGATACCCCAGACACACAGACGCCGACCGCGACACCCCCTGGTGGCAGTGCACAAAAAACACCGCCTCCTTCCCTTCCCCGTCTCTTCCCCCGTCCATGTCCCCCCTGCTCCTCCTCTGCCTGTCCAACCCCATCCCACTCTCTTTTTTCTCCCTCCCCTCTCTTCCCCGTTTCTCATGCTCCCCATCCTCCAATGCTGCAATCTTCCTCCTCTTCCTCCTCATCTTCCTCGTCTTCCTCCTCCTCCACTCCCGCCGCTCTGCCTCGATCGCAAAGATCGCATACGGCAGCAGCGAGATCACATCCTGCTCTGCGTCGTCGCTCAGATTCACCTGCATGTACCGGAACTCCCCAGGGAAATACGCCGGGCACACCCCTGCTGCACAGTTCAGGATGTGCGTCACCCCCCTTCCCATGCAGCAGCTCCCGGTCCGCCGCCACCTTCCGAGACCCCACATACACATACGGCAGCACCCCCGAGCACTGCCCCTCGAAGTACTGCAGCTTCTCCGCCCGCGCCGCCTCCTCGTCCACTGACACCGTCCGCCTCGCCAGAATCTTCGAGATGTCCAGCATCAGCGACTGCTTCCCGTGCACCGCCCCTCCCGCTGCCTCTCCTCTTCCTCCCTCCCCTGCCCCAATTCCAACCCCAATTCCAACCCCAATCCCAACCCCAGCCCCAACCATTCCTTCAACATTCCTCTTTTCCTTTTCCCTGCTCTCTCCCAGCCCTTCCCCTCCATCTGCCTCTCCCCTCATCGCTGCTCCCCGCAACACCCTCTGCTCCTCGCCTTCTCCTGCACCCTCTCCACACTCGCTTCCGTGCCCTCCTCTTCCATCCAGTTCAGCACAATTTGTATTTTCTTCCTGCTGCGCTCTTTTCTGCTTTTCGTCGTCCGTTTCCATTCCTTTCTGTTTCGATATTTTCTGCGTCTTGCCTGTGTTTCCGCCCCCTCCGTCCAGTTCCTGAACGGATATTCAATCCTCTTTCTTTCCCAACAATTATATAATGGGCCGCTCAAAACTCCTTCCTCATAAAAACACTCTTCGAAAAGTTAACGAATATTCACCATCCAAATATACAGTATTATTAATTTTATTTTTGCAGCAAGCACACAATGATACAAAATCAATAAAACATTAATTATTGAGAATTATTCTGAGATGAGAAAATGAAATATGATTGAAAAACACTCAAAAAAGACAATCTTTCTCTCCTTTTTTTTTTATCACAAAAAAAATTAATATCGGTATCAATTGAAAAAATAGAAGCAAATTGATTGTGGTGAAAAGCAAAGAAAAAGTCGTCATTTGCCATCAAACGCACAGAAAAGACAAATTGCACTTCAAATCATCGTTCTCCTCACTCAACCTTCGAGCACAAATTCTGATTAACCTTTTGAAGCAGACACACTCCACAGGCATCTGCTGCTCCTGAACGATCCAATTTCAGTTGAGAGAACAATAGATGAACGAAGTGGAGATGTCTTTCAACAGGCACCGAAGCCAATGAACACGAAAAAAGTGCAACATGAAATGGCCTCTGTGTTTTCCAAAGGGACTTTGCTTCTTCATTCCTTCCCTTCTCTCAAAAACACCTCTTCTGTCTCCGTCTGCCTTGCCTGCCCGCCACGCCAATTCCACCCAGCCCAAACAACACCTGCTTCTTCATCTTCAACATTGCTTCCCAACCAACCCCCACAAAAAGCACATGTCTTCCCCGTTCTGTCCAGCTGGCACATACCTTTCACAACCCCGTGGCTGCTGCTCTCTGATCTGCCAATCGTCTTCAAATGCCTCTTTCTGCCTTTGGCGTTGTTATTCAATTCCTCTTTTGTTGTCTCTTTGCAGATTGCTGTCTTTCATGATTTATAAGACAGCACACACAGAAGGAGAGACAGAAAACATGGCTGAGGATCTTTCTGCAAAACGAATTCAAAACGAATTCAAGACGAACTGAGAGAGTTCTCCTTTTCTGCCCCAATCCTTCTCCTTCTCCACTGCTTCCTTTCCCCAATGAACACAAAAAACATTTCTGCATCATTTGGGAGCAGCTCCTATGCCCATTTCATCGTCAAGGAAATCCACTTCCCATGCGCCAAACACAACAGCCATCAAGCTGCAAATGCTCTTGGTGTGTTTTCTTCAATATATAAAAAGGGAACAAGCCTGATGATGCGTTTGCAAATAAAAAGGAATGAAATGAAGAAGAAGGGGAAAAAAGCGTGAAAGTCATATCGCAGACCTCGTGTTTGAAAGAGGAATACTGGTTTTCAGACATTTATTTCTTTCAGCTGAACCAATCTGGTTGTTTGTCATCCTTTCCTCCTCCTCCAAGTTCCATTCTCGTGTGCTGAAATGTAGATAAGGCACAAATACACAAACTGCAAAGAGTTCAGAAAAACAACAAAAAAAATCAAAAGAAAACCATCATTGTTTCTGTTTCTGTTTGAATTATTATTTGTTTGATCAAAAAAAATCAAAAAAACACTTGTGTTTGCTCTGTTTTTCTTTCGTTTTGCTCCCCATCAACAATGTTTGTGTTTTCTGATTGTTCTGCCGACGCAATGCTTTGCCCTGCTGATGGAACGTGTTTTTCGCAATCAGAATGGATGAGCGCGTCAACAGAGCGAATGCAGATGGAATCGAGGAGATTTCTCCAAAGAATAGGTTTGGGGGTTTGTTTATTTTTGCTGTGTTTTTTTCGGGCCACGTCTTTTGGTGATTTGCACAATTCTGCGAAGAGCTGTATAATGAGCTGGGGCAATGCTCAGAGGCGGAGCAAAAACAGAAGACAGAAGAAATGGACAGAGTGCTGAAAGACATGAGCACGGACGATATTTTTGATGTTTTCAAGGAAGAGCGGTTCGAGGAAATGCACAGAATGATTGAAGAAGAGAAAATGAAGATGGAGGATTGTGTGCGTTGGCTGATGGGCATTGGGCGTCGCACTGCATTGTGTGGTTTGTGGTGGATTAACTTTAAAGATTCTTTGCTGTGCAAACGATTTGAGAAGATGATTGTGAAAGAAGATGGGAGAAAGGAAGAAAAGAACGAAAAGCTGTTGATTCATCTTTGCGAGTGTTATCTTTTGCTATGCTATGCATATCCAAAGGAATTGCTTTCAATTTGTTTGCGTTGCGTTTTGAAAGTTGCTTCAGACAAAGATAGCAGTTGTGAAGCATTGATGGAAAAGGATATGGCTTTCACAGCCTTGGGCCACGTTGATGAGTTTGAGGCGTGCCTTTCTTTCTTTCTTTCTTTATTTCTTTCTAATTTTATTATATATATATATATTGAATGATTTTGATATTTGTTGACGAACACGCAAACAAAACAAAAACAGGAGGTGGATGAAGAAATGTATTTGGATGAAACATTGGAAATGATGAGATATCATCAGGAGCATCGCAACATGTCATCTTATGGATATCAGCTTGCGTGGGGGTTTTTGATAAGCAGACTGAGAAAAAACGAAAAGATGGAAAAGGTGATTGTGGAGGAGCTTCATTTTGTGAGAGAATCGAGGAGAGAACTGGAAGAGCTGAGAAAGCGGATGCACATGGAGAAAGCGGGAGACAGGCTGAAGAAAACAAATGAAGAAGAAGTTATTGAGAGATGGATTAAAGTTATTGGTGACTTTTTCGGATATTTCCGACTGAAGAACGAGGAATACAGCGAGCTGATTGGTGCAGTTGTTGGATTGTGCAAAGGAACGAGAGGGGATGGGAGCGCAATATTCATGAAGGGCATTGCTCGTCTGGCGAATGTTGCATGCCTTGAAGCAGTCAGCGTCGATTACTTGGCGAAGGGGGGAGCTGTTGATCTGATTTCCTCTGAAATGCGCCGATTGTGGTTGGATGACCAGACAGCAATTTATTGTTTGGATATCACTTTGAATATTTGTCTGAAACTGAGAAAAAGGGGGGTGGATGAAAGAGAGGAAGCAAAAAGGAGAGGGATGGGGAGAGAGATGTTTGAGAGGATGGAAGAAGAAGGGCACGAAGATGCAATCGCAAGCTTTTATGGAGTGTTATGTTTTCTGAATCGCAGATACGGAAATCATTTATCAGAAAACATATCAGACTATTTTGTGAATGTCTGATGAAACGAGAAGCATTTCATTTTGTTGGTGGATAATAATGTTTTTTTTATTTTTTTCATTTCTTTTCGTTTCATTTCTTTTCTTTTCTTTGGATTGGCTGACGATTCAGCAAACAGCTGCTTGAATCTTCTTTGGAAGCATTGATTATTTTTATTTTTATTTTTTATTTTCTATTCTTTGAAACAAAGTGAAAAAAAAGAAAGAAAAATGAAAAGAGATGAACAGAGTGCTTTGCCAGTTTTTCACAAATTGCGAAATCGCACCCTTCCTTCCCATTCCAGCCAGCTGTTCCATTTCCTACAAACCCCATCGCATCACCTGTTCCTCTGCTGAAAAGCATCCTCATCAGATGAATGTGCTGTTCGCAATTCCTCTTCCCAATTAGCAGTTGCTGTCTCCCACTCCTCAATCACAAGTCCAGCCAACACGCCCCAATCCTCCTCTTTTCTTCTCGCTCTACCATCTTCAAATCCATTCTCTTGGAGTGTTTCCTCGTCCCTTTTCAGTCCTGCGCTCTCTCCTTTTCAATTTTCTTTGCCTTCCTGTTTTGACTCCTTCGAAAAATACGTCTCAGTCTCTTCGCGCTTCTTCCGTTGCGCAACTCTGCGTGCCTCCAATGCATGTGCAGGCCGAAAGGCGAGTCTGGTTTGGTTGCAAAAGATTCAGTCTGCATTTGGCTCTGTTTTGCTTCTGATTCGCCTTCATTTCGATCTCTCAGGCTGCTCAGAACAACTATTATCGCAACAATAAACACAAAAAAATAAAAGGAAAGAAAAAGAAAAGGAAGCGAGCACACTTCCTATGAATGCATGCTCCTCATGGCTGGCAATGCCGTTTCCTCATCTTTCTCAGCTTCGTCGCTTTCCTTCAAGCATTCCGAATCTGATGCAACCTCTTCCAACAAAAGTGGCCAGAAAAGTGATGATATCCCAAATGGCAAACCAGAAGCGCTCCTTTCTTCGACTGAACTCGCGCATTTCTTTTCCAGAAATCATCTCTTCATGCTGAGTTTGTTGAACAAAGACCATATTGGTTTTTTTTATTAAAGTTTGGTTAACGGTAAGCATTGATAAGAGGGGCGCATCTGCCTATGCCTTCTGAATAATGAGTGCACCATCCATGCTGAATGCCATTTTCTATTGTTATAAGTTGTTCTGTTTCTTATATCAACTGGCACATCATCCATTTTTCATAAATTGTACAATCTCTCTAGTGCATAACTTCCTGAACAAAATAATCGTTGTCAGTGGATGCACCAACAAAATAATCGAGATGAAAGATTTTTCACAATTTCCCTTAACAAATATTGAAATGAATTTGTTCTCATCCAAGTGCTTATGGGCCAACAAGTTCGAAATATCTTTGATAAAAGCAAATGAATTGTGTGATATTCTGTGCAATGGCAGCGTTGATGGTGCTAGCAGATGCGAGGGCAGGGCCAGCACAGCCGCTGGCGCTGGCAGCGCGTGTGGGCCGGGCAGAGCAAGGAGCAAATGGGCTGGAGCAAGTTGTGCGTCTGGCCGACGGGGAGTACGAGACGGGGTCGAACATGATAGCAATGCGCAAGCTGGTGGTGAAGGGAAGCGAAAAGGCGTCCGTCGGGGCAGTGGTGGCGGCAGAGGCCGGGGAGAAAGGAGAGCTGTTCAAACTGGAGAAGTCGAGCCTTTCGCTTCGCTGGGTGGGGCTGAGGAGCGTGTGGGCGAGCGTTGCAGAGGTGGGGGAGGAGAGCAGGCTGGGGATGCGGAAGTGCGAGATGGCGCTGGACTTTGGGCGTGTGCATGCAGTGGTGAACCGTGGCGGGTTTGTTGAGCTGTCGGAGGTGCAGCTTGTGCCAGTGGGCGGGGCAGAGCGGGTGCTGACGCTGGTGAAAGGGATGGGGCGTGGGGGCGAGGTGCGGATGTTTGGGATGGAGTTTGAGGGGCTGAGCACAGCGAGAGGAGAGGCGCTTGTGACAGACAGCTGTGCAGAGGCAGTGGTGCTGGAGGGGTGTGTCTTCCGGGGCATTCGTGAGGGGGCATGGGCAGCAGCAGCAGAAGAAGAAGAAGAAGAAGAAGAAGAAGAAGAAAAGAAGGCGCTGGGAGGGGCGCAAGCGTGCAGGGTGCATGGGTGCAGGTTTGAGGAAGTGGAAAACGGGCTGTATGGATGTGTTGTGATGGGGATGCTTGGGGGCGGGGCTGTGGAGGTGGAAGAGTGCACGTTCGACAGCTGCAAGACGAGCGGGGTGGAGGCGAGAGCAGCAGGAATTGCAGCAGCAGCGTCGGCGGAGGGGGTGTTTGGGCGAGCATCGGCGACGTACCGGTCGAACACATTCAAAAACCTGCACAGCACAGGAAGCGGAGGGGCGATCTATTTTGTCAGCAGCGGGACACTGACGATTTCGTCGTGCCGGTTTGAAGAGTGCTCGGCAGAGCAGAGCGGGGGAGCGGTTGCGGTGGAGCCGCTTGACGGGTCAGCGGGGAGCGTGGAGATTGCATCGTCGTCGTTCAAGACGTGCTCGGCGTCGTTGGATGGCGGGGTGCTGTTTGTGGGCGGGAGCGGGGCAGGGTCGGTGGTGGTGAAGTCGTCATCGATGCAGAAGTGCAGTGCGGGAGGGCGCGGGGGTGGGGTGTGCATGAACGGGACGCTTGTGCTGAAGTCGAGCGAGGTGAAGGAAGCGTCGGCGGGGTGTGGAGGAGGGGTGCACATTGAGGTGGCGAGCGGGGTATCGGAGATTGTGTCGTCGACGATCAAGGACGCGAACAGCAGCGGGCGGGGCGGGTGTGTGTATGTTGGGGAGGTGAGCGAAGGGGCGCGGCTGGAGATGAGGTCGTCGGATGTGAAGAGAGGGAGGGCAGAGGAAGAAGGAGGGTGTGTGCATTTGGGGAAAGTGCTGAAGAGGGGGTCGTTTGTTTGCGAATCGACAACGATTAAGGATGGGGTGACAGGGACAAATGGAGGGTGCCTGTTTGTGGAGTCGGTGGGTGGGCAGGGGAAGTTCACGATGAAGTCGTCGGATGTGAATGGGGGAGAGGCGAAGAAAGGGAGAGGGGGAGGGATCTTCTTTTCGGCAGGGCAGAAGCAGGAGGTGTATGAAGCGAGCGAGCGGCCGCAGATGATCATGAACTACATGATGTTTTCGGGGAACGAGGCGCAGAGCGGGGGGAAGGACATCGAGGCAGAAGAAGGGTGGAGCACGATCATCACAGAGAAGGTGTTCTACCGGTCGTACTCGATGAGCGAGCAGCCGCGTGTGTATGTGGAGGGGACAGGGGACATGAGCAACGTTTTGCCGGATGCGCCGTTCAAGAAGGTGATCATAGCGGCAGTTGTGGCATTCGCAGTGGTGGCAGCGGTTGTGGCGGTGGGTGTTGTGCTGTGTGCGTGCTTCTGTCCGTGCTGCGCGTGCTGTGCGTGCTGCCCGTGCTGCCGGCAATACAAGCTGCGGAAGGAGAAGGAGGAGAAGAGGAGGACGCGGCTGATGGTGAATGGGAGCAGCTTTGCGCTGCCAGCTGAGCCGCGGTCGACGAGAGACGAGAACGAGAGAGGGATGGGGCAGATGGTTGTTGCAGTGGACACAGCACAGAACGATCAGAAGTTTGGAGCAGAGCCTAACGGAAGCAGCGTGCAGACAGTTCAGATGGCACAGATGGCACCAGCAGGGATGGCGCCGTATCCGGTGCTGCCGCAGCAAGGGCAGGTGCCAGTGGCAGTGGGAGTGCAGTTTCAGGCGCCTCCGATGCAGCCGCCACCACAACAAGGGGTGGTGTATGGACCAGTGGGAAATGTGGCAGCTGGGTACATGCCAGTCTATCAGGGCACACAAGCACAGTATGTGATTGCGCAGCAGCCGTATCCACAGCCACCTCAACCACCTCAACCATCTCAGCCACCTCAGACACCTCAGACACCTCAGACACAGCCAGCCATTTCACTGCCGAGCCAGTCGGATGTGCCTCAGAAGGAGATCGACAGCGACTTGCCTGTGAAAGTGTAGAGAGAGAGAGAGAGAGAGCGCCGAAGATGGTGCTTGGGTAGTTGTTTATCTTGTGTATTCACTTTCTCACTTTCTTTCTTTCTTTCTTTTTCTTTCATTTTCTTTTCATATCTTATCTTCATTTTCTCTTTCTTCTCCATTCATCATCATCATCATCATTTGCTTTCATTTGCCTTCATTTGTGAAAGCTGTGCCTTCTGTTGGATGGTGAGTGTGATTGCAAGTGTTTGCAGTCAGCAGCATCATCCATCTTTTATTCAATGCAATTTGTGTGTGCACTTTTTAGAGCTCTTTGTGTGCTGCCCTGCGCCTCTTATCCATTTTCCATAAGTATTTTTCGCATTTTCGTTTTTTTGTTGAATTTTTATTGTTTTGTCGTCTTTTATGTTTTTTGAGTCTTTGCGTTTTCGATGAGTTATGAATGGCTTTTCGTGTGTTTTTTTATGGTTTGCTGGGTTTTCGTTGGACTGCAAACGCGTTTTCCACACTCTCATCAGAAGATGAGCGTTTTTTTCTCCATTAATAGTATTTTCGTGTGCAACAGCTGGCTTTCTTTTTTTTTTCCCTTGTTCTTGTTCTTTCATTTGTGCCTCTTTCCTCTCGGAACAAGTGAAAAGGAAATTTAAAAAAAAAAATCAAAAAAAGTATTTAAAAAAAAAAAAGGTGAAATGAAGTGAAATGAAATGAAAGCAAAGAAGAAGAAGAAGAAGAAGGCAGAGCCAGCAGTTGTGGATTACCCCCAAAAAGGAGATGCCAACAGCCCCTTTCCTTTGGCTATTCTCGCTTGAACAGCTCTGCCCCCTTCTTCCTCATCCTCTCCTCTTCTCGGTTGTACTTCGCAAAGAACTTCGACTGCTTCTTCTGCTGGCGCTCTTCGTATATCAAAATGGAAGTTACAAAACGTCATTATTGAGATGAAAGATAATTATCAAGTTATATTCTAATCTCCTCTTTGAATCAATTTCCTGTTGATTGCTTCATCAAAAGGGAGTTAAATATGAATCTCTATCAGTGTCATAGTCATCGAAGGAATCGTCAGTATCTGCTTTGCTGACTCTTGATGTGCTTTCGTCAAACTGGCCTGTTGTCTTAGCATCTTCTTTCTTCTTCTTGTTGCTGTTGTGCTCCGACTCAACACTTGAATGATCATCAAAACGAAGATTGCCAAATGGCGTTGTCCTGTCGTCTTCATCAAAATACGCATCGTCGTCAAAATCGTCTTCCGCATAATTATTGTTTGTGCTAGCTTCTGTTTTGCTCATTTCATTGTGCTCTTCCTCTTTTCCTTCAGCTGGCTTTTCTTCTTTTTTATTCTCTTCAATTGTTTTATCTTCTTTTCCTTTTTCGTTTTCTTTCATTTCTTCGATTTTCTTGTTCTCATTCTCTTTCTCTTGATTTTTAAGAAATCCTTCGCCATTGAAATTAAAGCCGCCATTCTCTTCTGATTCAGCATTATCGCTCTTTTCCTCCTCTTCTACGTCTTCGTCTCTCCAATCGCCTTCAACTTCCTCGCCTTTTTCACTCACTTCACTTTTTGTTGAAGATTTCCGACTTCCGATATCAAAGTTATCTGGACGATCTCTTTGGAAAGCGTCTCCTTCATCCATCACTTCTGGTTGGAATTCATTCAAATCTTCTATTTCTTCATCCAATTTAAGGTGTTTCTGGCTATTTTCTCTGCTGTTGCTTGCAGATCTCATTTCAAATGCATTCGTTTTCTCAATCTCTTCCTTCTCTTCCTCTTTTTCTTTTTCTTTTTCTTTTTCTTTTGTTGCTTCTTCTTTAACTTCGTCTTTTCTAGAAGAAATTGTGTTCGAATGTTTGAATTCATCATTTAACACGTCATCGTCAGGCCAATCATTTTTATTTCTTTGGAATCCTTTAACACTTCCTTTACTGTTAACTGAGCTTTTTTCTTCTTTTCTTGCTTCATTTTCCTCTTCATCATTGTTATCATCATCATCTTCTTCTTCTTCTTCTTCTTCTTCTTCTTCTTCCTTCTCAAAATTATTTTCTTTGCTTTTTATTTCTTTTTTCCTTTGTGATTCCTTTTCAATTTCACCAGCACTTCTGCCACTTTCTTTCAAAGAAGTTTTCGAACCTTCGCGCGACATTTGATTTCTCTCATTCAAAACAGAATGTTCCTCTTCATCCAAATCTTTTGACTCGGAAAGCAGAGTTTCTGAATACTTCCTCTGCAATTCTTTCAATTCTTGGTATTTTGAAGAAATATCATCGTATTTCAGTTTGGCTTTAACATCTTTTGATTCTTCTTCTTCTTCTTCTTCTTCTTCATTTTCGTCTGTCTTCTGAAAATGTTGTTCCTTTTTTGTTTCTCTTCTTCTTTCGTCCTGTTTTTTGTTATCTTTTCTCGTTTTGCATTCAGTCTTTCGAGGTTTGCCTTTAAATTTCTCAGATTTGGCGCGTTTTTTGTTGGGGACAAATTCGTTTTCCTCTTCTTCTTCCTCATCATCATCTTCTTCTTCCTCTTCTTCTTCCATTTCTTCATCTTCCTCTTCCTCTGTTTCTTCTTCTTCCTCTTCGTCATCATTATCTTCATCGTGTTCTTCTTCATCGCTTAATTCATCTTCAAAACTTGTTTTCTCATCTTCCACAATTTCAGACTCATCTCTTCTTTTCTTTTTATTTCCTGTTTTCTTCTTCTTCTTCTGAGTCTTCTTCTGCTTCATTTTCTCCTTCTCCTTTTTTTCATTCAATCCTTTCCTTCTTGTTTTGCCTGTTTCGTTCTCCTTCTCTCCCGATGCTTCTCTTCTCAGCAGAATTCTCCTTCTCTCTGCATCCACCCCATGTAGCAGCTCAAACTCTCTCTCAGCCTCCTTGTCGTACTCTTCCCACAACAAATCAGATCTGTTTGATTCGGTCTCTGAATAGCTTGCTTTATGCTTTTCTTTGCCTTTATCCTTATCTTCAGCTGCAATGTGCTGAAGTTGCAAAGGAAGCGATGAATATTTCGAAGGGGGAATTGATTTTGTGTTTGAATTTTGAGAATATGGCTGTTGAATTGGCGATGCTCCATAACCCTGGTTGGGCAGCCAAATTGATGAAGAGGCAGAAGCAGAGGCAGAGGCAGAGGCAGAGGAAGAAGTGGATGCAGATGGCTGAAGAGAAGAAGGAGAGCTGAGAAATGACGAAGGAGGACGAGAGTCTCGAAGGAAATCCGAAGAATAAGGAGAAGGAGAAGGAGAAGAAGATGTTGTTGTTGATGATGATGAATATAAGCCAGGCTGAAATGAAATATCAGAAGAAGGGAAAGATGAAGAAGAAAATAAACTTGATGAAGGTTGATATGAAGAAGAAGAGGGAAAACTTGTGTTTTGAATGGATTGTGGTGCAGAATATGAAGTGCTGAAAGGCAAATTGGATGGTTTGCCTGTAAAATTACTTAAGAAATTGTCATTTGATGTTCGCGCTGATGAAGAATAAGGTAAATCGTATGTTGCAACTTGTGAAGGATATTGCGATGAAGGATCAAACACATTTTTCCCTGCTGTTGAATGGAAAATGGATGCAACAGGTGAAACTGAGGAGGAGGAGGAAGAAGAAGAAGAAGAATCAAGTCCATAGTTTGAACTGGCTTTTAAGTCTTTTGAATAAGGTTCTTCAAGCAAAGTAGCAGCAGCGGAGGGAGGTGAAGGAAGAGAGGGAGGAAGGGTGTTGGGAGAAGCGAAGCGATCAGACGAAGAGAGGGGCAACGGAAAATCCTGAGAACTTATGTTTTTCTGATGTGATTGGCGTTTGGCTGGAGAAGAGGAGGAAGAAAGTTCTGTTTGGAAAGGTGATAATCCTGAGGAAGAAGAAAAGATGTTCGAATAGTCTGTTTTTTGGCTTTCATAAGGAAATGCTGTGGATTCTTTGGATGAAGAAAGCTTCGCGCTTTTATTTATTGGCAACACTTCTTCTTTTTCTTTTCCTTCTTCTTTTCCTTCTTCTTCTTCTTCAAAAAGTGGCTCAACAACAGTCGTCCATTTAGCTTTCTTTGATTCATCGCTTTGTTGTTGGGCTTTTGACATTTTTGTGTTTTTTGTGCTTTTCTTCTTTTTTGACTTCGTCTGTTGGTCATTCTGTTTGAGTTCTTCTGCTTTAATCAGCTCCTGCATATGTGCTATCTTTTCATCCAATTCAAGCTCCTCCTTTTCAAGCTTCACAAAGTCGTTGATAGAAAATATTGATTCACAAATAGTTTACATGCACACACACACACAAAAAAAAGAAAAGAAAAGAAAAGAAAAGAAAAGAAAAGAAAAGAAAAGAAAAGAAAAGAAAAGAAAAGAAAAGAAAAGAAAAGAAAAAGAAAAAGAAAAGATAAAACATTTTAAAAAAATAAGTGATGTATTAAAAAGCAAACTTCTTCTCTTTCTTGTTGCAACTGTTTCAGTTTGTCTGAATAACTCTCTTCGATTTTCCTTTTTATTCGTGTTTCTTCCACTTTCAGTGCTGCTTCGACCTTAAATAAACATTAATATTCAAAAAAATGAAAATTTCCGCAAACTTTCTGTTTTGCAAGAAGTTCTGCTTGCTGCTTGGATTCGATGCGAATACGGTCCATCTTTTGCTGCGCCTGATTGAAGTAATTTTCAGTTTGTTTTATAAAGCATTGTTATTCGTAAAATAACTTGTGATTCATACTATTCTCTGTGAATCTTCTCTTTCTCTTCGTAAAGCTTCGAATTCTGATTGAATTTCGTCTTTTGAAATCAAATCTGCTTTGAATAAAATATTAATTTCGAAGATAAAAAAAAGAACTACTTTTTCTTCCTTCTTTCATAATGGCAACATTTTCTTCACTTAGCAACTTTTCTTTCCCAAGTTTTTTCAAGCAACTCATAAAACGAATCAATAACGGTGGATTGCTTTTTGTAAGTTCATCATTTTCAGGATGAATCTGCGATTATGAAAATGTGGAATTAAAAGTGTCAAAAAATTTTTCGGCAAACCAATTGTTCAAAAAGATAAGAACTTTCAGGACCTATCTTCAACATATGAAGTATTTCAATGTCCGATAATGATATTAAATCTCTCGATATTTCTCCCTCGGTGGAAAAAACGTTTGCAGTTGAATTATATCCTTGCCATTGAAAAAATTGTGCAATCATTGCATCAATTGCCTGGCATGTTAGAGTTTTTGGTTTTGTTTCGGAAAAGTCTCGTTTTTTAAGGACAGTTTCCAGCAAAGAGCCACGAACTTCAGTCTATTTTAACTATTCTGTAAATTATCAAAATTGCTCAATTACAAACCTGAACTTTTTTTAAAATTCCTTTTTTTCTCAAAAATTGATGAACCAAATCTCTTGTTTCTTCATCAGCCATCAATCCAAATGAAGCTAAATAAAATTTTGAAACTGATTGAAAATATTATGGTAATATCAAAAAGGGTTGAAATCTTTGATTATAGTTAATGAATGAATTTCCTAAAAATCGTTCAATTTGATTGTAGAAAATTGAAGCAGAAAGGTCATATTCTGGATCATTGATGATATGGAAAATACTCAAAATCAAAATTTGTATTTCGACTTTTTTCTTCCATGTTGACAACTATCTTCGAATTTTTCTTTTGAAAATAATAGAAGGCAAAGAAAATATTGTGTCTAAACTAATGATACTGTCCTCGTACCCTTCTTCCTCCAATTTTTCGAAAAGCTCTCTTTTTGCTATTTTTCTTTTTATTTCACAATTTTCTTCAATCATCTTTTCATTAATCCGATTTAAGAGCAAAGATAAAAATTCTGTGCATGTATATACTTGGATTCTTACCAAAGTTGGATGATTTAGCACAGCAAAAATAACCTCAATTGCGCCTTCTCTCATCAATTCATTGATGATTTCCATTTCTGTTGTAATCATCTTTGAAAAATGTTCAACGCAGTTGATAAACAATTCTTTCTGTTCGTCCTTTGCAATTCTGCACAAATTCACCAAAGATGCAGCCAGCTTTGAGTATTCATCTCCTAGTGATTCAAATCTGCGCATGTTGAAAAAATACCAAAGATTAGTCAGCCATCTCTTTATTATTGATTCCTCTTTCGTATGTTTTTGTGCCTCCTTTTTCTGCATGTCCATCTTTCCGTCCAATTCTTCCACTTCTCTCGCTGCTTCTCTCACAAAGTGCAGCTCTTTAACAACGACATCTTCCAGTTCTCTATTCTCATTCAATCTGAACATAAGAAACATCCAAGCAGATTGATATGCAAGTTGTGAAAGATTATGATACGTCTGATGATATTTTATAATTTCAGTGATTTCATTTTGATACAATTCTTTGTCTATTTTTTCCTTCATATAATTCCAAAATTAATAAAAGAAGAAATTGCTTGATAAAATAAAACAAAGCTACAACATCAAAATGCATACGTCACGCACACAAATGGTACTTAAAGCCAATAACGCTATCTCCACTTCTTTTCTAACTTTTTCAGATTCCCCTTTTCTCAAAGAAACTGTAAAAAGAACAGGAATGCTAATTGAAAGCAAGACTTTAGATAAATTATTCCTTTTTCCGAATAGTAAGAAATAGCATTCGCAAAGATCAGTCAATACATTTTCATTCTTTTCTTCTTTTTTTTCCTCTCCTTCAATTATCAAATGCTTCAATCTTTTGCGTAACGAAGAATTTTGTGATTCATAAATCCATTTGTCATTAGCAATATGATAGAATCCAATATTCTTTAAAAGCAAAATTGCATGTTCCAAAGATAAATTCTTCTTTTCGATCATTTCATTTATTTCATTAAAAAATTCCTTTGGTAATGCATGATGAAATTCCCTTTCGCTCATCCTGTCCACTAAAGCATTCATTTCATTAATTTTTGTTCTTTGTTTTGCGTCACACGCGTTTTCAAGTTCATTAAACAATTCTTCATCATTTTAAATGAGTCACATTCTGGTGAAATAAGTAAATTTTGCATACCAAAAAAAAGTTTCGGAACAGGCATCTTTAACAAATATTAATCAAAATATGAGTTTCAAAACCATTTTGAAAATTCAAATTTGTTTAAAATCTTGATAAAAATTGTTATAATTCCATTTATGTTTTTAATACCTTTTGAATTCTTTTTATAATTCTCATGCTGCACAAGTTATGTTTGCAATATGGGACAGAATTCTTGCATTAATGAAAAATTCAATGTTTTGTACCAAACTTTTACCGAAATCACATCATTATAAATCATCCGTAACATTGCAAATAATAACAAAAAATTCAAAAATTGAAAAATTTAAAAATATAGTATGGAACAAAATTCATAAAGCTAAATATTTAATCCCATTTGCTCGATAAATGGTGTCTCTAATTTGATTAGTCACAAATTTATAAAAATTCAGTCTTTCTTCGGAAAAAAAAAGATAGAGAGAGAGAGAGAGAGAGAAATGAAAGAAATTGAATAGAAAGAAAAGAAAAGCATTCTGACTCTCCAAGCTCCTCAGTTTATTTTGTTTTTCAATAATTTTGAGGTGAATTAGTAGTCTTTGTTGCCATGTTAAACATTTTGCAATGAAAGCAGAAAAATATGGGGGAAAATTTAGACTTTCAAACTTTTTCTGAACAAAAGGCATTGAAGAATTGATACACTCATAACTTTTCTGAACTTTCTCAGATTTCAGAATAAATAAGATTCTCATTTCTGCAAACATGCATCATTGAAATAAAGACATTAAGAATTGAGACATTTCATGAATGTCAAAAAATGGACCCATTTTTATTGAATTTTTGATCACAAAAAGTTCATCAATGATGTATAATTTTTCAATGAAAAAACCTGAAGTCAAGTATTTTGTCGCATTTGGTCCCAAATGACAAAACAAAACAAAACAAAAAATAATAATAATACAGATATCGCAAAAAATACCGGACATCACTCAAAATACCGGACAAGATCGTTTTCTCAATAACTGCAAGAGGAATAATTCTGACAATTTTCCTCAAAACACATCTCATCAATACAAACTCACGTGACAAACAAGACTTTCATGACTTCCTCGTTTATGCTCGGAAAATAATTATTAAAAATTCTTTGGGAAACTCAAAATCCACTTTCTCCGAAATTTTAAAAATTGATATTTCTGAGCAAAAACGAGGAAGTCATGAAAGTCTTGTTTGTCACGTGAGTTTGTATTGATGAGATGTATTTTGAGGAAAATTGTCAGAATTATTCCTCTTGCAGTTATTGAGAAAACGATCTTGTCCAATATTTTGTGCGATGTCAGGTATTTTATGCGATATCTGTAATAATAATAATAATAAAATCATTGTAGTGACAGATTTAACGTTTGAAAATAAAAAAGATTTTTTTTATCAGTTCATCTTTTCGAAGATATCATTATTCAGTTTTTTCTGAATGAAAATCACCAAAGATGATCCTTAAGTTCAATTTCTATAAACAAAATTTCATCAAAAATTCACAAATTATAATTAAACAATGTCAATGTTCAAATTATCAAATCTCTTTAAAAAACGATTTTTTTCAGATAAACGATAATTCACTCACTTTTCTTCTTTTTTCAATAAAAATTGTTTCGAACACAAGTTTTTTTTGAAAAAAAAACGTGCAATCAGAAGATATCAAAATATGTCACTTTAACCTCGTGATTATGAAAAAAATAAATTAATTAGAGAATTAAAAATTTTTTAACATGTTAACTATTCCCCATTCTTAGCTATATGTGGTAATCCAAAACCAGATAGAGAAGAAAGAAATGAAGTGATCTCTTTCTCAAAGCGAGCTTTTTCTTGCATTAATCGTTCATTTAATTTATTTTGTTCGAACTTTTTTGCATCAACTTCATTTTGAATTTCGTTAAATTGATCTTCAATTTCTCTGAATCGAAAAAAGTTGTTAAATAAAAAACTCAAGGAAAGACAAAACTGTATGGATTCACTTGCTTCTGTAAGTAAATCTTGAATTCTTATTGCAAGTTCTATTGAATACAAATCAATGCACAGTTTGATTTTTGAAAAGATCACAAAATTATAATTTCAAAATGAACACGCTATTCAACCTTTAAAAAGTTCTACAGGGGAAGTAACAGATGCAAAAATATTAACAGTATTCGATACGTCTGACTTTTCTGACGATGCAGCTTCTTCAGGACTTAACATCTTGCTTATTCATTTTCCGGACATTCATCTTGGAAAGCGGGAGGGATCATCATTTACTGTATTCATGAACACTTTTGACGAAAGATGCTTCAGAACAATATTTTTTAAAATTATTTTGCTTTTGTCACATTCATCAAAGAAGATGTTTTGACTCGATGGAATTTACCCATATTAAATTTTTGAACGAGTTTTTAAAAGTTATTCAGTGAAAATCATCTTATTAAAAATCGAATACTTTTAAAAATCATACGAAGGTTCATTTATAAAATTTCTTTCAATTTTTTTTATATTATAGAATTTTTCAAAATCTGTTAATCATTTGAAAATTGATTTCTATGCTTTATCTGAAATATTTTTACAGAAATTCACAGGATGTTGATTGGACATTGCTTTATATTACTGATTGGGCTGTTTTTCAATTGTTATGCGAGTCATTCTCCAATTGGTTTGTCCCATTTCCAAACAAATGAAATTCAATTCTTTTCATATTTTGCTTTATTTTGTACAGATATCTTTTCTTTATATACTGTTGGAGTCAATGATATTTCTACGTCTATATTTTACAATGTGGAGAAAAACAAACAATATTTTATCGATAAATCTTTTCTGCATGTTCCTGCATTGATTTCAACGAGAAGCGCAGTTTTAAGAAGTCTAACAGTTCATTCCGAATATACAAATACTCGATTTTATGACAATAAAATTGGAAATAGTTTGTTTTTCTTTTAGTTCGAGAAAAATTGTAAAAAATAATTTACATTTTCATTTTGCAAAGAAAAATTAATTTTTGATTATGCAAATTCACTAAATAAAATAACTAATGTTTCATCTTTGCAAGCTGAAAAAGGATATGAACCAGAACGTTTTTACCAGACGTTTTTATCAAATAAATATGAAGAAGAAAGTTCGAAATTCTCTGAATTTAGCGATTTCTGCGCGACGACTCAGCGATTGTTCAATATAGAAATAGCAAATGTTATAAAAAAGATTCAATATTTTAAACCAACAACTCAACTTCTTCAAAGAAAAATGCTTATCTCTCGATTTAATAAACTTTTTAATGAGCGAAAGATAAATTTACAAAGTTGTTTGAATGAATACGATTTTCAAAGAGAATCACTTTATCTGCAAATGGATGAAGTTTTAAATCATAGTGCTTCATTTCCCATTGTGTGCAACAGTTTCTAATTTTTTTAAAGTTCATCATTAATTTTTTTAAAGGGAGAAAATGGGCTTAATTCACAAGAAAAGGCTACATATCTGACGCAAAGAAATGTTCTAGTTAGTGAAATTCATAACCTTCAAAGGGAATGCAAAATAGGCTCTGATATAATTACGGATAATGTGATAAACAGAAACCAACGAAAACAATGCAGATCCATATTACCAAAAATTGAGAAAGAATTCAGCAAATGGGTTGAAGAGGCTGTTCTGCTGTTGAAAAAGAATTCTCCGTCTTTGAGTGCATCATCTTCTTTGATGAACGATGGTAGAATGACCACAGCAATAATTAGCGACATGCTTGCAGTTCTATCTGTTATTTGTGAGACACTCAAAATTGCTCAGTCAAGCTTTGTTCTCGATGACTATCACAGACTCAGTTTTATGGACGAGTATGTTCTCAATGAACCAGAATTAACTTTTACTCGCAATTCATTGTCGACTCATCGGCCAAACGAGACGATTGTTTCGCTTAGCAACAAGGAACTTTTTTTGGGCTTGTCAGCTGCAAACGAAAGCTTTACACGCTTATTCAATGCGGCAGCCAATCATTTTAATACACTGCAGGATTCTGATACTAACGATGGAGAGAAAGAAATAATCCAAAAAGAACTGGAAAATCAGAATGAAGAAGAAGAAGAGGAGGAAGAAGGAGAAGAAGAAGAAGGCGTTCTTTTGAACGGATGGATGGTTGAATCCAAAGTTACGTCTGTTTTTGATGTTGCTGTGCGATATGTTCGCTTTATAGGAACAAAATTACGTGAAACAGCTGAAGAGAGAATGAATGCTTTCAAAATAGACAGAAATAGCATTGCAAATTTGCATCACAAGAATTCACTCACTAAATCAAAGAACGAAGAACCATCAGTTCATTCTCAAGTTCAGTCTCACTTTTTGCATCCGTTTTGGAGTTGTGTTCGCGACAGCCTGAATTCGATGCAGAATTTCCTTGCTTCACACGATCCAGCGCAGCCACTCAGCGTCTCGTCAGCCACAGCATTCCTCCACCCGTCGTCCTGCTTGTCGCACTTCAGAGACATACCCCAGTTCGACTTGGATTCTGCCTTCCCGCTTCTTGACACATCTCTTGAGTCATCGTTCTCTCAGAATGACAGACAGAACTTGCTTGAAGAAGAAAGCCTGGACACATTCACGATCCCTGGAACGACTGTTGCTGTGGACAAGATAACTCCAAAGGCAGCAAATCAGTCATTTCTGTTGAACACACAGGCAAACTATTCTCTGATATCGCCTGCAGGAGCCATACGCCTCTCAAGGGAAAAGAAGCAGAGGAATGGGAAAGAGGAAAATTGGGTTGTGCTCAGATTTGGCTCTACGGTTGCATCCAGCAAATGGAAAACCGCGAAAGCAAAGACACTGAAGCAGATGAGAATTATTGCTGCTTCAAAAAGGTCAAAGGTAATGCTTGCTAATGCTTCGAATACTGAACAAGAGGGAGAAATAGGCAAAAAAGAAGAAGAGATAGTCAAAAAAGTGTGCATTTCCAGCGAATTTGAGCATCCTGTAACTGCACCCTGCATCCAAAAAGAAGTGGAACCTGTTCTAGTCGGGATTAGCGGACGACGCCGTGATGAAGCAGCGCGAAGTGTCGGTGGGTTGAATTACGATGAGGTGATGAAGTGGAAAAAGCGAGTGTCGCTTGAAGAGTACAGAAGGCGGACAGCGCTGAGCATCCGGTCGCATCCGCTGGAGTGGACATACAAAACTGGCAGTAATTATAACACAGTGATGGAGAATAATCCGAGATTGTCGCCATTTGTGAAAGATGAGAAGCAATTCGGAGATAAGAAGATCCACTACATGCCTTGGGGATACCGCAAGGATCCCTTGTCGGCAGAGATGTACATCTGCACAGAGCCAGCAGAGATGCTTCTGAGGCGGAACAACTGCACATTCTTAGCCTGCCGCGAAGAAGGATTCTGGCTGAACAAAAGACAAGGGCACCAATGTGAAGAGATGGTGGGTGAGTATGTTCCAGTGGGATCAAACATTAAACAGCCGTGCAATCCAATCACAAATGACATGGTGTTCATACCAGGAAGACAGTCAGAACCAGACAACTGTGCGGTTCAGTGCATCAACAGGGAGCAGTATCTGAACGAGCGCAGAGAGTGTGTGGATGTGGAAAGAGGGTACCACTTCTCTCGTGGTGAAGGGCCGTTCCCTGTTTTGTGTGCGCGGAATGTCAGCGGACTGCTTCTGCGCGGAACAGAAAGATGCGGATCGAAAGATGTTCCAGTCAAAATGGATGTGTTGTTCCAGATGGTCGCAGAAGTCGGCGATGTGCAGCTGAGTGTCAATGAATGGGAAGAGCAGAAGAATGCTGCAATGAACGAAGCGCACATCGAAGAAGACTGGCCGATGCTGCTTTCACACAGCGGAGGGAGAGGCGGTGCGTGGATCGTTCTACCAAAAGACAATTCATCCATTCGAAGCGAGGGAAATGCAACCATTTTTGGTGTTTTCCCGACTTGGGCTCTGGCTGTTGAGTGGAAGTGGGTTGAAGGAGCAGTCGATGATGATTCTGTGCTTCCCGATCATTTCAACGTTGCTGTTCGCTTTTTGTCGCACATCCACTACGTGAACATCACAACACCGTTTGTGTTTGCTCTTCCTTCCACGTCTGTCCATTGCTCGTTCGATGTCTCCCCAATCAACTCGACACACCACAGAATCCTTCTCTTCATCAACGGCACTCTTCTGCGCACAGCCATTGCACTAAACGGTGCAAATGCACAAAGCAGAGGCAGAAGCGTGTTCAACAGAACTGCAAAGAATGATGCAACGCTGTTTGTTGGAGGGCTCCTGCAACAAACAGAACAGTTTCCAGATGAATGGATTGGCCCGCTGCAGTTTGGTGTAAGCGGAATCAAGATTTTCGGTGTGGGAGATGGAGGGAGGCCAACATATGAGAAATTTGAAGGAGAAGGAGAAGGAGAAGGGAGCGAAAGAAGTGAAAGCAGTGTGATTATTGCAGACGATTCTGAAGAGAACTTGAATATTGGTGAAGGAGAAGGAGATCAAGTGAGCAATGTGGATGATTGGATAACAAAGACTTGGAAGAAGATATACCATCGATATGAACTTCGATGGAAGCAGGTTGAAGAATTCTATGAAAATATCGACAAATACAGAAGAATGGCTAAAAATGGGAACAAACAAAACGAGGAGAAGCAAACAAGCAATGTGAAAAAGAAGTCATGGTTTTCTGTATTCAAATTTAAGAAGCATGTTGGACAATCGAAACACAAAGCAAACAGTTTGACAGAGAAAAAGAATTACGTTCAAAAACTGAAGCACTTTTTGAATGTACAGAAACAGATCGGGAAATATAAAGAAGAAAAGAAGCAAACAACTCAAAAATTAGAAAGTCAGCTAATGCTGCAAACAAATATCAATATGAGAAATAATGCAGAGCAAGAACCAGAGAGCTATGAGCGTTTTGAAGCCCAATTTTTGGATGTGCAAAAGATCAAGAATTCGAACATCGTCAACAAAAATCCCACTTCTCGTCGTTTGTTTGAATCGTATTTGTGCCCACCAGGAATGCCCTTGCGACCTCTTTCCTCTTCCTCCTCCTCCTCCTCTTCCTCCTCCTCTTCTTCTTCCGCCAACAGCAACTTGACTGAAAAAGCCACTTCAACCAATTCAGTTTCCACTCACATTTGCAGCTGCCCTCCAAATAGCGAATATGTCTCCTATCTTTCCAGATGCCTTCCGTGCTGCCCTTCTTTCTCTGTCCGTGGGCTTGATGGCGTGTGCATTGTGCCTCCAAACAATTATCTTGGGTGGAAAGGAAGATACATCACTCTGCTTGCTTTTGGCGAACACCCATTAAATGCTTCAACGTCTGCTACTGAAACAGCTTCTGGAAAGCTTTTCTATTCTTCTCTGGTTCCTTTTATTGCTGGGCTTCATCCGCTCGACAAAAACGGAGACGTTATTCCTGCGACTGCAGCAACAGAAGGTGTGGAAGATGAAGATTCATATAAGCGCGCTGCAATTTCTGATCGATTTAGAAATTGCTCTGTTTTGCCAGAATTATCAGCAAATGCGAAAAGAATAACAACTGAATATATTTCTTATTTGGATGAGAATGCCAATTCTATTCAATTGTATCAAAGCTCTTCTCTTCGAAGATTAAGAGTCACTTTGGACTTGGGTGCTGAAAGGGAAATATCTCAGATTTCTTTTGCAGCCTCACCGCTTCCACGTGCGATATCTCATTTTCTGCTGTTTGTATCAAACGAACCAACTCCACATGGAGATTGGACGCCAAGGGACCCAGACTCATTTGTGGGCGCATTGACTGCACTTCCTTCGCTTTCGTCAAAACTCGAATGGCACACTCTTCACTCACGCCGTGCTGCGTCTGAACTTTACAAAAAAACTCGATTGGCAGTGGCGAATGATAAGCCTTTCTTCGATTATTTCTCAGAGACATTCACAAACACACAGAGAGCAAACAGACAAGTTCCTATTGCATCGCAAGCGATTGCACGAATTCCGGAGTTGTTTGTGAGACAATCATCAAATATAGCAAGCAAAACTGTTTCAGAGTATTTCACTCCATTTAATGTCAAATACTCACTTCTGAAATGCAATCTACATCCAGACATTTCTGACGAGGATGCTCAATACATTGACTCAAATGAGAACAAGCGATCTATATTTTCGTCTGCTTTTTCTGTTGCAGACTGCATTTGCCCGTCTGGTTTTATCAGCAACGAGCGCATTTTGGATGTGCAGCTGGGAATGTCGTACAAGAACTCTGTTGCCACAACTTATCCTCTGACTGCTGCAGGTGACGTGTGCATTCCATTTCTTAAGTCACTTCCAAAACCGAATGTGTTTTCATTAAGTTCCAATGAAAAATGCCAGATGAAAGTGAAGGCTCAAAACACGATTGTGGAATCGTTTCTTGAAGGAGATACGAGAAAGGAAATTGAGGAGATATTGGAAAAGAGGGAAAAAGAAGATGCAGAAGAAGAAGATGCAGAACAGAGCAAATCTTCAAGCAATCAACATCTGATCAATGAAAATTCAACCACTTACTCTGAATCAGCTGAGAACGAGATTGATGTTGTTGATTTGGACAGATTTGTTGATTCAACACAACTTTGTGTTCTTCCTTCAGACGGAGAGGATATCGAAGATGCGAAAATACGAAGAATATACAAAAAGCTCATTCCTTTCCTGAAAATATCGTTTGATTATTTTTTTTTCTTTAATAAAAGAAATTATTATTGCATTGATTTTGACATAATATTTCTTTTCATTTTTGTTAATTTATTTATTTATTTATTGTAGAATGAGCAAGTCATCTGTCAATACATATGATAATCCTCATCTTGTGCATTTGCCAATGCTCTGGGATTCACATTTGGAGAATGGAACCAGCAGATCGAATGATTTATCACAAGATCAAGAATTTTCCAGTGAATTTTCTGAGGTCGAAAATGCAAACGCTGAAATAAATGGATATTTTGACGTTGATGGTGCTGCTGTTCCACAAAACAGTTGGGACAGCTCGTTGTCGGTTGGAGTTGGAGTGTCATTCCAGAATCAGCAAAGCAAGCCACTTGCAGCACACTTGACAGGAAATTCACAGCTATCGCAATGTTCCATCTGGGTCGAGGAAGCTGAACTTGTTAAAGACGCTGAAAACTCAACGACAAAGCAGAAAGCAGCTTTGAGAAGCAAACGTGCCAATGGCGAGGCACAGTGCGAACGAGTGTTTGGCAACCAAGTGAAAATTGTTGTTGATTGCCCTCTTCTCAATGATCTTTCGACGTTACATTACTCATTTGAACCTACACCAAGCGAAAAACAAGCATCGAAGAACTCTGCAAAGAACAGCTTTTCTTCATCGTTTTTTTCAAACAACGGAAAAGAATATGAGACTGAAAATAAAATAGAACGATTTAGAAATGAAAAATTGATTAACAGCTCCAATCAAGAAGTTGCAGTTTCAAAAAGGAAATCAGCACATCGCCAACACTCTTTTCATCAGTCAAATTCTGATTCATACGAAGAGTCACCAATTGTTTACGATTCTTGGCTTTCTTATGGAGTGAAAGATGAAGTTGTATCTGTAAGTCATTTGACTTCTTCATCATCAGCATCATCGTCTGAATATTCACAAGACGACGCATCAAGCGAACTGGAATGGGAAGATTTGGATGATTCTTCTGATATTAACGGTGTATTTGTGCCAGCTACCATTTATAATGGCGTTCCTCATTTGATAACCACTCGAAGGAAAGGAGACAGAAAGCAAATTGTTTTTACTGTTCGGAATTCTGTAAAGTTGACTGTATCACATCAGCAGCAGCCTTATTATCGATCTTTGTGGCAGCGATTCTGTGTTGAGCTAAATGGAAGAATTCATCCATTTTCTCTGGTTGCTTTTCAACCAGTGTTTGCCAATGACACACAAACTGTGACTGCAGATGAAAGCGAAGAGAATGGCGTTTCATTGAATTCATTGCTTTTGCAAATAAACAAGACCAAATCAACCGAATCTGGTAGATGGGAAACCAATGCAACAGAAACGAGATACGGCCTCCCTGTTTTAAGTGGCGCTACAGATTTTGCTGTGTTTGTTGCAGATGACCCAAGAATTGCAGCGTGGAACAGGAGAAGCCACTTGGTTAGCACTTCATCTTCCGACATTCATCTTGCATCAAACATCGAGCTGGAAGTGATAATATACAGATGGCAAGTGGGCGATGCCTTCTTTTCGATTAGAAATGAATCTGTTGCTGTGATAAAAGAAGAAGACAATATTGATTCTCAGAAAGTTAATGGCGAGAAAGCGAAATCCCTTATTGAAGAATCAACTTCTGTTGATAGAATTGAGCTTCCACAAGTTCAGCTACCAAAAGGATGGACATGGCCAAGGAACTTAGATGAATATCACAAAATGCTAACACAACTTCAAAGAGAAAACGATAATTCTGAAGTGAATTATGATCTTCTTTCCATTTTTATACCGAAAATGCCTCTGTCGATTATTGTGAACCGATCTGTCTCAATCAGCTTCCCGTATGTAGGAGTTGAGCACAACATAGAGGGAACATTTCTAGTTGCTGTCAGATCCAGAATTGCAGCAAAGGAAGACAATGCTCGGGAAATGAGAAATGAAAATGAGGATTCAAGTGATGGAGGAAGCGAGTGGACGGAATTTGAAGCATTTGCGTTTTCCCGTTTTGGGAACGCAACACATTCGAAGCCAAGTATTATTTTTGATCTGGACATGCAAAGCAATTCGAGGTCAGATTCAAACAGTTCGATCACAAAAGTTGGAAACGATGAGGATTCATCTCTTCCTGCACAAAATGAAGATGGATGGGCAATTGTGCTGCCTCCCGAAAGTGATCAAGATGAGGACTCAAAATCTAATTCAGCAACAGAAAACAAAGAATCCTGCCAATTCCTCTACACTTTATCTGATGATCAAACTCCTGTGTATCATCCACCCTCTCTGTTACTTGATGGAATTCCTAATGATGAGTCATCTTCACTGAGCTGGTCTGAGAACTCAATCATTCTCCCTTCTTGTTTGGGGGAAGGACGCAATTGCACCAGCGACTGTCCTTGCTTGTACAAATCGCCAATTCCAGTGAAACGAGGAGACGTTGTCAGAGTGATTGCCTTCAATGCGAGCCATCGCCCTTCGTCTCCTGCAGAATTCCGCTTTGACGGAAGGAAAACTTACATCTGGCAGGATGCTTTGGAGTGGACTCACTTTTCAGAAATGATAATGGGATCATTCATCACGTTTTTCTGCTTCGGAGCTGTTGTTTTGTTTGCAGTAATGTTTTGCTGCTTCATGGAAAGGAGGAAAGGGATGTCTGGTGAGTGTGTGCTTTGTGGAGCCGAAAGGAAAGCAGTTGTTGTTCCGTGGAAAGTTGTGTTTCGCTGGGAAAGGATGGATGAAGTTCACAAAGAATTTCTTGACGCACAAAAAAAGCCAACGAACATGACAAGCAGATTTGGAGAAGATCACCTGAAATTGAAAACTTATTTCGGTAAAAGCATTCGCGGATGGATGCGGTGGTTGGAGCTGAAAAGCGCAAAACACGAAAACGATTTATCTAAAAAGGAAGATAATCGAACGAAAACAAATGAAAACATAAACAATACGAAAATTGCTGAAAATATTGAAGATATCCTCGAATGCAGAGGGATTCCTGAAGAAGTGCAAAATGAAGGAGAATCTACATTTCAGTGTCTTTCAGAAGGAACAACGATGGAAATAACGAACGAATGTTCAAACAATGATCAAAGCACAAAAGAAAATGAACAAAGCGATCAAGCAGAGAAAGAAAACGCTGAATCAGATGATAATAAAAACGATAATTTATCCCCCATTGGAACATCTGATCAAAAAGAATCTAATAATACGACAGTCGAAAGCAGTCAACCTGTTAAAAATATATATCAGAACAACAAAATGTATAATGCCCGTCTGAATTCTGAAATTCTTTCAAGTGACAATCGGAAGCGTAATGTTTGGGGATTACTTCTTTATTTGGCAGAAAAGATCGGAGTTGGCAATGTTGTGTGCTGCCGGTCGTGTGCAGAGGAATTGTGGCACGACGACAATCACATGATATCTGCTCCTATTGTTCTTACAACTCAATTGAAGATTATTCAAAGTGAGGATAACGTAAGTAATTCAGAAGCATCAAATATGCAAAAGGAATCCAGTCTCAATAAATCATGCAATGCGAAACATTTAAACCCCAATTTTCTTTTGAGTAAACAGCAAGAGGCACTGAAATGGATGTATATGCTGCACAACTTCCCAATTCTTGAATTCGAAGAACCTCAAACACCTTCTCCAATAACAGAAGGACTATTTCCCGATCCCACAGAGAATTCATTGGATAATGTTGATGAATCAGTGCTAAGTCCTTTTGAGCAAGAGCTATTGCTAAGAGAAAGGAATAGGATTAAAAGAGAAGAACAAAAGGCAGAACTTGACAAGATTTGGAAAGAGAAACATCCACAAAAGAATGATGATGATGATGACGACGATGAAGATGATGACGATGATGACTCCAGCAGTTCAACAAGCAGTGATAGCAGTGAATCAGAAAGTAGTGAATCTGATGAAAGTGAAGATGAAAGTGAGGACGAAAGCGAAAAGGATATTGAAGAGAAAGAGAAAAAGAATGCACAGAAAAATAAAGAAAAAAACGATTCTCTTTCGAATACCAAAGAACAGAGCAGCTTTAAAAAGTCTGATTCAAGCTCAAGTTCTGAATCGAGTTCCGAATCAAGCTCTGATTCAAGCTCAAATTCAAGTTCGGAGTCAAGCTCAGAATCAACATCTGAAACCAGTTCTGACTCCGACAGCGATTCAACAAGTGCTGATGATTCAAGTGAATCAGATGAAGATGAAAGTGAAGAAGAGGGCAGAGACGATGAAGAAACAGAAACTTCCTCATCTGAATCTGGGCAAGAAGACAAAAAGCAATCTCAAACAAACGAAGATGAAAGTGTAGTCTTGCTACTGGACCCTCAGATTCCTTCAAGCAACAACCAAATAAACTTACGTTCATCACTTATCGAATCAGTGACGAACCCTGTCGGACCACAAGCATTGACCATCGAGAATCAAAGCAGCTCTATTACAATACCATTTGATTTGCACGAATCAGCAAATGAAGGAAGCCTCACCAAAGATTTCACAATTGAACTTGAAAATATTGAACAAGAAGAAATTCATAATGAAACTGGAGAGAGTGAATCAGAATCTAGCGAAGAGAGCGATAGTAATTCAGATCCTGAAATGTGGTAAAGACGTAAACATGTTTTCATTTCACTGTTTTATTTCTAATTATCAGCATTTCATCTTTTTTCCCCCCATTTTTTGAGTAATTATTATTTTTGAAATGTTCCTCTTAATTTATTTTTTCAAATCAGGATAAAATGAAGAAAGCAATGATAAGAGGTGAAGCCATTGAAAGTTCTTAAATTTTGTCAATGATTTCTTTGATAATAAAGCGAGATTATATTTCGAACGAGACCAAAATTCAACCCTTCGTCCTTCAAAAAGAAATATGAGTGAAAGGCAAAAAAGAAAGGAGGAAAGCGATATACTATTCATCTGTATTTATTTTTTCCTCCAATTTCAAAAGCGCAATTTTCGTGTCGAATAAATCTCGAATGGAATTGATAGATTTCACGAAATGTTCATTTAAATTTCAGAAAAAATCTCCATTTTCAATCAACCATCTATTTTTCGATTTAAAAATAGACAAAAAAATCATCTAGCTTCTTATGCACACTTTTAAACAAATCGTTGCTAAATGATCGAATAAATCCAAAAATGATGTCTTCAAACCCTTCTTCTTCATACTTTTCGAAGAGCTCTTTTGCTGTTTTCTTCCTTTTGGTTTCTTGTGCTTGAGTTCTCTTTTTTCCTTTTAAATTCTTTGAAATGGCTCCAAACAATATCAAACGTCGCTGCATTAACTTGTTTGGTAACGCTAACCTGCAGAAATCCTCCAAAAGGAGATTGACAGCTTCACCTCCCAGAAAATCAGTAACATCTGAAAATCTTTTATCGATCATTTGTTCGAAGATGTCAATGCAATTTCTGAATATCCCTAAGTAACTTTTTCTCGTCACCCTGCACAGTTTTGCCAGGCATGAAACTAACTCTTCACAGTTATCTGTATTAATCCATCTCCAATTGAAATATCTGCTTATTGTTGTAAGCCATTTCTTGGTGATGAACACCTCTTTTGAAAACTTTCTACACTTTTCTTTCTTCTTCCAATGCCCACTTTCCATCAGCTCCTGCAATTCTTTTGTTGCTTCTCCAACAAAATGCAGTTCATTCACAATAACACCTTCCAACTCTTCATCTTCGTGAAATCTGTCCATTAAAAACATCCAAGCAGATTGATAAGCTAGCTGGGTCAGGTTGTGGTGTTCGTGATGATATTTGATGATTTCTCTTATGTCATTCAAATACATTTCTTTTTTTATTTTCTGTTCAAAAAATTTAAGAAACAAACGATTGCGAGAAAAAGGAAACAGAAGTGTTCACACATAAAATTTGCTGATGTTGCTCAGTGCCAACAAAGCCATTTCCACTTCTTTTTGAGTCTCCTCGCTTTCATCTTTATTCAGTGCAACTTTCAGAAGGCAAGGTACACATATTGAAACCAATTCAGAAGAAAATCCGTTGTTTAGCAAAAGATAGCATTCGCAAAGATCAGCCAGTAACTTTTCATTCTTTTCTTCTTTTTTCTTAAGATCTTCCTCAACAATCATCTTCTCAATTCTTTCACCCAAAGAAGTTCTTTCAAAGCAATCAATCCACATTATATTTTGCAGCTTGCAAAATCCTACGTGTTTTGCCAGCAAAAGAGCGTTCTCTAAAGATAATTTCTTTTTTTCAATCATTTCGTTAATTTTTTTGAACAATTCTTTTGAAAGAATATGACGCAGATCCATATCATCCATCTCATCGAGCAAGCTGTTTATCTCATCCAATTTTTGTTTCTGTTCATCTGCAGGACAACAAATCAATTCTGGAAATAGATCTCCAAAATGTCAAAAAAGTTAAACGGTCATATTTTTATTCATTTAAAATGTTCATTCAAAAACATTAAAAAATGAGATGCCTGAAAATCTTTTAACACAAGGCGTAATCTGATGTTCGTTGATAGGTTCAAAATCTTCAAAAGTCCTCTTAATCAATAAATCGATTTTTGAGTTCATAACATTTGAAATATAATTCAACATTTCCAAAAAGCAATGAACACACAAACTTTCACATTTATCTTTATCATTATAAGAAGAAGAACGATAAAATAAAAAACTAAATAATTATGGTTATTCAATGCGAAAAAATGTTATGATATTTTTGTTTACGAAAATGTTTTATTCAAAATGTGTCTGCTGTGGACATTTCATTACAGGTGACAGGTCACTTTAATAAAGATGAAATATGAAAAACCAAAATCTGATTGAGTTATTGCTATCATTATTCAACTCTTATTATCAAATCAGAAAAAATAGTATTTCCCCCCCAAATTTTGACCATGTGACAAAAAGAATAGTGATTGCTGCTGTTTATTAATGAAAATAAAATATTTAAATTGCTTTGAAAATAACCACAATGTTAATTTGGATAAAAATAATTATGAATGATCTAATAGCCTTTTCTAGAACTGAAAGGATTATAGAAAAGGATCAACAAAAATAATAAACCTTGAAGCAACGGTGAAGTGAAGCAAATCAGGCAAATCTTTACAATAGTGATAAAACAATAATTGATATGACTAACTCCTTTTCAGAAAGAGAAACAAAACAAACAAAACAAAAAAATAGAAATCAAAAATAATTGAAAAAAACAAAAAAAACTCTCAAAGCCTTCAAGTGTTAAAACCTGGAAGCGACGCGAACGGGAAGTGGGTGGTCAGAAACTTCGAGATTTCTCGTCTGACAGGCAAACTGTCCGTTCGGATGAGAAACAGACACAGCGGGACAAGCTCGCTGAGGTAGTTCTTCAGCATCGCCTGGGGCAGTTGGTTCAGCTGCGCGAGGACGATGGCAATGGAAGGAGAGTATTGAGAGATGGTGGATGTGGACAGCACGTCCGCTGTGGTGACACTCAACGTCCGCGACAGGCGGATATGCGACTGCGCTTTCCACACAAGTTCCTCTGAGTCTGAGTCTGAGTCGTCGTCTTCGGCTTCTGATTCTTCTTTTTCTGCTGCTTCTTCTTTTTTCGCTTCCTGATTTTCTTTTTTATCTTCTCTGCTGTTCTCATTCTGAGAAGCATTGCTCAATTCCGATATCTTTTGATTGCATTCTGAAGGAACATTATTATTCGTCTCCTCTTCTTTTGATGTCTTTTCCAGCGGTGGCTGCGTTGGGATGGTCTGAGGCGTGACAGCAACATCAGCTTCTGCCCACACTTCTTTCTGCTGCTCCTGTGGCGTCTCCACAACAGTCTGCAGCTCAGCACTCATCTCTCTTTTGATAATCTGCTCGCTTTCTGCTTCTTTCCTCTTGCTCATTCGCTTCTGCTCTTTTTGGCTGTCGAGCTCTGCCCGTTTGATCAGCACCTGCTTCGCTGATGTCTCCAGCGCTGTCCGCAGCGATGAAAGCGACAGAGAAGGAGGAAGCGCCTCACACACAGCCAGGCGGATGTGATAGACAGCAAGCGTCTCGAAAATAGCAGCGAAAAAGAGAAGCTCAGCCTCTTCGTGTGGAGAAGAGAACAGTGCAGGGTTCTCCAGACAGTATTCAGAAACAGACTGCTGCTGATGATCTGCATCATCTGCTTCCTCATCATCCCCTGGATGAATCAAAGAAGAGCTTGTCTTTTGTCGCATTTTGAACACAGAGCCATTCGCAACCATCGTTTTGAGCTGTTCGAGCGAGTAAAAAGTGGACGGCAGAGCAGAGGCTGACATGGAAGGCGGGGAATCTCTGTCGAAGAAGTCGAAAAGAGAGGGACGAATTGAGACAATTGGAACATCACTATCAGCGTCAGAGGAGCAAGGCATCCACTTCACGATGATTCTGGATAGCATAGACAAGTATGTTGAGAGAGCATCCTGTTCCAGCTCGATTAGCATCGGCACTTCGTCTCCAAACACAGCCACTTTCAGCAGCAGCTGCTGAGTTATTTGTGAGTCATACGACCGAGCAAAGGAAAGCACCTGGTTGATTTCTTTGAGAAGGGGAAAGAGAAGCGATGGAGGGATAATGTTGAAGTATGTGCTCATCACTTTTTCAAGTATCTTGATCAGGGAATGCTGAGCAGAACACTTCCATTTCAGCTTGATGATCCCAAAGGGAGTAAATGGAACAGCCGGAAGATAGTTCAGAAGAGAATATTCCTTTGAAGATTGTCCATTGTCAGAAGTGCCAGTCTGTTGCAGCTTTTGGCTCTGCCTCGCTGAAGATGTTGTCTGTGAAGATTGCTTCGATGATGAAACTGACTGAGAACGAAAAGTATTTCGTGACTGAGTTGAATCAGAAATATACAGTGAAGATGAAAGTGCATGTGGCTGGATGTTCAGAGTGGATGCAATTGTTGGAGGTGAATCAAGCGGAGAGGCAACCGGTGATGATGTTTCTCCATGAGACCCAGCAAAAGCAGCAGGAACTGGGCTGCTTGGTGTTCGGGAGACGCTCTTATGTGACTGCGAGGCAGATGAGAATGCTTCATTCACATTTGTCTGACTCACAGAATTTGAAGGAGAGGTGCCTGAAGAAGAGCAGGAGCGCAGTGGAGAGCTGCTGATGCGCACCATTTTGGGAAACTCGAGCAATTCGCTTGGTTGTGTGTCTGTGAACAGCCTGTGGAATGAATGTGCCACGTGCTCCCAGTCAGAAGGGGTGAGGGAAGGCCCCGTCTGAACAAGATACTCTTCTAACACTGGGAAGCCGTGCTGAGCCACTTCGTCGGCGGGCGAAAGCACAACATCAACGATTGTGTCCAGAAGTTGCTGGAATACAGAAGACGAGGAGGTGTGCTTTGATGCTGTTGATGATGCTGATGATGATGCTGCTGAAGAGGATGAGGCTGAGGAAGCTGAAGATGGAGGAGGAGAAGATGTTGCTGATGAACTGTCATTCTCACCTTGCTTTTGACTGAAAAACGACACAGAAATAGTGTTTGACTGGCAAGAAGAGCCAGATTGATCTTTATCATTTTTATTAATGCCAATTGGAGAGTCAGCTGCTGCTGCTGCTGGCAATGACTTCACAGAACGAGAATGAGCCAAGCCAGACGAGGTGTGTATCTGCTCTGATGCTCTGTGGGGCATCTCTGACACAAACGCGATGAGAGAGTGAAGAGAAAGCATGAGTGTGTTCTCAATCCACTCAAACTCCACCTCCTTCTGCTTCCTCTCTGCTGCTGTCGTTGTTTCTGTGGCATGCGACACAATCTGCATTCTCTCAATCGACTGCGACTGAAGCTCCACAAAGCGCTGTGTGTGATAAACCACCTGTCTCATCAGTGGCAGCTCCAACTGCTGATACGCTGCCTCCCAAAACTCGACTGGGAAGTACTTGCCATACTCAGTGATAGTAGCATGGAAGATGTTGAAGCCCTTTTCACGCACTTTGGTGTTGCTCACGTTGAGAAGAGAGCGGAGGGCGGTGAGACAAGGCAGCCACAGATATTGTATGTGGTCAGCGTCAAAGACAGCCATGTGGCAATGCAGCTGAAGGGAACGCTTTTGATGTGCTGTGAGAACATCAGCAGTGGAAGAAGAGGAGGAAGAGGAGGAAGATGATGAAGATTCTTTGGTTACTGTGATTATGTTCGATTTTATTGGGTTTGGTGGAGGTTGGGTGGGGGATATGCTTCCACTCGCTGAGGCAGATGCAGATGATGATGGAGAATGTGCAGGTGATGATGAAGCAGAAGCAGAAGGCGAAGCAGAAGGCGAAGAAGAAGCCGACGATGCGAAAAACGACGTGGATGGTACAACTTTAGCAGCCGGGACAACAGTAACGCTACAAGCGCTGACTTCTCCCTTTGGAGCCGCAAACACAGGCGCCGGCTGAGCCACGCACGCCGCCGGCCTCAGGGCGCCTTCGATATCAGGCATGTGAGGAAGAGGGGTGTTTCCGGCAAAGATCGACGTGACAGACTCAAAAAGAGAGGCAGAAGAGAGGCGGAGTTGGAGAGGGAGCGTCAGCGAGCGGGAGAAAGCAGCGACGGCGAAGAGGCATTCGTCGAGTGAATACGGCAGCCAGATGGGGAAGTGCTCGAAGAACAGCGTTTTGAACGAGCGGAAGGCAGATTCGGTGATTTGGGCAGAGGAGTCGTGGGAGAAGTGGGCGAATGTGAGCATAATCATCTGCCAGCCAGCCTCGATGATGTGGTGGCGGGTGGTGCAGAGGCTGTTGAGGAACTTGAGCAGCTGCTCGCGGATCTTCAGGGGAATGACAGAGAATGAAGAAGAAGAAGAGGAGGAGGAAGAAGAAGAAGAAATGACAAGAGGAGGGATGTGAGAGTGAGAGAGATGATAAGTGTGGTGTGAAGAGGAGAAGAGGAAAGGGGACAAAGATGACAAAGAAGACAAAGACGAAGGAGACATGTCGAAAGCAGAAGAGCGAGAAAGGGCAGACATGAAAGGCGAAGAAGCAAATGACAATGAATGAATTGAGGCAGCAGCAGGAGATTGGGTGAGAGAAGGAGAAGGAGAAGGCGTGGGGACAAGAGAAAGGTTTCTTTCGTGTTCAAAAGGAGAATTCACAGTTGGAACGCTGTGGGAGAAGAGGGCAGGAGACTGATAGCGAGCGAGGGTGATGGGAGAAGAAGGGATGAGCTCTTCTTTGATAGGCAGATCTTCGTCAGCAAGTTGGTTGGATGCAGAGAAGGAAGAAGAAGCTGAGGAAGAGAAAGAAGAAGAAGAAGAAGCACTTGAAGAAGACATCAGATTTGACAGCTGGACACACAAACAAAGTGGGGACAAGATGATTGACTGGAAGAGATGCACATTGCAGACGATGTTTGGATTGTAGCTGAGAAGCAAGAACTGCTCCTGTAGCTGCAGCTGCTTCTGCTCCTGCTCCTCTTCCTCACTCAAGTTCTGCGTGTCGCTCACAAACAGCCTCAGCAGGCGCTGGATGGATGTGGAGGAGTTGCAGTGCAGCTGGCCGAAGATCGCCTCTTTCCTCGCCATCAGCTGCGGCGGCAGGGAAAGCGAGCGCATCAGCCTGTACTCGTTCTCTATGTCATCCTCTCTCACTTTCTCGTCTGTTGCAAAGGGAAGATTCCATCTGTTCTGTTTGTGTCTCTCGTGTGTGGGGATGGTGGCGTTGTGCTTCGAAAGGAGAGAGTTCGTGAAGCTGACAAGACACTCCGCCAGAAGCAGAGAGGTGGGCTCGCTGGCAGACGAGGCCAGCAGGCGGATGAGATGGTCAGAGAGAGGCAGCCACAGCGCATCCCAGAGCGGATACAGCGGCCGGATGCCGATGTTCATCTCGATCACCTCTTGCAGCTTCTTCAGGCAGAACGTCTGATTGCGCGGAAACACGAAAGAGCTGTCAATTGCGCCAGTGGCTGGGTTAATCACTACATTTGGGGCAGTCATGTCGACTTCTGATACTTGGCACAGCGCAATCACAAAGTCGAGGAACTCCTGGTCAGGCAGCTTGACAGTGTTGGCGAAGATCTGGCTGAAAGCAAGAGGAATGCGCGAGTTGTTGAGGATGGCCAAGTTATGTGCATTCATCTGCTCCCAGTTGGGACACTCACTTTGAGAAACAGAGCGGATGAAGCAGGGCGAGTACAGTGGGAGAAGAGAAGGTGGGAAGAGAGAAAGAGCAGAAAGAGAAGAAAGCGATGAAGCTAAGTCTGCTCCTGTGTTGCTATCAGAGATGGATGCCTGCAGTGTGTCTGCTGTCTTTATTGAAGAGGAAGGAATAGCAGCTGAGCCAGAAGAGGTGATGTGAACAGAACCAGGCACAAGCGATGGCGAAGAAGCCATCAAATTCAAAGAGGCATCAGCATGTGCCACTGATGATGAAGATGATGAAGATGATGATGCATTCACAGCCAATCTATTGCACTCTGCATTGTTGTATTCGAGATTCATCGGAATAGCACAGATGGGCTGATCAACCCCCACCACACTCTCTCCCTCTGTCAGCTGCTGTATCCTCACTGCACACTGAATAACTGTCGCCCAGCTCATCCCCAGTCTGTACTGAATCTCGTTGTGCGCCGACGCGTTCCCTTTCGCCCCGCTCTTCAGTGCAGACGTGTCAGCACCTGCACACTCCAGCAGCAGTACCAGCGCCTGCACATGCTTCGGCTCCAGCAGCTGCCGCGAGAAGAGCTGCGACATGGCTGCCAGCGAGCTCACTAGCTTCACCACTTCGGGGCCCAGGCCGTAATAGCTGGCGAGCTGGATCGAGTTGCGGAACGCTGCCAGACAAAGTGAGTAGTACACTTCCTGCCGCGTCTGCTGGAACACATTCACAAGCGACTCCACAATCGGCCCACAGATCACTTTCATGATCAGCCGGCCGTGCTCTCTCCGTGCTTGAGTGCTTGCTTCAGCATACATCGAGTGATCACCTGCATCTTCTTCGTCATTCTCTGATTCGGAGCTTCTGTTATTGCTCACATCAGCACTTGCATTTCCACTCGCATTGCCTTCGCTATCTGCATCTCCTGTTTTCTTCATTGTTTTGTCTCCTCCTTCTCCACTTCCATTCTGCTTCATTGTCTTTTCTGCTGCTTCTGCAGACTCGTCAGCTGCATTCTTCTTGATTGCTATTTTCATCGACTGCCGCTGCGTCCGCATCTTCTCAACCATCTGCTTCGTGATCAGCCTTCTCTCCTCCTCTGCCCTTTCCTTCCGCACTTTCGCCAGCTCTTTCGGTTTCAGTCTCTTCTTCTCCTCTTCCAGCGCCAGCTGCGTCCGCTCATCGTCATCGCCAATCACTTTGATCTCGTTCTGGCACATCCTGTCATACATCGCGCTCAGCTCCTCCTCACTCAGCCCAGTTTCTTCATTCTGCGAGAAGAACGTCTCCTTCGTGTAGCCAGCAAGCATCCCTGTGTGTGCGAAGGAATGGACCATCATCAGTGTGTATGACAGAAGATACACTTTGTCCTCATCCTCCAGCACATTCGGGTTCTGCTCCTGGTAAACCGACCCAAATACCTCCAAAATACGGTCAATCTTCTGCCCTTCACCAGGAATCCTGAACTGTGACAAGAACAGCCTTAATGCGCCATCTACAGGCAAGCCTTGCAGATGGAGTGATTGCAGATACGCCCGCAACACTTCCACGTTGAACTTGTCGGACTCTCCAAAGTATTCACCCAATTTTGTGGGAGATATCCCGTTCGTTCCAGCCACAAACTTCGCTATCCCTGCTGGCGTGTGTTCAAACAGCCCCTTGTTCACCACAAACTCCACACCCTTTTTGGGCTTTTCATTGAACAGGCGCACACCTTCGTTGATCAGCATCTTTGTGGACTTCACATGTTCTATCTGCAGCAGCGCTATGTCTGACTGTGTCTGAGCAGCCAGCGAAGCCGAGTTGAGTGTCATTGAGTTGAATGATGGAGACATAAACGGAGACCGCATTGGCGAAGGAGTAATCTTTGGTGTCTCTTCATCTGCTGTACTTTCTTCTTTTTCTTCTCCTTCTCCTTCTTTCTCGTCCTCTTTTCTGGCTCCTGCTGACAATCCTCTCTCTGCCGCCTCTCTTTCTCCCCCATTCATCATCCCACCACACTCTGAGTTTTCAATGCTTCCTTGCAATTCCCTCATCTTATCTGCCACAATCACCGCACCCGACTTCAGCACGACCTGCCCATTTGTTCCTTCCCAGTCAGCAACCTGCGCATCTCCGCCTTTCGACCCGAACTCATACAGCGACTGGGTGATGGCTGCGAGGCTTTTGAGCCCCCACTCCTGCAGCTGCATCTGAAGCTGTGTGAACTTCACTGTGCTTGCTGCGCCTAATGCAGAAGAGGCGGTGGCTGATGAGGCTGATGAGCCAGACAGTCCAGAAGAAGACAGCTGTGATGCTTGGAAGGACGGAGAGGAGGAAGGAGAGGAAGAGGAAGAAGAAGAAGATGATGATGAGGAAGCAGATGAAGAGGAGATTGAAGCCGAGCTGCTGGTGCTGGCAGCAGAAGCGCTGAGAGCAGGGTCGATGGGGAAAGGCGTGGCAGTCTGTGCCAGCCTGGCGATAGACAGGACAAGTGTCTCAAAGAGGTTGGTTTCATAGAGGCGGCAGTCGAAGTTGAGGAAGATGTCTGCGAGCAGCTGGCCATCCTGGAAGATGGGCGTGAATATCTCCAAAAAGGAGATCTTTTCTGGGATTTGTGTCTCGTCTGACTGCAGCACGCGCAGATAGACAGTCAGCAGGATCTCGAACTCGGTGCGGAACTTGAGGCCGAAGAGCTTCGTGATCTGCGCAATGAGGGCGACGGAGAAGCGGAAGATGTGTGGATTTGGGTAGCCGGCATTCGACAGTACGGCTGGCACGACCTGCTGTTGGACGATGGCAGCGAGCGCCTCTTCGCCCTTCAGCGCGTCCCCGCAGCGCATCAGCAGCGACAGCAGCGTCTGCAGCGAGACAATCCGCTGCTTCAGCGCCACTTCTGCTGCGAAGCCCTCGTCAGCCACGGACGGCGGGGGAACAGGCGCAGACGAATCTGAGGCAGTCTTTGAAGTGGAGGGGGAGGCTGGCGGAACGGAGGGCTGTGATTCGTGGCCTGCCTGCTTCTGCGAAGAGCCACTACTCGTGCAGGATTCCGTGGCCTTTGTGGACTTGTGGTGGATGAACTGCGCATAAGGATTGGCGCTGTTGTCCAATTTTTAATGAATGTTTATAAAATTTGCATGTATTAATAGAATTTTGGTGAAAAATATGTGCAAACCCCCCGAGTTCATGAGTTGACACGACACATAAAATCCTAAGTATTTCAATGCAATCAGATAGTGCAATCTGTATTTTGTCTGAGTTTTGTAAGTTAATTGGATCATTGCTTCCTCCTTGAAGGGTATTCTTTATTTTAAGAAACTTTTGAAAATATATTACGCTTAACTGCTGAAGGGTCAATGTTGAAGAATCTCGAAGTGCAGGAGTTGATGGATCAAGATGAATTCGCATTATATGTCTGAATATCATATTAAACTTATCAAAATGAACAGAACATTTTTCTGATTCTACAATTGCAGTATAAGCCTTTAATGTAGCGGATTGAATTGCAGCCTTTGATATTGAACGAGAAGAATAAATTCCAGATATTAATTTTGATAAAAGTGTTTCAGGATCAGTTTTTTTAATGCAAGTTTCACCTGATAAAATTCTAACTTCTGCCAATTTCTTTTTTTGTAACACATTTTGTGAAAAAAATTGAAACATAAAGCTGCAAAAAAACAAACTACAACTAAATCAATGCAGGATTCAACGAGGTCGCTTCTTCCAGAAGTCAATCCTTGTTCAACAAGAGAAAAAAATTCAGGCGTTCTAAAAATTTTAATTTAATTAACGCTTAAACTATTCAAGGAATAAGCATACAAAATTAAAGTTTTCTCTTTTGTTATTTGTTCTTGACAAAAATGAATAATTTGAAAGATTATTGCTTGTTTGAAAATAACCAGATTTCAATCACACCAAGCTGGGCTTTAAATGATGTTTTCAATGCGGAATGCTTAGAATCGCATGAACTAATTATTCCTTTGATTAAAAGAATCACTGAATTATCCATACTGATCGGAACCACAACAAATGCATTTAGATATTACAGAATTATTTTCTTTTTAAACACAATAATTTGAACTTGCATTTTAATGGATATTTTGTTGAATTATATTCCATGTCCCTGTGAATAATTTTTATTAACTTTCCAACGTGAAGTTTCAAATCAATTATAAAATTACCTGATCAAAAAAAAACCAGGAGCACATTTAAGGTGAAGTGCAAAATGGATGAAGAACTTAAGAGCGTGAAAACAATTACGTTCATTGACATTTTAAAGATCCAATAGACTTGAATTATGTTAGCCATTTCTTTCATTCGAAGATTCGAGTCAAAATTTTTCTACAAGTCATTTCCTTTCAATGCAATCATTTTGGTTAATATATGTTTAAACTTTTCCTTCGTCCGATATGGAAGAAAACCCGCGAGTTGCAAAACAATAGAATTATCAACAAATGCTTCGCTCAAATTGATTTAGAGTCTTTTCCGTTAGTTGTGATCTAATTGTGAGTGATTTTCTAGTATTTCTCTTTTTCCATTAATGATAAAATTGCATCCTTTTAACTGAGAGACAAAGGAAAATGTATGTATTTTTGAAAAATTAAATATGTGAATTATTGCTTTTGAAAAAGTATTTTATTTTGTCTTAATTTTTTTTTTTTTTGATTTTTATTTTTTGATTATATTTTTTAGTCAATCGATTTTTGTTTCTTATGTTTTTGTAATACTCATATTGTATTTCAAGGAAGATACTCAAACTAACTGAGAACGGTGGCTGTGCTTTTTTTTAAAAAATAATAGACTTCCAAGAAAATGAAACAGAAGAAAAAAATATGGTTGCATTTCCCATAAGAAAAGGAAAGTGTTGAAAAATTTATAATATGAAAATTGGTGTGAATCGAAGCATTCCTGTGGTGGTGATTTGTGTGGTTGTGTGCAATATGGAATGCAGAGGTTTATGGGAAGAAGAAGAAGTTTTTTTAAAGGAAGTGAACGAGGATAGAAGAAATGAAAGAAACATTCCTGTTCCTTCCTTTTCAAAGGAGAAAAACGGACATTGTGTAGGATTTGGAATAAACGGATATTCGATACAGTGTGGTGATGCTGAAATGAATGGTGGTAAAGAATTTGGAAAGAGAAAAGCTTTTTCAAGAAAAATGTTAGAAAACGATTATAACGGAATGAATCAAAAACCAGACAAAAAGAAAATGAGAGTTCATCAAAATGGAGCATCACAAATGAGACAAGAAATTATAAGAAAATCATCAACTGTAGTATCAAGCGTTGTCAAAGGACAGTTGATTTTGATGAATTCCTCATTGATTTTAAGAAGACTAACAATGATCTCAGATAGGTTTAAAAATGTTGTATTTGCAAGAGATGAAAGCTTTGTATCATTTGCTGTGTGTAAATTTGATCTGAGAGCTGATGTTTCCCCAATAATCCTTAGTGGAAGCTGTGCTTCGTTCACAAACATTTCACAAAGTAGTTTGAATTCAAATTCTTGCCCAATTCAAAGACTTTTTTCTTCCAAACAAGCTGGAGGATCTTCAACGAAATTCTGTCAGGTTTCAGTTTGCTCAACTCACTTTTCTTCATTCCAAACATATGAGCTTCCATTTCTATCTTCGCAGTTTGTCGAAAGCACATCACTCTCAGATTTATGTATCTCCAACATATCGATAAATGATGCACGCAAACAGTTTTTATATTTATCCCGATGCCGATACTTCACTCTGATGAGTGATTGTTCCTTTTCATCGGTCTGTGATGTCTTTGATGAGGGAATTGTTCCATCTCTTTCAAATCCATTTGCTTCTTTGATGGCCTCAAACACTTCTTTTGTTGGATGTTATCGGACAAGAAATGTTGAATGCACTGGGACTTCAGATAATAAGAAACAACCAGGGAGGCAAAGCATTACTGACAATGGACCGAATACATTCACTTGGTGTGAATGGAATGGTTCGAAAACAACAGGAACGAATGAAACGTGGGAAGATGACGATTCTAACGGTGGAGCGATTCGTATGTACAATCTAGGAAATGGAGAACTTTCTGTTACTCATTGTTCATTTAATGATTGTTATGCCCATTATCGAGGAGGTGGAATAATGTGCAATGCAATAAAATCGGTTGAGATTGAAAACAGTTTTTTTAATTCTTGTAATGCTCAAAGCCATGCTGGAGGGGGATTATACGCTTTCTTGATATCAACTTGTGTTCGGATCTGTGGATGCGAATTTCAGAATTGTCAAGCAAAAGAATGTGGAGGAGGGCTTTATCTTGGTGATTTCCAAGTTTCAGGAACAGGATGCATTGAAGACGAAAACGAAGGAGGTGAAATGGAATGCATCTTTGAGTGTAACTTTATTTCTTGTTTTGTGATAAAGAATTGGGAGGGGGTATGTATTGTGATAATGTTCCCGCTGCATTTAATATGAGAAGCATTCAATTTGTCTATTGCACAGCAGTAGGGACTGGTGGAGGATTTCATTTTTATATAAATCAAACAGAAGTGTTATATGGAACAAATATATGTTATTACCTATTCTTTCATGAATGCAAATGCAAAGCTGAACCTCCATATGGTCATGACATTATGTTTTATGATTATCAAAAAATCTATTTGAACTCAAGAAATCCGTTCTATGAAAGCTACACAACAAACACAGATGATCAGAGAGTGTGCTATGGATTTTGGTTCAGTGAAGTGGAATATCAGCACACTCAAAAGAAGTGGTGGCTTAAGGACAAGACAGTTTATGTCTCTGTGAATGGAAATGATTTGTATGAGCCGTGTGGGGCGAATGAATCAAATCCGTGCAAAACAGTGAAGAAGGCGTTTGAAATGTGTGAGGTGCAGATTAGCTTGGCAATCACACTGATGAAAGGGAATCATGTGAGTGAGGCAACAACAGTTGCGATTGGAACAAAGAAGATTTCAGTCATTGGGAAAGGGAGGGCGGAGAGTTCGATTGGAACAGGAGCCCTTTCATCAACCGGATCGCTGTTCAGCGTGTCAACAGGTCATCTTGGAATGAGTCATTTGAAAGTCGATTGTAACTCAAATATAAATCCTTCTTCGCCGAGCGTGGTTGTGGTGTCTGATGGAGGTGGGTCACTCTCGTTGGAGGATGTTGTGATCACCACGAGCAAAACAGGAAACGATGTGATGTCGTCGTCAGTGTTTGTGGTGGCGCTGTCACAGCTGTCGATGGTTGATGTGGAGATTAAAGATTTGAATGTATCAAAACCATTGTTCTCTGAGCCGGATCTATCTTCTTCTTCTTCTTCTTCATTGTCTTCATCTGCACTGTATCTGACAGCCACAGAATCAGGAGACAGCAAGCTGGCAAATGTGAAGGTGATGAATGTGAAGTTGACTGAAGGAGATGGGGTTGTTGTGTCAAGGAATGTGAAGGCTGGAGAGACATTTGAGGTCAAGAATATGACAATCGAAGATTGTGAGTGTGAGAATGGCAGTGGTGGTGGGATCAAAGTTGATTTGTTATCGCCAACAAGCAAGCTTCAAGTTGAAATATCAACAACTTTCAACAGATGCGCATGTGGTAAATATGGAGGAGGGATTGATGTATCTGTCTAACAACTCGATTGACTTTTCGATTGTGTCAGTTGACTTTTCAGGATGTTCAGCTTTATTGGGAGGGAATTATGTGCTTGTGAATGGGAGCAATTCAGCGAGCTGGGCAATAACAACAGAAAAGCTGAATGTACAACATGACAATTCAAAATACAATGAGATTGTGGGATTCGATCGGAGTGACTCGACAATGGGGCTGTTCCCACTGAATGTGTATTTGGATGAACATGAAGAATCAGCACATGTGGGGAAGGGGAAGGATGGGCTGGGCGGATACGACATGTGGTTCTGTGGGTTTGATTATTATCCGTGTGCCACCATCACGCATGCAGCGCAGGTGAGATATGCAGACACAAACAAGAAGATCGAATTGGATTCAGGATTTGAGCTTGTTGAGGCAGTTGGAATGACAGATGGCCAGGAATGGGAGATTTCATGTGTCACAAAAGGGACGGCAATCGAGGTGAAAGCACCAGAGCATTTTGAGTCATCTTGTCTGATTGAGGTTCAGAGCAAGTGTTCCATGAGAAACATCAAGTTGAATATTCCATCTGCTCTATCTGGCGCAACATCATCATCTCTGATCACATCCAACTCCACACTCCTCATACTCATTGACTGTTCTGTTGCTTGTTCCTCTGAGAATCCCATTGGATATTGCTTTGTGAATGTGATTGGTGGGAAAGTGAAAGTGGAGGGATTGGTGATCACAGAGACATTGAGATTTGGAGAACATTCAGTGATTGAGTTTGGTGAAGGGGTGGAATCTTTTGTGTTTTGTGGATGTGAGGTGAACAACATTGAGAAGAGAAGTGGAGATGGAGGATGGGTGAGTGGAGTGGTTGGGGCAGAGAGAGATGAGGGGAAGAATGGGATGATTGTGATTGAGTCGTGTGTTGTGAAGGGGTGCAGGTGTGTTGGTGGAAGAGGAGGAGGGATGAGTGTTGTTGTGAAAGGGGAAGGGAGTGTTGTTGTGAATGGGAGTTGTGTGATTGATGGGTGCGAGGCGAAGGGTTCAGTGGAGAGTTCAGGTGGGAAAAGTGAAGGGAGAGGGGGAGGGATGATGATTGTGATGGAGAGCAGGGATGGTTCAATGAAAATGGAATCGGGAAGAGAGGGTTTGTTTGTGTTTGGAGAGAATAACAAAGCTTCATATGGGAAGGATGTGTTTGTTGAATGTGGTGGAGGAGTGTTGTTGGAGTCAAAAGTGAATGGGAGCTCATTTTCATTTTTTGATTCAAGTGCGATTCCATCGGATGTGTTGAAGTTGTGTGGGAGTGAGGATGGGAGAGAAGGGGAAGTGATTCCGCTGTTTGTGTATTTATGTTCAATTGGATCGAAGTTGAGAGTTGATGGGAGAGGAGAGAGGGCACTGGATCAGAGCCATTGTGGGTTTGAGGAGTTTGGATGCTTGACGATTGACTATTGTGTGAGCAAGAGGGCGAACAGCACCATTCATGAAATCGAAGTTGCCTCTGAATCATCGATAAAAAATGAAATGAAAGTGGCTTCTTTTGAGGTGAGTTTGTGTGGGAAAGAAGAGGGGATAAAGGTGATTGTGAGAGATGAAGGATCAATGAATCAAAACTGGATGATCGAATGCACAAAATCATTTGAGATGGGAAATTTGTCATTTGTGTTGAATGAAGGGATGAACGGGAGGAGAAGTGCATTTATCTACTCCTCATCAGCAATCATCATTATCACCAGCTGTTTTGTCTCGTTTGCAAATAATGATATGATCGGATACAATGTGATTTGTATTGAGGGAGGAGGGTTGGTTGTGAATGGATTTGTGATGGAAGAGGGAATGACAGTGAATGGGAAATCACCAATAGTGGTCACAAATGGAGCTCAATTGGAGATGAATAACAGCCGAATGAGCGGAATGGAAGTTGTTGGTGGGAGCGGAGGAGGAGGATGTTTGAGTGTGGAGATGGGAATTAATGGAATTGTTAATATTGAAGAATCTAATTTGTCATCAGTGTGTTCAGGTGGAAGTGGGATGAAAGGAGGAGGGATGAAGATATCGGTGGGGAAGGGAGGGAGTTTGGAAATGAAAAATGTGAAATATTCTGGGTGTGAAGTGCCAAGAGGGGATGTTGAGGATGGAGGAAGAGGAATGGGAGGAGGGATGTTTGTAAAACTGCCAGATGAAATGGGAACATTTGTTATGGAAGGAATGATATTTGTTGGGTGCAATGCGTGGAAAGGGAAGAATGTGTTTGTGTCAGGATGGGATCTGAGAGAGATTGTGAGCGAGGAGCACTTGAAATGGGAGATAAAGGAAGAGGAGTTGGGATCATTGGATGAGCTGCGTGGATGGGAGAGGATGACAGCAGGAGAAGAAAATGTGATTCCACTGGTTGTGTATTTGTGGAGGAACTGGAGTGGGGATGGGTTTGTTTCAGTTGAGAATGGAGGAGACTTCAGTGGGTGTGGGTATTCAGAAGCACCATGCTCATCGATTGACTTCTTGATATCACTTCGATATCCAACACTTGGAGAAGGGGAGACACATATTGCTATTGTGGATTCTGGATTATTGAGCCATTCCATATCATTTTCATTTTCTTCTTCTTCTTCTTCTTCTTCAATTTCAGAGTCACCAAAAGTGGTGATTGAAGGGACAAAGAAAGGAACAAGTGTGACAATCAGTGATGAAGAAGAGAATGTTTCAAAAGATTCAATGATTTCATCGAATGTGAGTCTGTCATTTGTGAATGTGTCATTCACCAAGCCAGCCACCGCAACCCATCATGAAGTGTTGATTGAATCCTCTGGAACAAACACATTATTGTCTGTCTCTGATTGTTCATTTGGGCCAGGGAGAGGGGTGACAGAAAGTTTTGGATATTGTGTGATGAGAGTGAATGGGGGGAGTGTTGTGATTGAGAGGAGCTCTTTGAGTTTGATTTCAGAGTTGAAAGGGTTCATCACATTCAGTCCAAGTGCAGGTGAGGTGACTATTCAGAATGTGAACATTTCATTTGCTGGAGTGATTGCAAGAGGCCTGATTTCGATGATTGAAGAGGAAAATCAGATGAATGGAAATGAAAATACTCATTCAAATGGGAACAGGCCAGTTTTGAGAGTTGTTGGGTGTTTATTTACCAACATCACAAACGAATGGAATGGAGCGAGTGCCATTGATGTGGGATCATATGAGCATGGAGTGGAGTGTGTGATGGATGAGTGTTCGATGTCGAGTTGCAAGAGTGGTTTGAGCATTGAAGGAGGGGGAATGAGAGTGGTGCTGAAGAGTGGGGAATCGGTGTTGAAAGTGAATGGGAGTTCGTTTTCGATATGCAAGTGCTCGAGTGAGACAGGGTGTGGAGGAGGATTGTTTATTGATGGATTTGACCAGAATGTCAATTATGGAAATGAGAGTCAGATTCCGCCTCTGAATTTCAAGATCGTCAATGTCTTATTTTATGTAAACGAAGCATTTGTGGGGAAAGACATATTCGTCAGATGCTTCTCGATTGCTCATCAGATCAACGAAACACTGTTTGCACTGAACTACAACCAGGAATCATTGAACTCAAACAACTCCATCTGCGGGAGCGATTTAAAAGGGAATACCGATATGGATCTGATTCCGCTGATCACATATTATTATTCGGAACAGGTGTTTCTAAGTGCAATAGGGAGTGATAGCAGACGATGCGGGGCTCAGAGCTATCCATGCATGAGCATCAACTGTGGGGTTGATCACATCCAGGAAGGAGTGATGAATGCGATTCTGATTGACGGAGAAGGAGTTGTTTCGGGCGAATGTGTGATTTCAGATTTGAATGTGAACTCGTACAAAAAGTCTCAGGCGATTGTGAAATTGAAATCCAAGATTGAGAAATCGTTTGAAAAGGATTGCATCATGGAGTTTATAAATGAAAGCGCTGTGGAGAGATGCTCGTTCGAGTTTGAAGATACATTTGTGGCGACTCACAGCTACATAATGAAAGTGAAGAATGGATCAACAGAGATCCATAAATGTGAATTCTTCTCCTCTTCAACCGCAGTTGAGTTGCAGCTGAACAGTTCAGTTGTGAGCGTAGTAAGCGGAGAGCTGAGGATATTTAATTCAGCATTTAGGGATATTCATTCAATATCATCAGTATTTTTATTCAACAAAGTTTCGAATGTGACGCTGCTTGAAACGAGCATTTCAAATTTCAACTGCAAGGAGGATGTTGTGAGTGTTGGAGGAAAAGCGAATGTGGTAATGAAGATCATGATGATTGAGAATGTGACTCTACTTGATGGAGGGAGTGCTATTGGGATGGAACATGCTGAGCAAGAGGTGATTGTGCTAAACTGCTCGTTTGGAAAATGCGCGAATTCGAAGGATAAGGGAAGTGTGATGAAGATAAGACGATCCAAGGATGTGAAGGTTGAGATATGCGTGTTTGATGGAGAAAAAGAAATCGAGGTTATCAATGAAGAAAACAATAGAAGAGAGGGATTATGCAAATGGAATGGATCATTGGTTGATGTTGAGAAGAGCAACGTTGAGATGAGGGAAACAACAATCAGAAACAGCAAGGCAGGAGGATTTCATGTGAGCGGAGGGAATGTGAAAATAGAGAAAGTGGAATTTGAGAACAACAATCCTTTCATTGCAAAATATCCATCGCTTCGTCGAAATATCATATGTTCGGATTCTGCTTCGCTGACCATTTCGAGCTTGAAGGGAGGAGATGGGGTGATGCCCAATTCTTCGCTGTGGATTCTGGATGATGGATGCAGCCTGGAAGGGATGGCAGGAGAAAGGGAATCGCCCTTCTTCGTTCCCAAGCTGGAAGGGGCTTCGGCCAGCGAAAATGGAGGAGGAACAGAAATTCAATTCAAGGGAGCGCTTCTTCTGCCATGTGATTTGTCATTCCGACTGATTTTGTCAGCTGGAGATACAGACCTGATTGAGACATATCATTTTGAAGAAGATGGGTTTGTGAGTGAAGCGGAAGCAGTTGGGATGGTGCCTTCGAGAAATCTTTCGTCGATCCCAGATGAAACGGAGGTGTCTGTGATGATTGTGTATGGAAAGCGGTTGTCTGCAACTGATGCATTTGTTCTGAAGAACAGAAGCGAGCCCAAGGCAAATGGGGAGGAAAGGATTGTTGAAGGAGGAAAAGAAGGGAAATCTTATTGGTTGTTGATTGTTTGCATTGTGATTGTTGTAATACTGCTTGTGGTCATTATTGTTCTGGCTGTTCGATGGAAGAAGGTGAAGAATGAAGCTGAAGATCTGAGAGAGATTGTGAATGATAACATCAGAAAAGATCCGAAGGCATTTGAGATGGTGACTATGGAGATGTCGCCAGAGGAGCAGTGGAGGAGAGCAGAAAGGGAAGCAGAGAAGAAGAACGATGAGAGAATCAAGAAGAGGGTGTACGAGAAAAGCTTGGGACATTCGGAGTCATCAGAGCATTTATTGAGTGAGAGTGGTTCCACTGAATACATTTTGGGAAGAGATTCAGACAAGATTCCTGAATGGATGCTGGAGAAGGTTGATGAGAAAGAAGAAGAAGAGACAAGAAAGCGAACACCTTCACCTTCCATTTCGTCTATTTCATCCACTACAACAACTGACTCAGATTCAACATTTGTTCGAGGGGAAGATCTGTGTCCAACCACCTCATCGATGTCGAATCTGGTGGATGCAATGGCCTGCTCTTCACCACATGAGAAATTGATTGTGGATCTGAGGGATTCGCTGTTCATGCTGCTTCATGGGAGGAATGAGAAGAAGGAGATGGCGATAGGCACTCTGAAGGAAAGAGAGCAGACAGCTGCCCAGGTCTTGTTCTGGGTGGCCAATCTTGCGCTTCACTCATTTTCCGAGATGGACAACCCTCTTCAGTCACTTGTCAATCTGAGCCCACACATTGTGCTGTTCTCTGAGCATATGGTCATCTGCATTGTGATGCACTCCGACTTCTCTTCTGACGATGATTCGGATTCATCATCCATCTCCTCGTCAACTGTTGCGACATCTGCCAGTGATGAGGAGGAGGAGGAGGATGACTCTCTGCCCTCGTCTGCATTTGAGGATGAGGATGACAATTTCAAGAAGGAGTGCCTGAGGTGGAAGGCGCCAGAGCTGCAGATGAACAAGAAGATGGGGGCAACAGAGAAGTCGGTGGCATTCTCGGTCGGGATGATGCTGTGGGAGTGCCTGACGCTCCAGATCCCGTTCGGGGAGTATGAGGCAGAGGCAGCTGGGCAGAAGATTGTGAATGGAGAAGTGCCGAATGTGGGGCTGGTGAAGGACACACCATATTTGGAGTTTTGGAGGCTGTGTATCTCGTGGAATGAGGCAGACAGGCCTTCTCTGAGCGGGATGAAGCGAGAGCTGATTGGGCACTTTCCAGCTGGGGCAGTGATGGTGACGCAGACAGATGCAATCTGCGATTCTTTGCGAGACGAAGACGAAGAGGAAGAGGAAGAAGAGGAAGAAGAGGAAGAAGAGGAAGAAGATGGGATAAGCGAATCGATAAGCAAAGAAGAAGGGAGGAAAAGCCGAAAATACTTGTGATGATGGTCGTATTGGTTGGCATTCTTTTGAGAAGGGCTTTCTTTGCTTTCTTCTTTGAGTATTATTCGTTGAATGGGAAGTGGAGAGCAGGATGTGAATTATCCCAGTGAGTTCAGTCTGCTTTCCATTTTTCGACTTTCTTCGAATCAGAATCAAAATGTTTCAAAAACAATTTTTTATTTTTCTCATTTTGACTTTTGTTTTCAATTTTTTGTGGAAGTTGCGTGTATTTTATGGTGCTTTTAGCACCATTTTTTCGGTTAATAACAACATAAGGATAATTCTCACAAGATGAATTGCAATGAAACAGTTTCGGCATGATCCTAAGATGTTGTCATCCGCAAAACGCACTTATTCATAATTGTTTTATCTTTTTATCATATTTCAAGAACGAATATATTTGCGTTGTATGTCTGAAATGTGTTTTTTTCGAATTTAAAATGATACACAATTATTTGGAATATTTTGTTTTAAAGGTAATAATCAAAAAAAATTTCATATTAAAAATGAAGTTAAGTTCTTTGAAAAGGAGGAATAAAAAAATAATTAAAATGAACTTTTATTCGAAAAATGAATGGAAAAATTTATCGCAAATTTTTGTTAAACACAAACAAATGTGTTTTCAGATAAAAAAATAATGAATTCATTATCTGAGATAATTAAAGAGTTTCTTTTTGAAACCTAAAATGTTGAATCAACTGATTTTTTTATGTCATTTTTTGCATTCGTCTGATCTGATTATTTTCGAAAGAAATAAATCGTTCAATAACTCAAAAATTAACCAAAAAATTTTCTATTCACTTGAAATAAAAATATCTTTGTTCTCAAAAACAAAAGGCTTCCGAAAAATTGCAACAGTCTTTCATTTGCACATTTAATGCAATTATATTAGTGACAAATTTTCTTTAAGATCCAAAGATGAAGATATCTTCGGATTATACCAAATAAAATTCTTATTTGCATTTCTTCGAATGTATTTATTTCAACACATTTGTAAAAAAAAATTGTGAATATTGTGCTCCATGCAGATATTGGTTAGACTTCATTTGAAAATAACAATATGAAATCTACATCTCAAGAATGAAGTTAAAATCATCTACTTTTAAAAAGACAAATTTCAAATAAGAAAAAAAATCTCAAAAGAATTATTAAAAATAAAAAATGTTAAGCAACCATTAAAGTTTTAATTAATCTTTGAAATAAATGAGACTCATTTTATTAAACATACATGATTTAACAAAAAAAATAAAAAATAAACATTTAAAAAACGCCGCTAAACAGTAATCTCTTTAAACAACAGTTAAAGAAGTTTATTAAAAACAAATATTTAATCACAAAAGAGCAAATAGAGAAATTCTAATTTTATAAAGTTAAACGCCGTATGCACTATTAATTAGAGTTCTCAGTCAGCTTCATGTTTAAATAATCATCTTTCCTCGTTTTCTTTTTCTTTTGCCTCACAATGCAAACGACAGCAATAGCAACAGCCACACCAACAACAGCCACAGATCCAACAACAATACCTGCGATTGCACCTCCAGATAATCTCTTCTTCGCTGGCTTGTCTTCTTCTTTTGGTAATGGAGGCATCACGGGATATTTCACACATTTATCTTCCTTGTTTCTGTAATATCCATTCGCACAGCGAGCAAACGCACACTCACTTGTAAACTTCCCTTGCTTGCATGGATTTCCATAAACTGCATTTGCATCTTCACCGGGAACTGCGCACGATTCATTCACTTTCACCTGCCAATCATAGCAAACATCAAAATACTTCTTCACCTTCTCCACAAGAGAAATATAACTATCAGGATCCAATTGTACTTCAATACTGGGATAGAATGGATAGACCTCGTCTGGCTTTACGATTTTGTATTCGAGCTGTTCGTCTGATTTCTTCCAATCAAAGGAATAGCTTGTCATCATTGCAAAAGTCATTTGTGTTCCAGATCGAGGGAATTTTGAAGGCCAGCCTTCAATTGAATTAACTTCATCCCGATATACATCAATAGCTTCGGAAGATATAACATTTCCTGCTGCAAACGATGCAATATCATAATCAATATCTTTGTGCGTCAACTGACCTCCAATTCCGATTACCTTTGCCAATTGTGCCTCTTTCACATGTTTCAAGAATTGAGAGCACGTTGAGCCGCATTCACCATCTGTAATGAACATCAGGTCGTTTGGATCAAACAAATTCTTGCCATACAACGAAGAAGGAATGTTAGAGCCAATATATTCGTACAACAATCTATCAGAGTTAATTGCATAAGAGCCACTCCATGTTTGAGTGCGTTCTTTTCCTCCAATGTTTGTCTTCTTCTCGCTAGTTGGTAAGTTCGTAACATCATCGATAAAGTCCATAGTTTCATAGTCCGTAAATATCAGGTACTTTCTATCTGCCATCATTTTTGCTATGTAATCTGTTGCATTTGAACGGACATAGTTATAGCGCGGATTAATTGGATATTCCTCAGGGAACAAGAAATGAAACAGCTGTGCTCCCAGATAAATAATTCCACCACCGTTATTTCGCACATCAAACACCATCTTGTAATTGTTTTCTTTCGCTTCTTGCACAACTTTCACAAGAATATCCATGAACTTTACGAAATCTTCTTCAGTTTGTGGACTAAAGCTTCTGATGTGGCAGTATCCGATTTTCCATTCAGGAATAGCAACTGCATGAATACTGCCAAGTAAAGTACCAATTTCTTTCACCTCAACCTCATTTGCTAAATGTGATTGTTCCATTTTCGATTTGCCAGCCATTCTCAGGTTTTCTTTCTCGATCATTCTCTGCAGCGACTGCACAGCAGGAGGGAGAAGTTGTTGAAGCGGCTGATGCAAAATGCGATCCTTTGCAATCAACTCGCGAAGGGGCTTATTTTCCATAAACTTCTCGAAAGCCTTCACGAATTGAGTGTTGTTTGCGTATTCTTCTCTTATTTTTTGGATCCTTTCCTCATCTTGTTTCTTCAGTTGATCTTTGCTCATTTGAACAAGCGATTTGTATTCTTCAATTAATTTTTCCTGTGGCATCTTTGTAGATTGGATCAAACGCTGAAGTTGTTGACGTTCTTCATTATTTGTCGCTTTCCATTCTGCTTCATCATTTGATGCAGAACCGTCCGCCTTGCAATAATCGCCATATAACATCTGAGACCCTGTAATATTTGATGTTGAGACTCCATACCAATACAGCGGAATTGTCTCTGTTCCTCCATCCTCTGTTTTCAGTGTAACATTCACACTCACATCAACAATTGTATTGTATGTAGGAGAGCGAATAAAAAACATCTGATCCAATCCATAATTCAGCCGGGCTGCTGGTGTTCGAGATAATGGTACGTTTTCATCGCACCACCGAGCAATGGTCACTTCTGGTTTCTCATTCTCCACTTCATTGAAATCACTCATTGTAATTTTTGTAACGATTCTGTCTTTGAAGCTTCTTCCTATATCATTGACATAATAATTAGTCACAAAAGGCAACATTTCCGCCAATTTTACTGTTATTTCTTCTGGCTTTGAAGGATCTGAAACCTCAAATTTGAAACTGTATGGCAACATAAAAGCAAATGGCTGAGAACATGGGAAATGGTAAATCGTATGAGCATCCTTCAATTTCGCGAAAGCTTTTCCAATTGCATTGTGGAAATCCAACCCAGATGAAAATTCTGCTTCCTCTATTTTGTCCAGTTCTCCAAGAATGTCATATTTATTGTTCTCAAAGGGTTTTGGTGGATCAGCTGTCGTGTCTCTGTAGGCATACACTGATAAATATTCTCTAAGTGTTTTTAATGTCTTGGTTGCCTCAGTCTTGTCGTATGGAAGCTGCTTCAAACAATCTATGATGCGATCAGCGCGCCCAGGCACCATTTGGGGAAATACACATACAGTTGGATCTTCTTGGTATTTTGCAGGCCCCATCGATGGTCTCTTCTGGCAGTTACCATCTTTATCCGCATAGAATCCTCGCTCGCAACGAGAAAATTTGCACTGATCTTTATCGAATTTTCCTCCAACGCATGGATTTCCATAAACTTCATGCTTATTATTGGCTGGGATCTGACATGCATAGTTGTCTTTGACTTCCCAATCGTAGCACTTATCAAAAATTGGCTTGATTTGTGTAACAGTATCAACAATCCCTTCAACACTAAAACTATTAACCAAATCTGCATAAATTGGAATAATTTCGTCCGGTTGAACAATCTTGAACTCTGGCTCTTCATCTGGAGTGCTCCAGTCAAAGCTGTATGCAGTTGAAAGTGTCATTCTGATGTCTGAAGTTAAACGAGGCAATTTTCCTGGATACGGAAATACATTCTCATTCGTTAAATTCTTAAATTCAGCTTTTCCGTTCATTGCTTCGCTTTTTGGTCGCAGTTGTTCGACGAAATCAGATCCTATTGCATTTCCGCTGTTAAACGAAGCAATGTCAAATGGAACGGTGCTTCCTGAAAGCGAGCCTCCCAATCCAACAACTCTTCCCAGGTTCTTCTCCTTCAACCGTTTTAAGAATTGAGAGCACGCCGATCCGCAAGTCCCGTCAGTCACAAACAGAACGTCGCTCGGAGCGAACATCCTCACATTTCTGAATGGCAATGGCACAATCAACATGAGTTGCTGAACAAGCCGATCTGTGTCAGCCACATATTTATAGACCCAGTCCTGTGAACGTTGCTTTCCATCATTTCCTGTAATGGTAACTGTAGTCTTTGGCATTGCCCACTCATCATCAATTATCTTTTGCGTGATTGGTTCGGTCAAATATGCAAAAGGTGGCTGTTCAACCGTTTTTAAGTAAGCTTTTGACAGCTCAGAGGCTACAACAGAGCGGGTCGGATAAATCGGATATTCCTCTGGAAACAACAAAGCAAAAAGCCAATCAGACAGCAAAATTAGTCCACCAGCATTTGTGCGCAGATCGACAACAAGCTTAAATCCATGTGCTTTTGCGTATGTGATCCCTTCAACAATGCATGACAGCCATTCTGATGCCTCGGCATTCGTGCTGGGTGAAAACGTTCCAATAAAAAGATAGCCAAGTTTGTACTCTTCGATCGCAGCAGCAAATACTCTTGTGGCTTTCTTTATAACTTTCAGTTGAGGTTTTTCGTTATTTGAGTAGCGCAAATTTGTAAAAGAATCACCATTTTTCTTCATCTTTCGAATTTTTTCTTCAACTTTCTCTTTGAATGTTTGTTTTTGATTGTCATTTTGAGAAATCTCATTTCTCGAGGCAAATTGCTTTGAAATTATTTTATCTACTCGATCGAATATTTCTTTCTCGATTGGAAGTCGCAATCTTTCGTTTATGGGAATATTTCCTGAATTTTGACTGAGAGCTTTCTTCAACTCTGGCGATTTCCATATACCTTCATATATTTGTTGAAATAATGGATCATCCTTATGTGCATCCATCACCGACCGGAAGTGTTTCTCATCTTCCTCAAAAAGAGGCGTCTTTGCACTTGCTTGTTTAGAAGTGTTGCTTCTTTGCATTTTTTCCTTCAGAGGACAAATCTTTGTTAGCATTTCATCAACATCTGTAACATTTGCCAAAGAATATGCATAAAATGGTACGTCAACCTTCTGTTCACCTTCTGCTGTTTTTACAGTCACACCAATGTTTCCATTTGGAATTGGAAATGCAACCAAAGATCTTTGAAAAAATACTTCTTCTGTAATTGAAAAAGCCAATTTTGCTGCAGAAGTTCTGGAATGTATTGAATATTTATCTGCCCACTTAGCAATTGCCACTTCAGGCTTTTCGTTTCCGGAACCTTCCAAATCTGGAAGATCCAAACGAACAACTTCCTTATCAATAATATTAACTCCTCCTTCCTTTATGAACTTATTTGTTGCATCTCCCAAAATTGAACCTGCAACCTTTACTACAATTTCTTTTGGCTTTGAAGGATCAGGAACTTCAAAAACGAATCTGAAAGGGAAAATAAATGTGAATAATGTGGAGCACGGGAAAACATAATTTGTATGAGCATCTTCGAGTTTATTAAATGCTCTCGAAATAGCAAGATGATACTCCAATCCATTTTTATATTCTGTATTTTCAATTTTGTCCAACTCTGTAACAATATCAAATCCAGAAAATGGCTCAGGAGGATTTACCATTGTATCACGATAAGCATAGCTGTCAATGTAACTTCTTACTGTCTTCATTGTTTCAAGAGTTTCTCCTTCTCCTTTTTTGTACTTAATTGATGAAAAGAAATCGAAATAATTAAAAGTATTATAAAAATACAAGAAAAAATTTCTTCAAACTGGCAAATGCTTCAAGCATTGAGCAATGCGATCTTTATCGTATAATCCCCCAAATTTAAATGTGCAATCGTCGTCCGCTACAAAGGCACTTATTAAAATTGCTATTCCAACAACAAACATTTTTATTTGAGAAATTTTTGATCTTTGCCATAAGCATTTGTTCCCACCCTTAACTTCTTTAATCCAAATGATTACAGAAAAGATTTTTTTCATAATGAATTTTTGAAATTCGATGGTTTGAAAAAGTTCATATAATAGCGTGCAAATTTTTCCGTATACAAATAAAAGAAAAAAATAAATGTGAATAAATTTTTTGATATTTGTTTATTTCGTGATGAAGAAATTGATTCACACAAAAATTAAAAAAGATAGTGTTTTCTCCACAACAGTTTGATAAATTGTTTAAAACATTTCATGAATGTTTTATCTTCTTGTTTCTGACACGCACAAAACACTTATGTTTTCGTTTGATTGTCAAAGAAAATCTATTCTGTGATCATGGTGATTTCGGAGAAATAACGATCTTTATTTCTCCAATTTGACAATGATTATTATCACTTTTTTGATAACAACTCTTCTTATATGGGAAAAAATATTAATTTTTTACAGTGTTTTCCAGAAAAAAATGAAACATATGGTATATAAAAAAAAATAATATTTTCTTGGTGCTTGAAAACTGTTGAATTCAGTTTTTTTCTTGAAACTTTCTGTTTTTTTTAAAATTTCTGATTTGTGTGATTATTTTTCTAAAAAGCTGTGACTGTTTAATTATCAGTTGGCACTGAACGTCAAGCTTTTTTATCAGTTTTCAAAACAAACACTTTCAACTGTTTTGAAGAATAAAAATTAACATGCAATTTCTGTTTTCAAAAATCATCTGTAATTGAGGGGAATGTTTCAATGTTCATTTCAAAAACAAATCAAAAATTGAGGTATTAACTAAAACCTGAAATTCAATCAGTTGCAAGTTTTCAAAAATTATTGCACGTTTTTAAATCAACATCATATTCGTTAGTGAAACGAAATCCAGATCTTAAAACGTCCATTACTTATAACGTTGAAATTCAACGTATATCGGTATCAAACAAGCAGTCTCTTCAAAATTTCTTCTCTCTTCTGCAATCGCTTCATGACACTCACAAGAACTCTTCTTCTCCATCTTCAACACCGATGAACCCTGTTAAGGTTTTCCGATCCCACAAACCAACAAGCCGTTCATTTTTCAGATGTTCCAGTCGGGTTTTTCAAAAGCTCCAAACAACATGCCAAACTCTATTCTTGTGGTTGCAGTTGCAGCTGATGGTTATTTTTTGCCAAGCCTTAATCTTTGGCCATCAAAAAAACAACAACAAGAAATGAAGGTCTTACTCAGCCTTCAGCTTCATCCCTGGGAAGACAATGATGGATGGATGACTGATGCATTGTTTGCTCGCTATGCTCAAGAGATACTACTGCCTGGAATTGTCCAAAGAAGAAAATTGCTGGATATGAATGAAGATAGATGCTTGCTTCTTTTGGATTCTCATCCTTCAAGAGCACAGCCAGATCTGTGGCAAAATTTTGCATACAAATCAATTGACGTAGTTTCATTTATTCCACACAGCACTCATCTAACACAACCACTTGACCGCGGAGTTTTTGCTGTGTTGAAAAGATATTTCAACTCAAACTGTGTTGTTCCATCTTCTTCTTCGATCGCACTCAGACGAAAAGCAGTTGCAAATGCCTTGCCACAGGCTTTGCAAACTGCATTGCTACCTTCAACAATTCACTCTGCATTTGAAAAGAGCGCCGTGTTGTCTGGGCAGTCCAATTCTGTATTGGTGAAGTTACCTGACATTCCTTCAGTTCAGCTGAAAAAAATCCCATCGTTTCAATTTCCATGGAAAAAATATTTCCGACCAAGCATTCTATGATAAATGGAAAGAATACAAAAAGATGAAAGATGAAAAGAAAATTGATGAATATGCTGAAGAAATTATTGAAAAGGATTTGTTTTCTGAAGAGAAGCTGAAAAAAAAAAATTAAGCAAATCCAAAGTTTTTAAAGATGGGTGATTATTTTTGGAATTGTATTTATTCTTTAACAATTTGCGATCCAAAAATTTCTTTTGAATGAAAAACAATGAATACTGATAAGTGAACAGTCATATGCAAGACTTCTTAATTTTTATTTCATATTATGCATTAACTTTTGAAATAGTTGCGATTATTGAAACACTTTAATGATAAATTGCTTCTCAAAGGCAAACAATCTTTGAATAATTAATACCCCGAAAAAAGTTATGATTTCAAAAATTATTACCCAGATGATGATTAAGAATATGATAATGAACGAAGAAATCATCAGAAAAATAACTAAAAGAAAATTAATGAAATATTTTTACTATTTATTGTAAAATTTTTTGTAAAAAAAAAACAAGTGATTTGTGAAAGAGAAATTCTTTTACAGTTTGTGCAAAAAATACCGGACATCGCAAAAAACACCGGACAAGATCGATTTCTCAATAACTGCAACAGGAAAAATTCTGACAACTTTCCTCAAAATACATCACATCAATGCAAACTCAACAGATACACGAGACTTTCAAAATAGCTTCATTTGTCCTCAGAGAAAATTATTATTGAAATCTCGGAGTAATAAGATAATGAGTTTCTCCGAGATTTCGATATATATTTTTTCTGTATTCAAGCGAAGCTGTACAGAAAGTCCCGTGTATCAAACGAGTTTGCATTGATGAGATATATAATTAGGAAAATTAACAGAATTTTTCCTCTTACAGTTTTTGAGAAATCGATCTTGTCCGGTATTTTTTGCAGATACTGTATATATCAGAAGATAAGAAATAACAAAAAATCACACTTATTGGAAAATATTAACATTTTCATGAAAATGCGAAATAATTGGACAAACATTTCTGTTTGAAATTTGTTCCAAAAAAAAAAAGAGAGAGAGAGAGAGAGACAGAAAATATTGGTTATTCTTTTTGAAAAGTCGCAAATAATTGATATCTGAGTTAAAGAAAAATGAACACTATTTGATCATTTTTTGCAGTTTATTCATCAAACTTCAATGCAATTGAAACATTTTCACATCAAGCACCTATGTATATTTTGATTTCAAAGAAATCAAGTTAGATGAAGAAACTGCAAAAAATGATAAAATAAGGAACAGTTTTATGAAATCTCGATATAAAGCTATTGTGACTAATCAAAAAGAATGACCCATTTATTTGCAAATAATGACCTCTTTCTCTCTCTCTTTCTCTTTTTCTTTCTTTCTTTCTCTCTCTCTCTCTCTCTCTCTCTCTCTACTTTTTTTTTTTTTTTTCCTTCAAATATGCATAAAATTCAAAAACGGATAATTCAATTATTATTATTATTTTCAAGAAAGAAGAAGAAGGAAAAAAAAAAATTAAACAATAACTTTCAATTTACATTATCGAAATAATATTTTTGTAATCGGTTAATTATCCATCTTTAGAAGGAATTATAATTTGTTTTTCGATCAATCTTTTCAAGGGTTTATTTCGTTCATCTGTTCTTTATTAAACATGCGTGTAATTATCAACCAGAATTTCAGATATTTGATTAACATTAACAAATTTTCAATGTGAAATCTGGTCAAAAACCGTGATTATATTTTCTTTGAAGTTGCTTAGTCAAAATTCAATTCCATTTCTACACCTTTTTGCAACGATGAAATGAAAAACGATTAATTTAAATCAAATTCTTGAAGATAAATGAAAACAAAATTTTATTTACTCTGGATTAATAATGTCAACGAAAATATCCTTAAAAAAATTTAACAATAATAAAACATATTGAACAAACCAAAAAGCAATTTCTAAACAGTAAAAATTAACAAATAGCAAACACAAAAAATACATAAAATTTCTGTAAAGGTACATAAATAAATAGAAAATAAAAATGACAAGTTCCTTATTACCATTTTTTCAAATCCAAATATTGAAAAACAGTAAAAAGTAATAATTCCTCGAACTAAAAAAAAAAAAAAAAAAAAAAAAAAAAAAAAAAAAAAAAAAACTCTTCAATACATAAATATTTCTATAAAGTTTTTTACTCAATTTTGTAATACGTTTTCAACCATCTACATTTACATAATTCTCGTAAATTTGCTTGATAACAAATTGTAAAATTATTCTAATAACAGCTTCATTGATTTTTCAAACAGCATCATTTATTCACAGAACATTTAATCAATTCCAGTTGTTAAATGTTCCTCCATCATTGCCTTTATTTCTTCAATGAATTCCTTATTTGATGCTGTTTTCTGACTTTTCTTTAATGAGTCGCGGAAAATAGTTGTGAGTTCTTTTTGCACTTTTCGTCTGCATGGGCAATTGATATTCATGAGTGTTTGAAAAACAGGAAGTACGTTTCCAAAATATCCCAAATAAACAAATGTTCCACCAAGAAGTGTGAGGAGCATTGCATAGGTAACTTTCATCGTGTGGCGTATAAGAGCAACTGTTTTGTCCAGTTTTTGTTGAACTTTTACTCCAACCCCGAAACTTTTGTGCAATTCTTTATTATTTGCATATGAGCCTGCATCAAATGTTATGCGATTAACCAAATGGCCCTTTGAAACAGTGGCAACTGTGTTATTTTCATTTCGATAGATTGACTGGATTAATTCTATCGTTGCTATCGTTGGATTCGACCCGCTCAGAATGAAATATTCATCTCCAACAAAAATCGCTTCGATAGATGAGAATGCTGTATCTGGTCCAAATGTCAGGTTATGCTGCGCTGGTACAGTCGAATCTGCAGATGCAAACACTTTCACAGCTCTGCACGAAGCATCTTTTTCCCTTGAGTGCATTCCGAAAAACCGTTCCTTAGAATCATCCACGGGTAATTCCACTTCATTGGCTTCGAGAATGATTTTGCAATTATGTGTAGCAGTAAAATAACGATTGGCAGATAGAAACTGAATGCATGTTGAATTAATTGTGAGTTTTTCTGGGGGATACTGACCTAAACAATTCAAAGAAATTCAGTAAATGGAAAAGCAAAAATGAATAAAGCAAGAAATTTAATAAAATAAATATTCATATTCACAAAAAATATGATAAAACAATATTAACGAAAATATTACTTTAAATGATTTAATTATATTTTTGCAAACCATAATAATCAAAATAATATCTTCCGAATCCCAGCAAATCAGAGCACTTTCCTGACAGCTCATACGTGGAATTATCTGGTGGACCAACACATTCACCGCTATAATCCATCAAAGTTATTTCAATCAAAACTTTTCTATTTTTATAAGTTTGAATATTCGCCTCCTTCTCCATTGACACATCAACCATTGATTTCGTTTCGTTTGTATTCAAAAATAAAAACGTTAATATCACAAGGAGAGCTGCGCCACAAACAAAAGAAATTGCCACAATCGAAACAAAACCTCCAAATGTTGTTTTTTTTAATGTACTTGATTGTGGTATGAGTTTCTGGATCAAGTGCATCAACATATTTATCAGAATAACTGTCAAGCTTGTAAACAAACGATCTTGTTGGTAAAAAGAGAAGCAGCAGAGCCACAACAACACCAATAATAGTAAAGCCTGCATATGGCCCAACCATAAAAAAGTTTTCTGTTTGAACAGGTGAGCGAAATGGTAAAGGTTGAACAGTCTTCGAAGGATCAGCAGTTGGTTTTGTGTTGTTAGACGTTGCAGAACCAACTGGGCAATATTGATCTTCCTTTCAAAATATCATATCTGTTACACCTGAAGAGTCTGTGTATCTGCCTTCCATTGAAACAACACATCCGTAATCTGTCGTTCCAACTCTACTTCCATATGTACAGGGCTGGCAGGTGTGACATTTCTTTTCTCCACATTCGTTTGTGTACGAACCTATTGGACAATCGACACATTCTCTGTTTTTAGTTTCGTATGAGCCTGGGGAGCAAGGAATCAAGTCTTCATGGAGATTGATAATTCGAAAGAAATCCACAGCTGAACACATAACTGTTCTTCCATTGCTTATTTTCCTTCCACCAAAACAAACAACACTTCAATGATAAACAGTGCATCCAGCTTCAACAATATCAAGATGCATTTCATTTTTTAGTCCTTCACCATTGTCTTCTATGATCGTCGCATTTCCTAATTGGTCAAATTCTATAACCTTAAATGAATCTTGGGCTTTCTCTCTCTTTCTTCCTCCAAACATCAGCACTTTATTGTCCAACGGTAAAGCAGCGCCATCAAAAATATTATACATTTTGGTTTTGTCGTCATTTGCATAAATACTTGTATTTGTCTCCAATGCATCAGGTTTTAAGTTATTCTGAATGAAGTCTTCATTTTGGAATTATTATTCTTTCCTGTTTCCTTTAATTTATCATCCCTTCTTATATCTTGAATCAATTCATAACCAGTAAGAACTCGAGATCCAACATTTCCACCAACCACTACCAAAGTCGGAAGCAACGTTTTGTTGTCGTTTCTAATTGAAAGGCTAACGTTTGTTATCTGGCTAACCTCTGGTATTATTGACGCATCATTTGCATTTTTGCTTTCATTCCTCAAAAGAGTGGCTGAAATGTTATCGTTCTCAAAAATTATATCATTTTTAGAAATAATTCCCATCGAATTGCGATGCTCAATCAAATCTAGGTCTACCATATCCATTGCAAGAGTAGAACTTCTAAATGTCCCTGCGCATTCAACATTTTTTATCCAACCATCCATCGCAAAATCAAACACAAAACACGTTTCACTGAAATCTCCACTTTTCATTTCCCCTCCGACTGTGTATAAATAATTTGTGATCAGAGAAATGGATGCTCCATATACAGGATCAGGTTTCGCCATTGAATCTTTCCCAAGTCGCTTCCACGAAAAGTCGAAAAAAGAAAATTCCCACAATTCTAATGATGATTCCACTTTTCCTGTTTGAGGATTTAACCCCAAACCACCAAATAATAATAAACGCCCATTATCAATAAAATACGAAGCAAGTTCTCTTGCAGGAGGATTCTCTGACCACCACACTGGAGTAACCAGCACCCACATTTTGCTTTCAAGTTCAAAAAAATGCGAATCATCAAAAATTTCACCTGAAATTGGATTGCGCTATCCACATACAAAAAAAGCATCGTTGTATGAGCCAACAATTGGATTAACACGAGGTAATGGTGTGAAGTCGTTCACCTTCAACAAAAGCTGAAAAGGAGAATATGCATTTGTTGGCGATGAAATAGGATCAAATAAACGTTTGGAATTTGATTCATTTAATTCAATGCTCATCCATGTGTGTGGTTGTGCGGATGAAAATGATGAAGAAACATCAGAATTCACAATTTTAGAAGAAATAAAAAATGTTTCCAAGCCATTATAATTGCAAATATTCCTTCTGAATTCCCTTCTTCGCTCGTTTGAATCTTGCGAATATGTGTTTGCGCTTGCTTGTTCAAAAGATATATCTTCTTTCATAACGGTAATAAAATCTGAATATGCAAAATTGTCCATTCTTCCTCCAAAAACAAAAAGGCTTCCTTCACTATCCGTGACACATCCGCAATTTCCGCGTTGTAACGAATAGCGCTTCTCTTGTTTGTGAAAAATTCTATTTCTTTGAATATAACCTTCTTTTGATCATCACTATTTCCTTCAGCTTGAGTGAAATCTTGAATAAGCAATGAATTTGATAAATCTAATAAGCTGTTAGCTGGTCATCCGCCAAACATTAATGATTGCACTTTGTTTGATCCAATGAATGTGGCGTGCCCAAAATTAGAACGAGAATCTGGCATGTAACTTTCGTTTCCATTTACATCTGCTATTTTCATAGCTTCCCAAGACCAAGAAGAAGATGCATCAACCTTCACCCAGAATATTTTGAGTTTTGTAACAAATTCTTCACTTGCATCTCCTCCATATACAATGGCATATCCATTTGAAACTAACATGCCAGCACCACCACAAGGTTCAGGACCAACTCCTCCAGTTTCAATCTCCAATTCTTTCCACTGATTACTTTGGATGTCAAACTCCCAAAGATCATTTCGAAACCCAGATTCACTGATCCCTCCAAAAATATATAGTTTGTCTCCATCTGATGCGTATGCCATTGAATGTCTTGCTTTTGGAATTGTTTCACCTTCAAAAACTTCCTTCCACTCTTTTGACGTCAAAACAAATGCCCAAAGTGCATCTGAAAACTCTAAATTCTTCTGCCCACCCAAAATGAAAATTATGTTTCCAACTTTGAATTGTGCAAAAAAATTCACCAATGGCTTTCTGTTCTCCTCTGGTTGTTGCAAAAGGGTAACGTGAAGAGGATTTATAGTTACAATGAAAGCATCGGAAAGTATCTCATTGTTGATGTTTGTTCCTCCATAAATGAATAATGAAGGATTTCCATTTCCAGAAAAAAATTGAACAAGAGGTGAATAACGAAAGTTTATTTGAGATCCTGTTGGTGGAAATGCTGCTACAGATTTTTCGATTTATCTTTTTGTTGTGCAATTAAAAATTCTGAAACAAAATAACAGCAAAATAAAACAAAGCATGAAACGCTTTTCAAATATTTTTTGATTTTCTGATCAAGTCAAAAAAAAATTAGTTCAAATATATTAAACCAGGAATATGTTGATTCCTAAATTAATGAAAATTGGTGGTCATAAATATGAAAATTACATGTCAACAATATATTCATTGTTCGCAATAAAAGTTTTTTTTGTTATCTTCCTTTTTTAATTATTCACAAAAAATAAATAAAATTAAAAAAAATCTCTTTCCATTTATTTCATGAGTTTATGCGTGTAACAGTTTGATGTTCTTATAAATGTTCACAATATACATTTGAAACTGTTTCATTGCAATTCATCTTGTGAGAATTATCCTTATGTTGTTATTAACAGAAAAAATGGTGATGCTAAAAGCACCATAAAATACACGCAACTTCCACAAAAAATTGAAAACAAAAGTCAAAATGAGAAAAATAAAAAATTGTTTTTGAAACATTTTGATTCTGATTCGAAGAAAGTCGAAAAATGGAAAGCAGACTGAACTCACTGGGATAATTCACATCCTGCTCTCCACTTCCCATTCAACGAATAATACTCAAAGAAGAAAGCAAAGAAAGCCCTTCTCAAAAGAATGCCAACCAATACGACCATCATCACAAGTATTTTCGGCTTTTCCTCCCTTCTTCTTTGCTTATCGATTCGCTCATCCCATCTTCTTCCTCTTCTTCCTCTTCTTCCTCCTCTTCCTCTTCTTCCTCTTCCTCTTCGTCTTCGTCTCGCAAAGAATCGCAGATTGCATCTGTCAGCGTCACCATCACTGCCCCAGCTGGAAAGTGCCCAATCAGCTCTCGCTTCATCCCGCTCAGAGAAGGCCTGTCTGCCTCATTCCACGAGATACACAGCCTCCAAAACTCCAAATATGGTGTGTCCTTCACCAGCCCCACATTCGGCACTTCTCCATTCACAATCTTCTGCCCAGCTGCCTCTGCCTCATACTCCCCAAACGGGATCTGGAGCGTCAGGCACTCCCACAGCATCATCCCGACCGAGAATGCCACCGACTTCTCTGTTGCCCCCATCTTCTTGTTCATCTGCAGCTCTGGCGCCTTCCACCTCAGGCACTCCTTCTTGAAATTGTCATCCTCATCCTCAAATGCAGACGAGGACAGAGAGTCATCCTCCTCCTCCTCCTCATCACTGGCAGATGTCGCAACAGTTGACGAGGAGATGGATGAGGAATCGGAATCATCGTCAGATGAGAAGTCGGAGTGCATCACGATGCAGATGACCATGTGCTCAGAGAACAGCACAATGTGTGGGCTCAGATTGACAAGTGACTGAAGAGGGTTTTCCATCTCGGAAAATGAGTGGAGGGCGATATTGGCCACCCAGAACAAGACCTGGGCAGCTGTTTGTTCTCTTTCCTTCAGAGTGCCTATCACCATCTCCTTCTTCTCGTTCCTCCCGTGAAGCAGCATGAACAGCGAATCCCTCAGATCCACAATCAATTTCTCGTGAGGCGATGAACATGCCATTGCATCCACCAGATTTGACATCGATGAGGTGGTTGGACACAGATCTTCCCCTCGAACAAATGTTGAATCTGAGTCAGTTGTTGTAGTGGATGAAATAGACGAAATGGAAGGTGAAGGTGTTCTCTTTCTTGTCTCTTCTTCTTTTTCATCCACCTTCTCCAGCATCCATTCTGGAATCTTGTCTGAATCTCTTCCCAAAATGTATTCAGTGGAACCACTCTCACTCAATAAATGCTCTGATGACTCCGAATGTCCCAAGCTTTTCTCGTACACCCTCTTCTTGATTCTCTCATCGTTCTTCTTCTCTGCCTCCCTTTCTGCTCTCCTCCACTGCTCCTCAGGAGACATCTCCATAGTCACCATCTCGAATGCCTTCGGATCTTTTCTGATGTTATCATTCACAATCTCTCTCAGATCTTCAGCTTCATTCTTCACCTTCTTCCATCGAACAGCCAGAACAATAATGACCACAAGCAGTATTACAACAATCACAATGCAAACAATCAACAACCAATAAGATTTCCCTTCTTTTCCTCCTTCAACAATCCTTTCCTCCCCATTTGCCTTGGGCTCGCTTCTGTTCTTCAGAACAAATGCATCAGTTGCAGACAACCGCTTTCCATACACAATCATCACAGATACCTCCGTCTCATCTGGGATCGACGAAAGATTTCTCGAAGGCACCATCCCAACTGCTTCCGCTTCACTCACAAACCCATCTTCTTCAAAATGATATGTCTCAATCAGGTCTGTATCTCCAGCTGACAAAATCAGTCGGAATGACAAATCGCATGGCAGAAGAAGCGCTCCCTTGAATTTAATTTCAGTCCCTCCTCCATTTTCGCTGGCCGAAGCCCCTTCCAGCTTGGGAATGAAGAAGGGCGATTCCCTTTCTCCTGCCATCCCTTCCAGGCTGCATCCATCGTCCAGAATCCACAGCGAAGAATTGGGCATTACTCCATCTCCTCCCTTCAAGCTCGAAATGGTCAGCGAAGCAGAATCTGAGCAGATGATATTTCGACAAAGCGATGGATATTTTGCAATGAAAGGATTGTTGCCAAAGAATTCTCCTTTCTCAATTGTCACATTGCCAGAAGAGATCGACAATCCACCCAACGAAGAATTCGAAATTGAAACATCCTTCATTGCTATTGTTGAATTTGATGAATGGACAAGTGATCCATTCCATTCGCATATTTCTTCAAAAGAATTTATTCCTCCACTCTTACTCTCTTTTGTTAGCAATCCTTCAAATTCGCACATGCGCATCGAAGCATCAATCGCATTTCCAATCTTCATCATGCTCCCTTCCTCAGACTTCGAAATACAGCTTGAATAAGAACAGTTTGAAAGAACTATCTGGGCTGAGGAAGAAGAAGCTGAAAGAATAGAAGCTCCTTCTGAATTCCTTGAACAGTTATTGAATGGGGAGATTGTTATTGAAACAGTTCCTGAAGTCGGATCGCTTATTGAAACGATACATCCTTCCATCAGCTTCACTTCATTCACAACTATTCCATTGAGTGCAACGCTTCCACAGTTGCCAATCTCAAATACATTGGTTGTTGCCTCAATATGCTCCAACTTCACATTCGTCAACGATATCTCTTCCCCGCAAAACAGAAAAGAAGGCTTCTTGGATGAAAGCATTGATATTGAGCAGTTGTCAACATGTAGAATTCCATTTTCGATGCTAAACAATGTTGAATTGAGAACAACAGATTCAATGCTTTCTGATTGTCCAACTGATGAAAAATCAACAAACAAAAGAGAAAGTTGGCCATTTGCTTCACGAATGACTGAGCTTCCCGAATACGAAAATGACTGACAGAAATTGAATTTCACATTCTCAATCCGAACTCTCTCTGATGTTGTGAAGATGCTTTCTTCATCATCAGCAATTGTTGAGTTCAGATACGCAAAAACCGATGAAGGAGATTGCAGTGAGCGGATGCTAACATCTTGAACACTGCACGCACCAACAATAGCAGTTTGCTCCATGATCAGCAGCTGAGAGAAACGCGACGGAACGATATGTTTCACTCCCACATTCAGCGACTCGCAAGGAGCATCGAACTCTCCACATTGTTTGCTATCTGCGTGATTGTCTGTGATAGCTGAGACAAATATTGTTTCGCTCTGATATTTCACAACCCTCAGCAGAAGATCTTCTTCATCCAGAAAGGAATCTGTTGTGCAGCCCCATATCGCCAGCTCTTTCACAAAAGGTGCTCTGAAATCCAGCAAGAATTGCTCATCAACTATCTGTGTTTCAATTGAATGGCATCTCACATACACGTCTCTTCCTCTGAATGCAGAGTTGTCTCTGAATGTGATATTCGACAGAACAAAATTCAGAGGCTGCTCAGCTGTCGAGGTGCATTCCAGAAACAGCCACCCACCTCTTCCTGTGGTTGAGCAGAAGCACTCAGAAATCGTGCAAAACGAGCAGTCAAACTTTCCTCCCTCATTCAACACAGAAAACATCCCTCCTCCCTTTTCACATTTCGATCCGCCGCACCTCTTCATTGTTGTGTTTCTAACAACCATTTTCAATGGCTCTTCATCATTTTTGTTCCGAATGATGGGAATATCATCAGTTGTATTCTGAGTGACTTCTTCGAATACACTCCATTCAATAACAACATCTTGCTCCACTTCATTTTTCTCTCTTCTTGAACTCTTTGATATGCTCAATCCGCTTGCTCCTTCCAGCTCAATATTCTTCATCGTTAGATTTTTCATGTTCAAACTCGAAGTTGATAGCACAGAAATAATATCTTGTGAAAAGCTAAGTGATTGAATTGTCACAAATTCCAACACAACTGTGCCTTCGTCTGCCTCGATCAACCCAAAGTTAATCATTTCTTCTTCTCTGCTTTCCTCATTTTTGCTGAATGAACAATCTCTCAGAGTCAATAGTCCTTCACTTGATCTAATATGCAACAAAACATTGACTCCACTTGTGAATGACGATGGAACAACAAAGTTTATCAGTTCGAAATTGGTAATACCCTGAATCTCCATTGCTGTTCCTTCTGTTCCTTCAAGCGAAGAGTTGCACTTCAGAGCGCACATGATTGTATTATTTGATCTTATTGAAAGCCCACTGACATCAACACTCTTCTGAAGAATCGCCTTTCCAATGACACTGATAATCCTTTCATTTCCTTCAAGCATTCGCTCCAAAGAATAATCGATTGACAGGCAAGGATAATCTGACAGTCCGCAAATGCACACATCTCTTCCTTCGCTCCCAATAAATAACTCTGAACCAAATGCTCCCCAGAAATAAACCAATGGGATAGCATTTATTGTGTCATTCCCATCAAATCCGCTCATGGAATTCAACGAAATATCGGAAAGATGCTCAGAAACAAATGGAAGAGAAGTGTTTGTGATGCTCTTTGACAAGTTGGATGATTCAACAAAAAGATCATTTCCATATTTGGCAGTGTTTGGATTATCAACATCAAAAGCAGGGGATGATATCACAAACGAAGAATCACCATCCACCAACTTCAATGCAATCCCTCCTCCAAACCCAGTCTTCGCTTCTCCAGCTGGTGCTGCACATCCCGTAAATGTGCTTGAAATAACATTCAATTGCGTATTCCTTTTCATCTGTGCGAAAATAGCTCCTCCTTTGCCTCCATCAGACAGCACGGAACATCCATCAAAAACGCACTCTTCGATATTAATTTGCATGCTTTCGTTTTCTATATTGCAGTTGTCAACGCTTATGCATCCTCCATTTCCAGTTGCTCTTTCTATTGTCTTCATTTCACATTTAGTTATGTTCAAGCTCATTATGCTTCTGCATTCCGTCAAGCATCCACTTTGCTTGCTGTTTCCGGAAAAGTTGCTTTCAATGATTTCAATCGAAGGCACAACCTCACTTCCCCCATCACAAATTATTGCGCTTGTCTGCCATTTGATCCCAATCCCAAACACATTGCTAATCGTCACTTCACCTCCTTCAATCTTCACAAAGGAAACATCCAAGTCATTTTCAGAAGCAATTATTCCACAATCCTGAATTATCACTTTGTTGGAAATGCAATGGAATATGCTTTCATATGATCCAATTCTTTCTGCAACAGAAAACACCACCTTGCCAAAGGTTGTTGGACAGCGCGTCTCGAATACTCCCCTTTGTGAACCAGAAATGCCTGCTCCTATCTCATAATTTGAGGAATTTCCTTCTCCAGTCACGCTCCACTCATTTGAACCCATCTTCAATTCTTCTCCAAATGAAAAAGGTGAATGAAGCTTGATTGACTTGTTTTTGTTGGAAAATCTGAACCCAACCGCATTTGTGATTGTGCTGCACGGAACTTGAGCATGCCCACAACCACTGAAATCATGAGCATCTTCTCCACCCACATGGCAAGGGGATGTAAAGTTATTCCACAGATAAACCACAAGCGGTATTTCGTATTCTTCATTTGTTGTTGAGCGCTCAAATCCATTCAGCTTATCCAACCCATTCACATCAGCATCGAAGCAAAATGTTGCTGAATTTGCTGCATCCCTCAAATCAAAAGCATTCAAAAACACATCCTTCCCTTTCCTTCCCGAGCATTCATCAAATCTCATACTCTTCAAAACAAAATTTGATGCTCCATTATCCAGATGCAAGTATATCCCTCCTCCCAATCCTTTCCTCCCATCAACATTTGCAGTTGCTGAACAATGAGAAAAGTGCACTTTAGCCTCTTGTTCGTTTTTATCCCCTTTGCTTGAAGGCTCTTCAGTCACATTGCCAATGCTAAGACTTGATCCACTTTTCATCTGCGCCCACAACCCCCCTCCATTCCCTCCCTCACTTTTGCACGAGTTCATGCTCCCTTCTTCAAAGACAAAAGAGCAACCACTTTCAACAGTGCACTCGATTGCTCCCCCGTTTTGGTCTTTCACAGCAAAGTTCGAAATGCCAGATCGTATGATTTCTATTTTCTTGGCGCTTGTGGAAGAGATCAAACGAGAGGACATTATTCCTTCTGATGGAGTAATCGAAGAAATTACACAATCACTCATTTGAATTGAAGCCCTTTCAACCACTTCAAATAATCCTGATGCACAACTTGTTCCAATCCCAATCAGATTAACATTTTTCAATTTGGCTTCTGTGCTGCTTCCAGATAATGAGATTAATGGATTCTCACTCAGTGAGATCGAAGAAGCTGTGAAAGTTTCAATCGATAAGCTTCCAGATTCAACAGACAAGAATAGCAATGACAATTCTGATGATGGATTTTGAAGGGTGAGAGAACATTGAGACAAAGTCAGTTGCGAGGAAGACAAAATGAAAGTGGAACACTGTGAAAGGGAATAAGGAAAAGAAAAGATGAGTTTTGATAATTCTGTTTCAACACTTGCTGAAATCATCGCTGAATTGGATGTTGAACTTGAATCAGAAACTATCCAGCCACTTTTATCATCATTTCCTCTGATTTCGTGCTTCTGATCAGCAAAGGCCAATTCATCGTTCATCAAAATCATTCCATTCACAACAACTTTCTTTTCTCCTGCTAGCCGTGCGAAGGAGTGCTTCAAAGTCAGACATGGAAACTCTATAATTCCGCAGTGCGAATGGTCGAATGCTTCTGAATTGCTCACAAATATTTCAGTTGGATCAGGAAGGAGATAGATGCACAGAGGGATTGCCAAACTCGTGTTTCCATTGTCGTATCCTCTCACTCTGTCAGCAGACTCTGATGATGCTGTGACACATGTGATTTTTTGTGACTTTGCTGTTTCTTCCAGATTTGGCGAAAGAACAAAGATGTCTCTTCCCCACTTGGCTGTGTTTGTTCCGAATGAAGAGGATATCAGGAAATTTGGATTTTCATTCAACAATTGAAGAAAAACTCCTCCCCCAAGACCATCTGTCGCCGAGCAATGGCATCCATCAAAATGTCCGCCTTTCACTTTCACTTCATTTTCACTTCCAACACACAGCATCATCGATCCTCCATCAGCAGATGTTGTGCTTCTGCATCCTTCAAAAGTGCTCGAATTCAGACCAATTATTATATTATCCCTGGAAAACGATATTACAGATGCTCCGCTTGTAGTTCTTTCTATCCCATTAAAGACGCACCCTGAAAGTGTCAAAGAAATTTCATTTGTTGAAGAAAGCGAAAACAACGAAACAGTGGAGATAGTCTTTGCCCAGTTCACATTTTCCATCAGAAACATGCCATTCTGAATGTTTATCAGCTCTGCAGCAAATGCTGTATTTTCACTTTGTTCGCTTCCAGCAAATATGTTCAGATTGCTTATATGCATCTCTCCCGCTCCAGTGATCTCAAATAGCCTTGTGGCTCGATTATTTGCAAATGCCGAGTCATGCACAAGTTCAAGGTCACTGATGGACAATTCACCTGTTGAGACTGAGAAAAGAGACAATCCAGTTGCCTCTAATTCTGTCTGCACTGTCGTGCTCAAATCACTTTGACCATAAATCGTGATGGTGTTGGAGCAACAATCCACACCTTTGGTTTCTATGATCGTTCCTGTGAGAATCTCAATATCTTTTACATATTCAGGAATAAGTTGAGTGAGGCAATGGCTAACAGTGTTGCATGGATAGCTTTCGTTGATTCCACATGCATATGTATCTTTGGCATTTTGTTGCGTTTGCACTGAGGAGACAAATCTGACTCTTCCACCATCATTCCGAAGCCATTCACTTTTATCTCCACTTTCAGATACAGTTGTGCTGACTCTATTTGTTGTATTCCTTGTTGAATAGCAACTCGAATCAATATTATTTTCTGTTGATCCTCTGAGAGTGACATCGTGTCCTGTTTTTATGCACGAATTATTGTGAAAAAAACAAAAATAAAGCAAAATTCCTTTGTTATTATTATTCACCATCTGACTGACCGCTCCTCCTTCATACATCGAATAACAATGGCAAAACTGACAATTTGAAAGTACCACTTTGTCTGTGCAACTCCAATGTTCTATTGCCCCTCCTCCAGAACTTCCCGAGTTAAGAGCACTGCAATTTAAAAATACACAATTTGAAATGCAGTGCTTTTGCATCTGAGTTTTTGTTGGACGCAAGTTTATCGCTCCTCCATCGTTTCCTGATGAACAATTACGAAATAAACAATCATCAACAATTGGTTGGACATAAACGTTTTCGATCATTATTCCTCCACCACCATAGTCTGTAGTTGCTTTCGCAGAACATTGAACAAACGATGAATGAAGCACGATGCATTCTGCAATTTTCAATGCATATATTCCTCCGCCTCTTGTGGAAGAGGCACTGCAATTTGTAAAGGTTGAATTTTCCACCTTCAAAATTGCATCTTGATTGTCATGAACATAAAGAGCACCTCCTTGTTCAGCAGTGCAATCAGTCCATTCACATAATGAAAACGATTGGCTGTCAGTCAAATTCATTTGTCCTTTTTTGTTCAGATTATTCATCTCTCTTTTCCCGTTGATTATTGTTGTGTTTTTGCAGACAAACGCCTGAGAAGAGTACGATCCGCTCGAAATCCCTCCTTCAAAAACATTCACTGAAGAAAAAACAAGGCAGTTTTCCATTGTGCCCAAATAGCACGAATGTTTGCTGTTAAAGCAGCTATTTTCGCCAGATTTCACTGATATGTTGTGGAAAGCACAGTCGTTGATCTGCTCGATTTGGCACATTCCTGATGCAAGAAAGTTGTCTGATGATAAAACAATTAAATTCGAAAAAATAGAATCTCTCAAAACAACTGAAGACAACTGATCAGATGAAGAAACAAGATTGCAGGAACGAATGTTCTTTTTGGGGATTAAACTCAGGTTTGCAAAGCATATTGACCCACTTTGCAAATCGAATGGCGAATCATATTTTTGCCAGATAATGCATCCATTTATCTGCACACTCGCATTTTCAGATATCCGCATAAATGGCAAAGACTTTAGCTTCAGCACCAGATTTGCCAATCCAACTGAAGAGTTGAATGCTCCAAAAAAAGAATAAACTGAAGAAGATGCACATTTCTCCAATCCTTTTTCCACTGGGAAAAAATTATTATCGATTGCCTTTGTTTTGTCCACTTCTGTGTGAAAGCGCCCATTACCTCGTTTGTTTTGATTCAGATGAGTACGGGAATAATCCAAAGATGACTCTGAATAAGTGTCCTTCTTTGTAGATGGAGGAAAATGCATGGTGTCACGCGTATGGAAAACTGTGGTGATTATCAAACATGCAAAGAAAGATAAATACATGTTCATCTCCAAAAATATATTCTTTTCCTCACAAATTTTTGTGAATTGAATGTGATCAAAAAGCCAAACTTTATTCAAAATGAGATCATTGACTTGAAGGAAATAAATAAGGGGGTCTGCCTGTAGTTGGAAACGAAACGAAGGCTGCAAAAGAACGATGGATAAATTTTTAAAATTTTCCAAATCTTTTGAATTTTAAGTAGATGATTGCTCAGTCATCCTTCTGCAGCAGATAAATTTTTTTCCATTTTTCTAATTGGATGAAACTCATCAAAAACAAAAGTGTCACGCTTCCAATGAATTCAAACCAATATCTCCTTTTGCAAATGAAAGGCTTTCCATGCTCTTCTTCAATTTTTGGCTTTACTCCATATTGAAAATGCGGAAAGTCAAAAAATATCTCGTTTCTCAAATGTATTTCCAGGTTCAATCACTTATTCTTCTTCTTACAGGTTCTTTTGGAAAGTGCTATTCATTTTCCTGTTTGTGATCGTTTGTCACCAAAGATGAGATTTTGCTTCTCTCATAATGCTGCTCCTTGTGCTTGCTCAATAATGAATGAAAAGAAAAATACTCGAAAAAATTAAATGGATTAAAATACAGAAAAAAGAAGAATAAAAATAATTATCTTCCAAATTCTCAACAAAAAAAAATTAAAATAATTCATTCTTTTTATCATACAATGAAGAAATCCAACAACACAATCTTTTTTTCATTCCTCTTCCAACTTTGCGGTCAACTTATTTTTCCCTTTCCTTTCTTTCTGCTTCCTCTTCTTTTTTATCTCATCTTTTTTTTCAATCTTTCACAAAGTCCTCTGAAAAATCACAATGAATTTTTGGTTTGTATATTATCCACATTCACTTGATTCATTTCCTCGAAGCAACTCCATGTCTCCGCATTTCCACAAGTCTTCAACTTCCACAGCCTTGTTTCTCGCTGCACTTCAAAGAGAAAAAAAGCATTTCTTGTTTATTTCTTTGTTGTTTCCATTCGCTGCTCGAAATAACCCCGAAGCACAGCCAATAACCACAATATGTTCTTCATTCTGAATGCTGCATGAACAAAAAAAGCAAATGTCCAATACTTTTTCCATCTCTTAAAATCAATCTCTCCTTTCCTTTTCATCTTTCACTGCTCTTTCACTTCTTCTTTTCTCTTCCAATTCACTTTCTCTTTAAACTCGTTAAGCTCGGTTGTTTCCTCTCCTCCCAAATGTAACTCGTTCATAATTGCTCTTTTCGAACTTCCATCGATATTTAAATGATTTTTCAGCATTCTCCAAGCTGATTTAGATTAAGGACGTGCAAATTTATGATTTTAAAGTGGAAAATTGTGTAAATTTTGAAATGTCTTCGAAAAATAATTCTTTTTCAACATTCGATTCAATGACTATAACAAAGCATAAGATTATGTTAAAAGGCATTCGCACACCCCCAAATTCAAAATGTTGCACAAAGTCAGAAATTCTATTTCCACTTCTTTTTTCGTTTCTTCTTTTTGATTTAAATCATATGGATCAATAGTTACATGCTTTTTATTGATTCAATTCATCTTAATTTGAAAAAAAGTCCATAAATAAGCATTTTTAAAAATTTTTCGAATTTAGCACACTTTGAATATGTTAATCCGATAATGTGGTATTTTTTTCCTGTATTGACTTTGAAAAAAAAATAAAAAGATAAAACACTGAAAAAAAATCTATAAATAAAAGCTGTTGAACATATAAATTAATTTTTCACAAAGCATTTAATAAAATGAGTTACATCCTTTCAAAACTAAAATAACTACTTCGGAAAAAATTCAGAAACGAACGATTATCATTTCCTAAATCAAATATCAAAATTTTTGACTGTTTAATTCTCCAATTCATCAAATAGCAAAGGCAGAAAAAAAATTTTTTTTTAAATCACGAGAAAAGAATTACATTTAAATTGGCAAAATCAAACATTAAAAAAACCGAAACAATATTTGATCATGAGTATAATTTATCTGATTTGAATTGTGTTTTATTCAGAAGCATCAAAAATAATTTTATTAAACAATTATTTTTTGTGGCCATATATTAAGTCCAAGAAAAGATTACAGAAACCATAATGTAGTCATTTTTAAGATGAATCGAAAAAAACCAGCAATTCCGCTCGCTCAAATCAAGAAATTGAATCAAGCAAAGGATAAGCAAGAGAAAATACAAAAAAGGGAGCTTGCAGAGAAGAGGAAAAGAGAAGAAGAAGAGAAAAAACGAGCTGAAGCGGAGAAAAAAAGGAAAATTCTTGAAGACGAGCAAAAGGCCATCAAAAAAGTTTAAATATTATCATTACAAATTCAATTTTTATAAGCTAAATTCTGAATTTTTGCTATTTGTTTATGAATATAGCTATTAAGCAAGAAACAAGAGAAAATTAATAAACAGGAGAAAGAGGAAAGAGCCAGGAAAGCTGCTGCACGTGCATTGTTGGCAGCGGGAAACGGTATGAAGATTTTTGACTTTTTAATTCTGTCAGTGCGATCAAATTGAATTTCATGATTTTAGTTGAAATTGCTGCATTTTCAACAACAAAACCTCAGGACAAAAAAGACAAGATAAACAAGCAAAAAAAATCTCAGCAAGATGCGACTAATGAAAAAGATTCCAATGAAGCAGATGATTCGTGGGAAGATCTTATTAAAGACGAAATCGAAGAGATCAATGCGACAACTGAAACAAAGGCGGTTGAAGGTGGAACAGAAAGCTCTGAGATGCAGGAAACCGCAGACAACAAGGAAGAAATAGAGGAAGGAGGGAATAATGAAGAAGAAGAAGGAGAAGACTGGGAAACGGAAATGGAAAGAAAAGAAAAAGAAAAAGAAAAGGAAGCTGAAAAGAACGAAGATGAAAACGAACAAGAGTCTGACAGCGACAGTGACGATGATGAAGAAGAAAGTGAAAGTACAGAAGATGATTCAGAGGAAGCCATTATGCGGAGACATGAAAAACGAATGAAGAGAAGAATTGAAAAAACCATAAAATTACTTACCGATCAATCAACTGCCACCTCATCATCATCCCAGTCCTCGAAATCTGCAAAAGATGAAGAATCAGAACCACCTCTGCACGCCCCTATTGTGTGTATTCTTGGCCATGTGGATGTCGGTAAAACGAAAATTCTGGACAAACTCAGACAGACAAACATTCAAGCCGGTGAAGCTGGTGGTATTACCCAACAGATTGGAGCGACCTTCTTCCCAATGGAAAACATACGCCCCACAATCAACCAAATTGCGAGCGTTATTCCTCCCACAAACTACGACAAGCTGCCAGGGCTGCTGATTATCGATACTCCGGGACATGAGTCATTCACCAATCTTCGGCAGCGTGGGTCTGCACTGTGCAACTTGGCTATTCTTGTGGTGGATATTATGCACTCACTGGAGCCACAGACGCTGGAATCGCTGGAGATGATCCGCAGGCAGAATTGCCCATTTGTCATTGCGCTGAACAAGATTGATCGTGTTACTTCGTGGAAAGCTCCTGAAAAGGGTGAGACAAACCTATCTTTTGTGGAGTCATACAAACGGCAGACAGAAGATGGAAAGCGTTTCTTCAACGATCGGCTGGAGAAAGTGGTGAATGATCTGGCTGGACAGGGAATAAATGCAGCACTTTACAATGATACCGCAGAGCATATGGACTTTTCTGATGACTACGTTCGGATTATCCCTACGTCTGCACACACAGGCGAAGGTCTGCCAGACCTGTTGGCCAATCTGCTTTCTATTGGACAGATGGAGATGTCAGACTTGCTGCATTTGAAACCGGAGCTTGAGGCGACAGTGATGGAAGTGAAGACGCTTCCTGGGCTTGGCACGACGCTGGATGTGATTCTGGCCAATGGAACATTGAGTGTTGGCGATACGATTGTGGTTGGAGGAACAGAAGGGCCAATCCGATCGGTGGTGAGGCAGCTGCTGACGCCTCATCCAATGAAGGAGATGCGTGTGAAGGACGAGTACATCCTCCACCAGCACATCCGCGCCTCGATTGGTGTGAAGATCTGCGGGCCAGACTTGGACAATGCGCTGGCTGGGTCGCCGCTGTTTGTGGCGTACGACGACGAAGAGATCGAAGTGCTGGAGGACATGCAGCGAGAGAGCTTTGAATCGATTCTGTCGCAGTTTGTGCGCAACGACACCGGAGTGTATGTGATGGCGTCGACAGTCGGCTCATTGGAGGCGCTTGTGACGTTCATTGATGGGGTAAAGCCTCCTGTTCCTATTGCTGCTGTGTCTATCGGGACAGTGCACAAGAAGGATGTTGTGAGGGCGAGCATCATGGTGGAGAAGGACCCGAAGTACTCAGTCATTCTCGCGTTTGACGTGGGTGTTGATGCAGATGCCCGACTTGAGGCAGAAGAGAACGGAGTAACGATCTTCACCAGCGATACTGTGTATCGTCTTGTTGAGAAGTTCACGAACTATCTGGAGGAGCTGCATGAGCAGGAAGGAGAGGATCTGAAGAAGAAGATTGTGTACCCGGCGAAGCTGCAAGTGCTGCAGTGCATCCACGAAAGCGACCCTGTCATCATCGGTGTGCGTGTGGTGACTGGGAAGCTTAGGCTGAATGCGCCTCTTGTGGGAATTGTGAAGGAGAAGGACCACGCAAAGATGATTGAATTCGGCATTTTGGCTTCGATGGAAAGAGACAAGCAGCCACTGCAGGTGGCTGAAGCTGGCGCTGAAGTGGCTATCAGAATCGCAAGAGGAGCACATCCTGTGCCTATTTACGGCAAGCAGTTTGACACGAAGACTATTCTGTCTACGAAGGTTTGGAATGATTATTTGTTTATTTTGTTCTCTAATAGGATATTTATTCAATACTAAAAATTTTCATAATAAAAACAATTATATTTTTTTAACAAATAGTTTGATCGAACGTCAATTGATTATATCAAAGAATATGAACGAGACGAACTTACAAAAGATCTTAAGAAGTTTATTGCTGAAATGAAAGGTCCACTAGCAATTCCTGAGCCTGATAAAAAATAGAAAAAGAAAACTTTTTCTTTATCATTCTTTTTGCTCCTTTATCAGTTCACCTAACTCACTCACTTCTTAATAATTAGGAATATTGCAAATTTTATGAAATTCAAGTAAATCTTTTTTATGAACAAAATAAACAAGCATTTATGAAACCCATCATATATTATTTCAAACAAAATATTAAAAAACTCTTGATAAAAAGGCATCTGCAATTCAAATTAAAGAGTTAGAATTGGTATTAATATTTTAATGCTTTATACACATTGTCACAAGCGTATTTAACAATATTTTTTGTTAATAAGTTGAAGAAAGCATGGAAGAAGTAATTCCGCATGTACTACGACTTGCATCATCATATTCAATTCAATCACTCCTTCCAAAGCAAGATCAAGATTTTTTAAAACAGTTTCAGAGTGATTCGCAATCAATTCCAATTTGCTTCGAAATCCTTTCAAATTCAAAAGTTTGTGAAAAATATATTCTTTCATTCATATTATTTGTTTTGTGTTAGTATGCTATTGAAGAAGCTCCAAGATTTGTAATTTGCAAAATGCTTTCAAATTTAATTGAACAGAATTGGTTTGAATTGTCAATTCAAGATATTTTTTTAACTTTTTCCATTTTTCAAAGGAATACATTTAATTCAGATGCCAAAACAACAATATTTACTCGGTTAATGCAACTGCTTTTCATCATTCCTTCATTTGGATTGAAAGGATTTGCGGAATTATTGAATTGTCTCATCGACATTTTGATTTTTGTTCTAATTGAACTGAACAACCCAACTCTTCATTCCTTATTAGTATATTTTGCGGAATTTTTGTTATTATGCCATGCAAATTCATTAGGTTGTGATCTTCCTGATTTTTCATCGACTCTTTTGGCAAATACAACGATGTCAACGTTTTCTCTTCAGTTATTATCATCAAATGATGCAATTAAACGATCGTTCGAACAATTTGCCAAGCATAGATTCCAACAAGACGATCTATTTTTCCGGCAGGAAATAAGTGGAATCTTTTCAGAGCTTCAATCAGTTGGGAAAAAAAGCATTCAGAAAATGATGTTTGATCCAACTTCTCCAATGCCATTCTGTTCACCTGAGCATCGAATGACATCTCTTGTCTTTTTTATGAATTTCCTTGTTTCACCTTTGGATGGGCTGAAAGATGTTATGCATGTTCAAGTTGTCGTCATGCTGATGAACAGAATGATGTCCTCCCTACAAACAAAAGAAACAACACGGAAAAACTACACAGCAAAAGACAAGCAACCGAAAGACTTGAAGCGCGCCAACTCAGCAATCAGCTTATCCGAGTCAAAAGAGTACAACAATGAAGAAGATGGGAGAGTTGATCTCAGCGAAGATGTAGATGATCAAAAAATTGAGGTTGACAAAGAAGAAGGAACAATAACAGAAATAGATAATAAATCTTATCAACTAAGTACAAGCTCTCCTTTTCAAAATGCTGAATTTACAAGTGGCATGAAAATGGAGACTAATGACTCTGTTGACGCTGCTCCTGGATTAGAAATTTCAGCCATCTCAACGCCTTCATCGTTTCCATCAAGCCGAACATCAAAGAAGATACAAAGTCAATCAGACAAAGTGATTGAGATACTTCACTTTGTAGAACAGGGAAAATCCCACATCGACGATCTTGCGCCTAGCTGTTATCTTTCTCTTCTGATCGCACGCTGTCTTATCAACTACAACCTTACCAACAACAAAGAACAGCTGGAGCAGCTGTCTGCGAAAGAGCGAGCTTATCTTCCTTCGGTGCTGATTCTCCAGCAGTCTCTATCATTTACGTCTATGTGGATGATGTGTCTGCTCAACGTGGAGCCTTTGTTTGCGCTTCCATTCAGCCAGCTTCTCTTCAGCATGCTTTCTCCATCGGCTATCCCTCCGCCACCAACTTTAGATAAGATCAACTCCATTAATCAGCCTACGCTCTATTCTGATATATATCACCGCAGCCTTCGTGGAATATGCAAAGCACTGAAAGCTTTTGTCTCACATCAAATTTGTACAAAAGGTGATCCAAGATTGTTTGTTCCACAACCGGCAAGTGCTTCTTCTTCTTCTTCTTCTTCAAGTTCACAGCCTTCTTTTTCATCTCCTCCTTCTTCTGCTTTTGCTTTGTCTCGGGTCGAAGCCAGAACGAAGTTTCTTTCACTGTTCAATGACTTGCTGCCAGTCATAAGGGATGCATTTGCATTCTGCTGGGAAGAGCACAGGCAGTGGAAGGTGTGGAGTGCAAGCAACTCGTTTTTCGATAACTCGGATGCTCAGCAATCCCGCAATTCACTCGATTCATGCATATTTCCCACAGCTGGAGATGTAAAGGATTCACTGAACATTCTGACAGACTTGGTTAAGACTGTATTTGAGAAGCACAGCAATATCTTTCCTTTTTCAATGCCGATTGTGTGTGAAGGAGAGAAACATGAGATTCTGTTCAGCCAGAGATTTAAGGCTTGGGAAGCAGAAAAGGAAAAGAGGAACAACAAATACAACAAAGCAATGAAAAAGTGGAACAAGACGAAGTCTGAGCTCGAAAGCCAGATTGCACATCGAAATGTCATGCCGCTGCAGAATGTTGACAATATGAAGTTTGATTTTAGAGGCTGTTTTAATCAAAAAGAGATCCTTGTGATGCTTCTTCAATTGCTTGCACAGAATTTCGCAGAGCATTACTCCTCTCCAAACGCAATGTTTTCAAGACATTATTCTCAAAACCTATCTCGGATGGGATCGTCAGACTTTACAATCTTTCGCATGAACGCTAAGTCTGACGAGGATGTTGATGCACTCTGGAGAAAGACACTTTCAAATCTGTTCAAGAAGGATGAAGAAGCGAAACAGTTTTCAAAGCAGCTTGAAGAGAGAGGCGAAAGGGACAAGTATGATACGATGCTATCCGTTCTTTGTGAAGCTGTGAAAGCATCAAACACGCTGTCACCGAATGTGAAGCAAGTGTTTTTCCAGAAGTGCAAATACGCTCAAAATACAGCGTCAAAGCAATATTTTCCAGCGTCACAGCTTCAAATGCCTCAGATGCGCAGAACAAGGATGTCGATGGATTCAATTGACGATTTGGATTCAATGGATGAACAAGATGCAGGTATTTCTTCTTCTTTCCTGACAAAGACTCCAAAGTTCTTTCTGGATGGCTTCGAAGAGTATGTTCCGCTGACTGAAGAGCAAAAGAATGAAGTGCTTCGTTTGCTTCCTCCAAAGCCTACAAAGCCAAATATTTTGCCTCTGCCAACTTTCGAGCCGATTTCGTTTCAGAGTTATGATCTTCGCTCTGTTTATTGCTCGTCCACTTTTTCGTCTTCTTCCTCTTCGATGACTGCGTCATCTGTGCAAAGTATTTTGTCTATCAAAGAATATTTAGCGCCATCTTTGGCCCTTTCTCCTCTCATTTCGTCGTGGCTGTCATTTTTGGCCAAGATCATCTCTGCTCCTCTGCTTCCGCTGGAGAGCTTCAAAAATATAAAGAGCTGCATTGAATCACTTGACTTCAACATCACTTATGACGACGGGTGCAGTGAATGGGTGGAGTCTCTTTCAAAGCGAAGCAGCTTCGTCGAGAGCATTTTAGCGAAACAAGATCAATCCCTAATAAATGAATCAGACATTGGACAAACTTCTTTCTCTTCAATAAAGGACGATGATGACATGAATTCGTTGTCTGAAGAAGATTCCGAGGACAAAGACATTGGAATGTCTGATGATCAAAGCCAGGACAGTTCTTCGGAAAGCGACAATTCGAACACACGATCCGGATGGAAATCTTCTTCTTTGAATAGAGGAAATGAATCGCTGAGAAAGATTCTTGCGAAAAAGAACTCGTATTTCAGTCCTTCCTTCCCATTTCTCCCTTCTATCAAGAAAACTTCCACATCTGAAATGCTACAGAGAGTAGATGCTTTGAGAAAGCACAAATCAATTCAAAGAAACTTGCCATCTGTTATTCTTAATCTGCTTTGGAAGCACTCGCTCATTCCGTTTTTCGTATCTCTGCTTCCTTTTGCTTTTAATCAGATCACTCTGCTGCTCCACCAGCTGAGAGGCGAAGGATCAACAAACACTGAGCAGCAGCTCCGGCGTGTGATGTCTGTATGGCTTTCTTCTGAAGCATTGCTTGTTCCAATCCGCAGCACATCGCCAACGTTTTCTTCACATTTCAACAACCTATCATCTATTTCATTTCAGAAGGATCCATTTCCTTCGTTTCCAAACGAAGCACTTGTCTCTGAGTCAAATCCATTTCGCGCATCACAGCCTTCTGTGAAGCTGCTTGACACAGCATTACTTTCCTCTCTGTTGAGCCTTATATCCACACCTCATCTATTGCTAGGAATTGATGTTATTGCCATTTTCAGGAATCTTCTGCTGTCAAGTGGAAAGAATTTGGTTGCTGCTCTTCAGCAGTGCAAAGAAAGCACTTCAAGAGAACTTTCACAGAAGCTACTGGCAATAGCACAACAACTTACAAGAATGAACTTGGAAGCTGGAGCTCCAATTAACCGTTCGGCCATTCCAGCACCAACAATACTAGCAAGCGCTGCTTCAACTCCGCAGCAAGTGCCCGATGGAAGAACGCAATTTGCGCCTGTTCTTCTTCAGACTGCAACGCAGGAAGGTGTCTCTGTCTCCTCTTTTGTGCTGACGAAATCTCAAAGGAAAGCACTTCAGTGCATGTACTACTCTCTGATGGGCCTTGCTCTCTGTTCGCTGCCACAATGGGATGACATATGTGCAATATTTATGTGTGTCCATAGAATATGCATAAATGTTGGGGATCCAGACACATTCTCAAAATTTAACATTCCGTTTGTCGATCCAGATGAGATTTTCGATGAAGAGGCGAACAGTGACAAAGGAAAGAACGAAAAAGAGAAAGAAAGAGATGATGAGTTCAATGAAAATGATGATCAAAGCACACAAGACAGAACGAAGCGGACTTCATCAAATAACATGCTTATGGAAGATGATTCTTCTGGCATTACGGAAGAATCTAAAGCCACTCAATACATGAAAGAATCAATGGATCCTTTCAGTTCGCTTATAAGAGAACAATCAAATGACACAGAGACAAATAAACAAAAAGAAAACTTGAAAAAAAGCACCACCATTAAAGAGAAGTCTAAACTGCTTGTGGAGACAATTACAAATTCGGTGCAATTACTTTCTCGTTGTATAAATGTCTGCACAATAGCGTTACCAGAATGGCTGAAGGATGCTGATAAATCTACACAAGATTCTGCACAGCACCAATCAGCATCTGCTTCTTCTGCTTCTTCTTTCCAGTCTTCCTTACAAATCGATGGCCCGACTCTGCTTCCACACTTCTTTATCAATGTTTCATTGACCTTAATTGGATCAGTTGGCAAATGGTTGACACATCCAACTTGCTTTTCGCTTCTTTCGGACATTTTTCCTTTTGTTGTAGCTGCACTTGGCTTTTCTTCTCCTTCTGCGAAGTTTCATGCTCTTCTCATTAGATTCTTGTCTTGGCTCAAATCAAAGCAAATGACGTCGAATCTTCTATCGTCTTCACAGATTTCGGAGCAAATGGTTGAATGGTTGTTCATGTCATCTAAAGCCAGTCGCACCTGCAATAATTTAAATGTGCAGTTAAATGATGCAAAGCGACAAGAGTTCAGCAGAGCAAGCTTCAGAAATGCACTTCGAATGAATGTTGGGAGCTCTCCGCATACTTTTTCGTTCTATCATGATGTTGAGGAGATGAATGGGAAGACCGTAGGTTCAGATTTCGTGTATCATTCCGATAAAGAAGCCGAAGCAGTAGAATCTCAAATGTCGGAGAAAACTGATATATTTTCTGATATTTCAGGTTCCAAAACAGATAAAGATAGGCAATTTATTCAAACTGAGCTTGGAGAAAGCAAAAGCGAAGGTGGAAGCAACGCGGCAGCCACAAGTGGCAAGGGAGAAGATGGTGATGAAGTTGAATTAAAAGAACTACAATCTGATGAGATTGCGCTTCAATGCGATCCGCGTTTAAGAATCCTTCTTTCAGATGAGAATGAATATTTTGACTGTTTTACGGAAAGTCGTTCCTTTTCTGGGAGCGAAAGTGAGAGATTCCAAAATTTCTTGAATGATTTCACAGAGTCAATTCTGGATGACAATGATGACTTTTCGAATGAAGAAGAAAGGTTGAAAGAGGAAAACGGAAATACTGATGGAAATCTTGGCAATATGGAAGCCCAATCGAATACAGAAGAATTTGACACTCATTTGCATAGCTTCGAGAAGAAAAAAGTTCTAACATCCTCACGAAATCAGATGCTAAATCCAATTTGGATTGACCTTTTGCCTGTCAAAGCTATCTTTCCATCAACACATTTGTTCAATGCTAATCTGCAAAACTTAAGTTCATCGTCGAATAGCCTACAGATGTTACTGTGCTCCTCTCCGACATCTTTGGAGATATATAAAATCCCGCATTATTCGCGTATGATTCTTTTCAGGCACAAACTTGATGCGGTGCTCTTGCCTTATTCTGGCCTTTTTCCAAATGCGCTCAACAGAAAGCATTTATTAGCTTATGCTCAACGAGCAATAAACGAGATTATTCAGCACATAACAATTCATACATATTTGAACGAGGAAGATCATGTACAATCTCAGAATTTAAATTCAATGAATCAAATTTCTTCAACTCTAATGTCAGAAAAACTTATTTCGCCTTCTGTCTCTTCGGAAATTCTTCATGTTTTGGGATCTTTTCTGATTTCTTTGGTTGCCATTTTCCCCACTTTGGATTTGCCTACGCAGCAAAATACTTTACCTTCCATTTGTACCGTCCTTCTAAATATTTACAAGTTAATAACGGAAAAAGGCAAAAAAGATCAAATTTATCAGAAAAAATTAAAGCAACGAGAAGAATTAAGAGGTAAACAAGACGCATCTTCTTCTTCTTCTTCGCGCTTGTTGGCGATTGCAAGCGAAGAACAGATAAAGCAGAGAGGGTATCATAATTCATACAGAGCAAATTACACTGAGAACGACAGTTGCTCAGCAGGAAGCAACTTAGCTTCTACTATCCATTTTGACTCCTCAGAATATATGCCATTTTTCACATTTGCTTCTTTCTATCATTCTTTCATATCAGCATTGCCTTCGGGAAGCGAGCAATTATCAAGTTTTCTCCAGTCTGTTCAGCAGTATCTGCAGGAATGCCAAGAAAAACAGCTTGTTTCTGCATCATCTTTGGATTTTGCAGCTCGCTCTACATTTTATCCGTTTTTCCCACCACCGACTTCAATCTATTGGGTTGTTCTTTCGTTGGTTGATGCAATAATATGTCAGATGCCTCAGTGCAGGCAGAATACAGACATTTGTTCTGTTCCTCATTTCCTGGAGCAGGCAAAGATGGCTTCGTTTGCCTTCCAGCTGCTTTTCACTCTGTTTGAAGCGATTTGCCAAACGGGCTCAACTCTAAATAGCACAATTAACATTCTTATTCAATGGCAGGTTAATGAATCAAATAAGAAAAAAGCTGTGTGCCCTGAACTTGCGCCAAATCCCTCGCTGTTGAACGAAGAGGAAAAAAGAGCTTTGAATAATCGGATAGAGCTTAAAGCAGAAGTATTTCACCAACTTGTATTTGTGTTTGTTCACAGGGCAGTCCAGCTCTTTCAGATTATTTCCAATTTTGCTTCTCTGATGAAGGGATCTAAGAATATTCACTGCACGTTTTTAGAGCCTGTCATCCGATCATTTGCAAGGGCTTTGCTTTGTCTCTTTAAGAAAGCTAATCTGAGCACAATTATTCTGTTTCATCCAATTGTTGAGTCAACATTTCATTTCAATTTTACACAGCTCCTTCAAAACGCTATCTTCCCTCCTTCGTCCAACGATTTCCTTTCTTCATTGCAATCAAACAAGAACAACTTGCAAAATCAGTCAAATCAAATTGCTTCTTCAGGAGCAAGCACCATTTTCCCATCACAACCACAAATGACAACTTCAAATCAAAGCATCGCCAGCAATTCAATAAATTCGCTTTCAGTGGATGATACTAGCCACTCTTCTGATACTCTTTCATCTAGACACTTTGAAAACAATGAAGCATTCTATCCTGCATCTTCAATAATCGGCATTGCTAAATATTTAGTTGGAATTGCTCAGTTACCTGTTGATGCCGTTACACTTCCTAATCCTGCTAAAAAGGAAAATATACAAATGTGGATCGAAGAAAGAAAGAAATATGTAAATGCAAAGCATATTTCAGCGACTCATCCGCAGCTGCAAAGCACTGCAACTGTGCAATCTTCTTTGTTCTCTGGAAAGATGGATGAGTCAGCATTGCCCATCTTTGTGTACTCACAGCATTTGTGGATGAAAAATCCTTCAGACCTTGAGGCGCATTATTCGCTTCAAATGTGCCCACCAGAATCGTCTCTCAATTTCATTTTTGATAATCTTGTTTTGTCTCAAAAAACGCTCTCTTCTGTTGTCTCCAGAGTTCAGTTTGTAACTCACCTCCGATTTATTCTGCTTCACAAGCTGTTTCTGTGCTATGCCGCTTCACTGAAAAGTTGCATTTGCCAATTAGCAGCTGAGTCACCTTTTGCAAGCGATGTCCTTTCGTCCACAGCCTGTTTATTCTATTCACTTTGCGAGGCACTAACGATCAATCTCAAACGGCTGAAGAAGCAGAAATTTGCTGCTGTTTATTATTCCTCAGCGAAAACTGCATCTTTTCTGTTGTCTCGAATACTTCCAATTGAACCTCTGATTGCATTGGCCAATCCTTCTTTGTTTGTTTTCGCTTCTTCTGTTCTATTTGTTCAGAATACACAAGTTATCGATGATTGTCTGCACGCTGTGAAATCCTTTGCTGAGCTGTGCTGTGAGGCAAACTGTCCATCTGCCGCAGTCTCTAATGGAATTGCACCGTTTGGAGGAGAAGATATTCTGCTTTATCCTTCGTGTGTCATGAGCGAAAGCGAATTGAATAGCGATGAAGAGATGTTTCTTCTATGCTCCAGCGACAAGTTGAAAAAAGGAAATATTGAGGAAAAAGAAGCAAAATTGTTATCGCATATAAATGAGTTTTCACAACAAATTGGCGGATTCGAAGGGATGAACAGCGAGCTTGGTGCAACTTCAAACGCTTCAAGAACAAATGGAATGATGCAACCAATTGGAAGCGCGGTGAAAAAGGAAGTTCCGTCCACTCTGTTTCCAGATTTAACTATTGATGCAGAAAATGGCACTTCACAAAAGATTGAGCATCCTGGTTACAATATCAACATTGCTCGATCTTCTCTTCAAGCTTCCAAATCATATTTCGATCAAGCACTGCGGCAAATCACAACAGACAGCTCCATATCGCGACTTTTGAATCCTCTGTCCTATCTTTGGATGGAGTGGGCGCCTGCAATCATTTCACTGCTCATCTATTTCATTCACGCTCCAATTCAAACTTCAAAACTGTCTTTCTCTGCTGTTGGAAAAACTGCAGCGCAATTTCTTTGGGTTAGTCATAGCGAGATGAATTCGTCAGCTGAGGGCATTCAATTTGAATCAAGCGAAACATCTTGTAACTTAACTGATTCTGAAATATTTGCATCGCTCAGATGCCCTCAAATGGAAGAGCCAAGCGAAATGCCAATCAGCTCACTCTTCCGCAAATTTTCGATCGATCAACAAGAAAATCTCACATCACAACCAAATCGAATTCGCCAATTGTTTGGCAGCGATGCACAGAGCAATTCAGAAGTTGCAACTTGGAGGCAAGCTGCTTCAGCCTCACTGAAGTTTCTCCCTGAATGTGGAGGAGCAAGCATTGGGAACATTAACCTCCTTCTCAAGATGCTCACAACATTGTGCGAGTTTCTACCAAATACTCATATGAAGATGGTTCTTTTCATTTCTGAGTATTTCAATAAATCATTGAGCGAGCTTCCTGGCATCACTTCACCAGCCAGAGATCAAAATGCAATGAGTCCAGTACAAGAAGATTCTCTCAAAAGCATTCCGTCTTGCTTTGTAAATGCAAAGAGCCTTCTGAGCACAATAACAGAGATTCGGGGAAGAGGAGCAAGCGGAGAAATTAACCAATACATACAAAAACTGTTTCCCAGAAAAGGAGTTTCAGAAAAGCAAAACACTTCATAATTATTTTATTTTGCCTTGTTTTTGTTTTTAAGTTTGAATTGATATTTGAGCATTCTTCATAAAAATAAAGAATATTTGAGTTTTATTTTCGTTTTGTTTTGTACAAAGATGAGAAGAGATGCTTTCGATGAATCATAAAGCAAACAAACTAACAAGAAAATGATTATTTAATGTTATCTTCAGCTTATCCTTTCGTGAAATATCTTCAAAGCCTCATACACACATTCATCGTCAACCTCCTGAAATATTCACAATAAATATTATTATTAGTTGAACTAACATAATTATTAAGTTTTATCAAACCATTTTCCTCTGTGAAGCAGCAAGAAGAGAAACAGAGTCTATAAAAGATGAAATGTCCGCGGGAGAACAAGCTTCGGTTTGTGACACAATATCCTGGAATGCTCTTTCGGATATGGCTGAGCGTAGCATTAGCTTGTTTATGTGATGATGGAGTAATGAGGATCGTTCTTCGAAATCAGGCAATTTTATTTTGATGATTGTGTCCAACCTCCCTTTGAATAGTTTAAATTGAATGTGAATATTTCATAAATTGAAGACAAAATTTTTGGAAAATAAAAATGGAATAAATGAAAAAAAATAACAGCTTCAAAATTGTAAAAAAACAAAAGATTCAAACCACTTCTTGTTAGAATTTCAGGAACAGAAAGAAAAGAAGGTGCGGTTGCAACAATTACAAAATTATCGTCAGTGCTCTTCATATTGTCAAGTTCTGAGCACAGCTGATTTGCTATGTTTCTGAGAAAAGGAGAGTCCTCATCAATAATTTCTCTTTTTCGTCCCTTTCCAAAGCTTTGTTTTTTCGATGACTTTGAACGACGATTGCCGAACTTGCATTTTTTGTCTCTTTGCCCTTCTTCCTCATCTTCCTCATCTTCCTCATCTTCTTTGCTGTCGCTTTCGTCGCTTTGGCTGCTGATCTCATCATTGCCATCTTCGCTGCTTTCTTCACTCGAATCGTCATCTTCTTCAATTTCTTCGAATGCTTTGGTTGGAGCAAGTGTGTTAATATCGTCTAGAAGAACAATGCAAGGGCTTTGTTGTCTGAAAAAATAACAGAATTTTCATAGAAATATTGTGTTCAAGCAAATTGTCAAATATGAGCAATCACAATTTCGATAAACATCAATTTAGGGAAAAAACCATAAAAAATTACATTTTGCTTTAAATTAACCTTCTTTTCATTAACATTGTTTTCATACCTGGCAGTTGCAAATATCTGTCTTATTCCCTTTTCTGTATCGCCAAGTGTTGACTGAATTAGTTCAGCAATTGACACCTTAAAGCAACGAATCCTTAGCAAAGCAGCAAATTCCTTCGCAAGAGTTGATTTCCCCGAACCCCGCGGCCCAACTATTAATGCTCCAACGGCCGGAGAAATGTTCAGTGATATCAGCTCGGATCGTAAAGTTGGAGAAATAGAAGGAGCAAGAAGGCGATGAAGCTTTTTTAATGGTTTATTTAAAGTTGGCAAGCTGCAGCAAGAATGGTTAGCGGCGAAAGAATAATTTTCTTCATTTTCACTACGCTTAGTTGTTTTTTCTTCAAACTTCTTTATCTGCAATGAAGATGCTACAGATTCATCTGATAGAAGATTTGTTGTAAGATGCTGCCTTTGTAACTCTACACCTTCAAGTGACGAAAGAATAGCAACAGCAGGCTCTGCATCATTATCTTCTTCATGTTTTATTGATAAATGAGGAGAACGAAGAATGGAAAAAATGAGAGATGACACATGAGAAATTGTATGGCACATTGTGATATACTCCTCAAGAGCAATTGGGTAATGAAGTGATGTTTGCGTTGTTTCTTTCCACAATTTTTGAAACATTGAAATCCTGTCGATAAAAGAAATGAATGGAATTTCAAAAATCATCTGAAGAAAATAAATGTTGAAAAAGATAAAAATAAATATTTCTAACAAACATCAAATTTCTTTGAAAAATCAATTCCATCAAGTGTTATATCTGTTCCTGAACATATCTATGAATGAAAATAAAAATTGTGTTGTTGCAAATACGTGACTTACAAACAATGATGATAGATTCATGCTCTGCAAGACAATCTGGAAAAATAGAAATTTGACTGAGCAAGGAAGGAGGAAAGAGTTCTAAATTTTCAAAGAAAACTAAAAACAGCAAAGATAATTTAAAAAAAATATATAATAAGTGCAAACTCACAGAAGGACTATGACGTTTTGCTTCTCCATAAATTTGACTAAATAATGATTCATTATCAACCAAAAAAGATGAAAATGCAATTTTCTTTAGGTAAAAAGATGATAATTCACTTTCTTTTTGGATAAGTTCGAATATGTTTGATCCATGAGGAGCAGAAATAAAAAGTGATTTGCATCTTGGTATTGATAAATCAAAGCAAAGTTTTGGATTTAACCCTTCGTATATTGCTTTTTTTATATGTTCTTGCACATTCATTCAATTTTTTCTATTAACAAATTTTCAGTTATTTAATAATGCCCAATTCTTTCGAATACTTGTTAGATCATAACCATTTCTTCTTGATACAATGAGCGAAAAGTTCCAAAAGAAGTTACAGCGTACATTAGAAGAGTTAGACGAAGATGAAGATGATTTTAGCGATGAAGAGGATGCTCATGAAGCACGTGGAATAGGAAAACGTTCTCGTAATTCGAGGCCTGTTACAATAGAAATTGAAGACGACGAACAAGGTGAAGACGGACCAGATGATAGCTATGACTTGGAAGATGGAGAAGACATTCTTCCGGAAGATGTATATTTTTTCTTTTTAAAATATTTTAAATGTTTATATTGGTAAAATCATTGTATTTGATATTTTAGGATGATCCTGAACAAGAGGATGCTATTCGTGCATTCATGAATCCAAATCCACAAAGGCAACACCAAGGTCCAACAATTGCCGAATTGTTAGCTGATAAGCTTGAAGAATTAAAAAGAATTGAATCAGGAGAAACAAAAAAGCAACCTTCAAATCAACCTTCCAAGCCATCCATACCTCATCGAGTTGTAAGGATTTATGATGATGTTGGAAAATTACTGAAAACGTATAAGAGTGGAAAATTACCAAAACCTTTCAAAGTTATTCCTTCTTTGAAGAATTGGGAAGAATTTCTTGCTTTAACTCACCCAGATGTTTGAGCATAAATACTATTTTATAGTGATGAAAATGTAACTTTAATTGATTTTTTCAGGAATGGTCGCCTCAGGCTGTCTGTGTTGCCACTAAGTTGTTTTCCTCCAATCTCAATTCAAAAATGTCACAGCGTTTTTACAATCTTGTTCTCTTGCCTCGCGTTAGAGAAGATATTCACGAGCATAAAAAACTGAACTATCATCTCTATCAAGCAATGATGCGCTCTCTATTTAGACCAGATGCATTCTTCAAAGGAATGCTACTTCCTCTGTGTTATGTTTGTTTTTTTATTGATTGATATTTCATTGTTGGCGAAATGGTTATTGATTCAATTTATGTTTCTTAACAAACCTTTTTTTTTAGAGTGGAGATTGTTCTCTTGTGGAGGCTGTAATTATTGGGTCAATCATCAAGAAGAGATCAATTCCAGTTCTTTATTCATGTGCTGCAATTGAAAAAATAGCTGGTATGTTTTTATGCTTATTCATAAATGTGTTTTAATGCTATTGGTCTTTATTTTCTTGCATCATGCGATGTTTTTGTTTTAATTTATTTTCAATTTTTCATTAAATCTTTCGTTTTGTATTCAGAAATGGATTATTCCGGAACAAATTCGTATTTCCTTCGCATTTTGCTTGATAAGAAGTACAATTTAGCCCAGAGAACCATCCAATCTGTGTACAATCACTTCATCCGATTCAAAAACGAGAAGAGACTTCTTCCTGTCATTTGGCATCAATCATTGTTAGTTTTTGCTCAAAGGTATAAACCATTTGTTTATTTATCATCGTTCATTTTTTTTTTTTTTCATCTTAATTTATGTTTTGTTATATTTTTTTCATTTTTGAACTGGAATATATAAATCACAAATACAGATATAAAAATGAATTATCTGAAGAGCAGATAAACTCACTTATTGAGCTTGTGACTGATTATCAGTTTCATTATCAAATGGGACCTGAAATAAAACGAGAATTGATGCAGTCTGACATCATGAAAAAGAAGCAGGTTTGTCTCGTTGGGCTTTTTTCACTTATTCACTAAATGAATTTGTTTTAATGGTAATTGTCTTTTATTTTAACTTCAATAAATATTTTTAAAAAATCCAGTTTGAAAAAGGAGCGGTTCCTTCTTTTGGATCGACAGGCGAGAGCACTCTGCTCGATGACAGTGCGCCTTGGATCCACACTCTTGTTTGATCTTATTCACTTCACAACAATCTTCAAACAGATGAGAAAATAAAAATATAAAAGAATATATTTTTTCCTTTCATATCATTCACCAAAAATAATTTATATTCGAAAACTAATATTTCAAAAAAGAAAAAGAATTATTCAATATTAAAAAATTATAACTGGCATAATGAAACTTGAAGGACATCAATGAAACCTAAAAATATTCATTAATATTTATTATTCTGTTCTTTGAGTTTTCAGTTTTATTGACGATAGTTTATATGTCTGAAATAAATGGATAAATTGACGATGAACCTTTGAAAAGGTGAAAAAAATTGAAAACGATTGGAGAGCTACAAACACACTCAATTTATTATCCTCAAATTTTGTCTCTTTTTCTTAATATATGCATTCATTTGTTAGGTGTTTTTGCACTAATACTCTTTTTTTTATTCAGAAAAGTCTTATTTCGAGAGAATTTTTAATTTAAAAATTTCAGATCAAAGTGATCACTGGATCAATATTTTTTTGTTTTTAAAATTTTCTTACTCAATTAAAAGTTTTTTCGAAAATTTTTCATGCTTTCATAACAAAGGGATTATAATTATCTAAAATAACTTCAATTATTTCTTGGAGTGATAAAATTGTGAAAAATTACTGATGTGCTTTTTGTTGCAGTATGCCTTATAACTTCCTTTCGAAATAACATTGAAAATCAGTTCTATTGTAATAAGTGATGGATTTCAAATTTTTGGTGATTCCTTTCGTAATTATTCATTTTCCTTCAAAATGTTTCAATTAATGAGCAAGCGAAAAAGACAAAATGTGTTGTTCTTTTTTAAAAAGTCGCAAATGAGTCATTTTCATAATAAATGAAAATTTTTATGATTTGATCAAATACATGTTCACCCCACGAGACTTCTCAAGAATGCATATTTTTGCATTATCAAGTGTTACCTTCCACAAGAAAATTATTTCGTGAGTGTGAACAAAATTTTGATCATTTTTTGTGATTTAGATTTTTTTTGTAAAAAAATTGACTTTTATGACTTTTCAAAAAGAGTAACACATATAGTCAGCAATTTTTGAATAGTGGCAATTGTCTCATTTTCTGTGAAAAAATCGTCAAATTTTTTTTTTCAATTTTTTCTGTCCATTAATCAAAAAACACAAATTCAACAATAAAAAATCCACGAACATGAAATTGGTGAAATGCATTTCGTAACAGAAAATTCTTGAAATGAGATCAAAAGTATTGTGCTGAAAGTTTGATATTTATTTTATTATATAGGGTGGTCCTTAATATTTTGCACAAAGAATAAAAAATGGGTAAATAAAAAATGAATTATCAAAAATTTTTTGATATTACAGAGTTTTGCACTCTGATTGGAATGAATTCCGAAGAAATATATGAAAAACTGCAAATTGCGTATGGTTTAAAACTTCCGGATATTAGAACTATTCGTTCATGGAACATTAGAATTCAAAGGCGAGAAGAAATTGACAGGAGACATTATAATCGCGGCAGGCAAACTAATGAAGTGTTGATAAAGAGGATACAACAAGCAGTAGAAGACAATCCTCATATTAGCTCCCGAGCATTGGCAGAACAATTTAGTGTTGCAAAAACAACTGTTTTACGGATTCTTCATGAAAAATTACATCTCCATTCTTACAAAATTAGGTGGGTGCCGTACTCACTGAATGATGATCAGAAAAAAATCCGCGTTCAAACTGGGTTACAATTACTGGAGAAATTGAGAGATTTACGTAAAAGAAATTTTGAAGGGCTGATTACAGGTGATGAATCCTTTTTCTACAGAAGGTATAACTTCGAATGCGAATGGAGAAAAGAAAAATCTGAAGTGTCAACTACAGCAAATTACACTTATTCTGATAAGAAATTCATGAACACAATTTTCATTTCAGTCCATGGACTGTTTTTTCTTAATATTCTACCAGAAAAAACAAAAATGAACGCAGAATATTTCGTAAATTCAATATTAAAGCCCATTAGCCAGATTCAAATAGACCTTTCTTCCGTTTCTCCTATGGATTTTTTTATTCATTTCGATAATGCTCGTCCGCACACAGCAGCAATTTCAAAGATCTTTGCGGAGGAGCATCATTAAAATATTCTTCCGCATCCTCCATATTCTCCTGATGTTGCGCCATGCGATTTTTTCCTCTTCGGCTACATCAAGCAGGCTCTGAAAGGTAAAAAAATTTCCAATTCTGAAGAATTAGAAATAGAAATAAGAAATATTCTTCATTCAATATCTTCAGACATGATTATTCGTGCCTTTGAAAGTTGGATTAAGCGATTGGAGTTTATTACAACTCATAACGGTGAATATTTTTATGATTGAATTTTTTTTCACATTAAATTATGAAACCATATCAAAATTTTTTAACAAAATATAAAGGACCACCCTATATAATGAAACATTTTTCGAAAAAAAATATTTTTTTGACAGGTTTCTTTTCTTAAGCATTCAGATGAAAGTGAATATTGAATATTTTCATTAAATTTCCATTCCAAACAATAAATTACATCAAGAATGGAAACGTGTGCTTGACTGTGTTATCATAAATATTCTTGTGAAGTTTCGTTAGCGGGAACAGAAATATGAAGAAAATATTCAATTTTCGATTTCACCAGAAAAATAAACAAAAGTAACTTTTCAAATTAAAATGGACATTTGCTTCCTTTTCAAAAGAATTGCCTATATTTCAGCGGAAACAGCAATCTTATGATTGATTAAAAAACATTCAGAATCACAAAAACGATAAATATTTCGATTATGTGTTAATGATTTTTTGTCATGAATAGATATCATCCAACAAATATAAATTGATACACCATTTATTATTCAAATTCGGTAAACTTATTATTCGAAATTGGCCAACAAATTATTCAAAATTAATAAACTTATTATTCGAAGTTGTTTAACTGATTATTCAAAATTGTGTTTAGAAATGAGTCGAAAATTTTGGTTTTGCGAGAAAAACAAAGGTTTGTACCAAACATTTTCTGTAATTATATCACGATTAAGTCTTGAATTCTCATGCTAAAAAATACAGAAAAATTTTGAAAAATGAGATAAATTTGAATAATTATTGAGTTGAACATAATTCATAAAGCAAAAATTTTCGTCTGAGATTTGATAGTGGACAAATGTGTGATTTTGATGAACAAAATGGAAAAGCTTTGTTGCATAAAGAAATTTGATTCGTTCACGTTCGAAATTGAAATATTTTTAGTGTTCGTATCAATAACAAAAAAACTCTTCTCTGTCAATGAAACACTCACACGCAAGATAAATATATCAAAGATTATGAGGTGCATGTTTCAAACAAAAGAAGTGAAGTGTTTTATAAAGAAATTACATTGGAAGTGTAAATAGCACATTAATACTAAATATTGTAAGTGTCTCATTGAAAGCAGATTATTCCCACAGCTTCACATGACCATCCCATCCGCACGTTACGACCTGCGATGGCTGAGTCGGATTCCATTTGACTCCGCAGCAGACTGATTCGTGTGCTTTGAATAGGCTTCTGTGAATCTTCGGGCGGTTCCACTCCCACAGATGGACTGTGCCATCACTATCTCCACCAATTACATATCTGAAATGAGTATTTGTTTCGAAATTTAGAAAAAAAAAAGAATTAATAAAAAAATGAATTAGATTACGAAAAGGATGAGAAATATAATCATCATACGATCCATCAGGTGAAAAGTCAACTCCAATTGAAAAGCCTGCAGAGTTGTGTCCTTCAAATGTCTGATGCTTCACCATTCCAAACCCTTCAACAGCAGAAAATGTGACTATTTTGTTTCCCATGGTCTGAGCGACAAAGAACGTACCTAAATTCGATAAAAGAAGAAATTTGTATCAAAAATGTTATTTCAAAAATGAATCATTTATTTGTAGTAAAACAGAATTATATAATTAAATTCTTAAAAAAAAAATTATTTTTTTCAAAAACAATTCCAAATATTCCCTTTCCGCACAACAACAATAAAATTGCATTGCATTCATACCTGAAGGATGAAGAGCAGCATCAGTCACTGCTTTTGTTTGCTCATCAGCAAATTGCTTGATAGGCACAGGGATGCCATAATCCCAGAACTTAATAGACTTATCATCCGACATCGACGTAAATCTGCTGCCCCCGCGGAGGAAAGTTACATTTCTCACGTCCTTCAGATGATACTCGTACTTCTGCGTCCTGTGCTTCACCCGCAGATCCCACTGGTCTGTGCACTTTGCTGATGTCCCGCACATCACTACAGTCGGGTGCCTGGCGTGGTGCGCCACGCAGATTGGAGTAGAGCCTGATGAAAATCGTGCCATGCATATACCCGTTTCTGTGTCCCACTGACGAAGAAATCCGTCATACCCGACGCAGCACACTTGCGTGCCTCCATTCACAAAGCATGCATCGCGTAATCCTCCACCTGCTTGCTTTATGGATTTCGCTATTTGTTTTAAGAAACAATATAAAGACAATAAAATGAGTTACATTTATTTATATTTTTTTACTGTCAACAAATTTTATAGAGTCAACACACCAGCTGCAGATGACACCTGCTGAGCAGTTCCTATATCCATCGTCCGAAGACATCCTCTCCTCGGGTCAGCAACGTCCCATATTTTGATGCGCCCGTCAGCCAGCCCAGCACTCAGCAGCAGATGAGCCGACTGTGGGAAGAAGTCAATCGCAGACGCTGCGCCGTTGTGTGCCTTCCAGTCTCTGATGCATCGCCTGGGAGCATTGCACTGCTTCTGTCCAACAGGAATCTCCTTCTTCTTCTTACGGCCTTTGCCTTCCATCCGAGGATCCCGACCCTTTTCTTCTCTGTGCTCACTGTATATAAACTCAATCGGCCGTCTGTCAGAAGGAGGAGCCATGTATGTCTTGCCTTGAAAGTCGATTTCTGGAAGCAACGGCTCTTCTGTTCTCTCTGTCCTCTTTTCATGGCGAGTTTCTCCTTTAATAATTGTAAGTATTGTAGAAGAAATAGGCATGGATGACGGAACCAAAGATACTTCTTCACTTGAATTGTCTGCAGGAGCTGCTACGGATGAAGAAGGTTTTTCTTCAGCTTCAACAGTTTCTTTTTCTTCTGTGGTATCTTTCTTCATCTCTTGACTTTCATCTTCTTCATCTGCCTGTTCTTCTGACTGAGACTCACTTTCAGACTCATCCAACAGAGATGCGGATGTTGTTGGAAGATCCGATGATTTTTCCTTTTTTGTTTCTTTATTTCCCTGCATTTCGATCAGTTCTTGCTTTCTTTTCCACCTGTAAGCTTTGTCTGGCTTCATATGAGAAAGCCTATCCTCAAGAACAAGTTGATATGATTCTTTCTATTTTTAATAAAGAACGGAACAAATGTGAAAAACTTTTGAAATTTAAATCAAACATCAAGTCCTGAAGGTTCAAGATTTTCATCTTCAAAAGGTGTCCAGGGACCCTCATATTCAAGCGGATTTGCAATAGAACTTCCTACGCGGTCCTCTCTCTTTCTTTTTTTCTTTCGTGAGTTTTCTCCAGCTTTTCTTGATACTATAAACAAATCATTATCAATAAATCATAATTTAATCAGTTAAATATAAATCAAACAATCACCAGCATTAAAATCTAAATCTGTATATTCAACGTGATGATGAATTCCAGAACAAGAGTCAGATTTTACTGGCTCATATGGCAAAAGAGGAGCAACTGCTGGTATCGATGTTTCCTGGATAACAAACAATTGACATATTAAAATAAAACATGCATTACATACCTGTAAAATAGGCTCAATATTCGGGGCAAAGTCTAAATCATCCAACAAAGACATCGCCCAAAACAAGGGTTAAAAGTTATTAAATATATTGATGTTGGCTTCAACGATCATATCGATAATTGTTCAATATTTCCATTTCATCTTCTAATTTAATTGCAATAAATAAAAGAATACTTTGAACTGAGATTTTTTTTAATATTAAAGGCAATGTTTAATGTTGAAATCTTCATTTCCAAATGAAAACAAGAAAAACACATTAACAAAACACTTTTTTGGAATTTAAGTTTCATTTTTTAATTGCTGAAAAACGTCATTATCTGAAAAAAATAAATTCTTATGTCATCTTATTGACTCAATTTTTCACAGAAAAATTTTATAAATTATAATGAAATACATTAGTGTTTAAAAATTTATTTATCATCGATGAAAATCCGATTTTTAAAATAGAAAAAAAGAAAAATCGTCATATATATAAATTAAAACAAAAAAATTCAACACTTTCTGATAAAAAAAGTACCATCATAAATATTTTTGAGAAATATTTTGCTTAATATCTTTAGCTTAAAGCAAATTTGAGGAAGATGTATGTATTGACTGTTAATGCATTAATGCAACATAAACGTACTTTTTACGTATATTCTATTCTTGTATTTTTGAAAGGTTGGAAGGAGGACCATGTGTGTCATCGAATACCTTCTGCTATCTTCATCCTCCAACACCAATTACTTGTCCTATGTGCTGGTCTTCTTTCATAAATAATAATCAAAGCGTTCAATGTAGTAGATGCAAGAGGAATATTTGTCAACGGTTTGTGATATTTGATATGATGTTATTTGAGCTTATATTTTTTTGTATGAATTGAATTAGATGCGCTGAATGGATGAAAATAAGTAAAAAGAATGAAGATTATGATTTATGTTTAACCTGTTGGATCAATGTGCAATGTTGTTTGCTGTCGAATACTCATTTGTTTTTATTGAAATTTTTATTCTTCATCATTTTATCTTTTCAGTTGGAGAACAAACTAATGAAAATTTTAACATAATATTGAAATTGGTGAAATATGGAGAAGAAACAGCATCAGATGAAGCGTTGATTAACTGCATTCAAGGCTTAAATATAATTGGACAAAGTTCAATTCTTTCCTTATCAACACCTTTTTCTTCTCTAAATGCTATTGGAGAAGATTTGACATTATTTAAAAGTGTATTTTTCAGGAAAATGAATAATGATTTATTCAGAAATCATGCTGTTGTGTTTGATTTTTTGTCAATATTATTCTGTTTTGAAGGAAATGGAAAGGAAGGAAGCATTTCTTCACAACAGTTGCAGGACAAAGAAACTTACAACATGCACACATTGCAGCCAATGGTGTCATGGGTGGCTTCAACATATCTTGCTCCATTGTTTGGAATAAGTGCTCTGGCATCAAAAGGAAAACAAGAGAGAACAGAGGAAGATTTGGCATCCACAAGAAGAGCGCTTTTGAAGCTCAAATGGAACTACACCACCTTCTTTGAATCTCTTGTCCAACCGTCGCAGATCCCGTCGTTCTATGCGTCTGACACAGTTCGATTCTTTTCTCAACTGCGAAGCCAATTCAACCACTCAAATCAACCTTCTTTATCACCAACAAAAACGCCTTCTTTGCCGTTTTCTTCATCTGCGACTTCGACAATTGCAGGTGCCTCTCCACAAACTTCCCAATCATTTCAATCGCATTCAAAAGCATCATCATCTTCAATTGGCAGATCTTCTTCGTCTTCTTCAGCATCATCAACTGCATCGTCAAAAGGCACCTCGTCTAATTTGCATCAGTCTCCAGTTGTTCTTCTTTGCCGCATTCTCATTCTCATTTCACGCGGAATTGACAGAGCACTCAACCCTGTCGTGAAGCCAGTGGAGTCTTCTGATTCTCATTTATCGTCTTTCAAAGCAGCAGACTCAGATAAAATGCCTTCTATTTCGTCTGCTTCTTCTTCTTCTTCGTCTCATTCTTCTCGTTCTTCTCGTTCTTCTTTGAACTCTTCCTCCTCCTCCTCTTCTTCCTCCTCTTCCTCCTCATTGTCATCGTCATCCTCAAAGCCATCCAATCCCCGTCCTTCTTTCTCTCTGTTTCCTCGTTCGCGTGCTCAGAACTCGCCTTTCGCTGCTGTCTCTTCATCGACATATTCTGTCCGAAAGAGCAGCCCTGTGAAGCCGCTCAGTCCATCCAACATGAATTCATCTTCAGCTGAATCGAAATCTCACTCCCCTCTTTCTCATTCCTCATCAAAACAAGAATCTGACAAAACAGCCAGTTCTTTTTCATCACAGAGCATTTTCAGTCCAATCCACCAGTCTTCTTTGCCTCTTCTCTTTTCTTCTCTCCATCTTCTCTCGCTGGTCACGTCGCAGTCTTCTCAGCTTTCTCTTTCTCGTCTCTGCGCTTTTGTGGCAAGCGCAACAAACACATCGCCTTCGACGCCTTCTGCAGCATCACTACAGGAATCTCGGCTGTCACATCTTTCTTCTTCTATTTCTTCTTCTTCTTCTCTTTCTTCTCTTTCCTCTTCCTCCTCCTCCTCTTCTTCTTTCGCTTCTACTTCCACATCATCTCAATCGCAGCATCAGAACAATCAGCTTCAGGCCCTGTCATTTACTTCATTGAAACACCATCTGAATCTTCTCATTGAAAACTTGCTTCTTCTTCTGGGTCATGTTCCAACAGCACAGTCAGATGAAAGCGAAGAAGATGAAAATTCAACTCACAAATCATCAAAAGCATCAGATTCTGAAGCACAGCCAGAAACAGATCTAAAAATGGTGAAATCTTCTCAGAACAAAACGAGTTCGTCTTCAGACAAGTCGATTCTATCAAAGTATTCTCAAATGCTGCTGACAACATTATCATTGCTGGATGATCCAGATGTCGTTCTTGTTGAGCATCCTCATTTAACCAACAAAAATGCAGACGCTTCGCCTTCTCCTTCATCTTCACCATCACCTTCACCTTCACCTTCTCCTTCTCCAACATTTATGTCTTCTTCAGACAACCTGCCATGCTATTCAGACCAAGAAGACATTTTAACTCTTCAAATACCTTCAAAATATGCATATTTGTATGCTCGCAACAAGACAAGCAAATCTTCACTCATAACTTCTATCAAAGACGCCAAAAATACAAAACATTTTGAGATTTCTCTCTTTTTCCCTCGCATTTTCAGGCAGTTCATTAAGATACCTTCTTTATCTTCCACATCTTTGTCTTCTTCCTCTTCTTCTTCCTCTTCCTCTTCTTCTTCTTCCTCTTCCTCTTCTTCTAAATCTTCATCTCATTCTCTTCCTTCCTCTTCCTCTGAAGATGACTCATTTCCTGCTCTTCTGTTTGTCAGTCTTCATTCATCTTTTGCTCTTTCTCTTCTTCTTCACCCTTCTCTTCCTCTTCTGCCTTCGTTTCTGTCACGCGCCTCGCATCTTTCGCTTGTTCTTGCAGCAAACATCGAAATGATTGCAGAAGAATACAACAAGAGAATGAATATGAAGAAAGAGGGAAGAAGTTCGGAGATAAGGAGAAAGAAGAAAATGAGAAAAGAAGAAGAAGAAGAAGAAGAAGGAAGAAGAAGAAAAGAAGAAGAAGAAGAAGATTTTGAAACACAAAGAGATGATTTGGATAAAAAAAGAAAAGAGAAAGAGAAAAATGAAGAAGAGATTGAAAGAAGTGAAAAGTACAATGAAATCAAAAAAACAAAAGAAGATGAAAAATTGTCAACAAAATTGCAAAAGAAAGGCTCAAAAGAATTGCCAAAGACACAAATGAATTTGAACTTAATGAAATTTCCATTAGAATCCGTCGATTTGTTTGCCCATGCTCCGCCTGCTTATCACATTGTATACCCGAATACACTCTCTAAAGTTACCAACAGGCGAAATGCTTCACGATCAATTGAAAGCTCTTCATCTCTTTCTCCTTCTCCTTCTTTTTCTCCTCCTCAACATTCTTCCTCTTCCTCTTCTTCATTTTCTTCTTCTTCTTCTTCTTCTTCTTCTTCTTCTCAAACATCCTATTCTAATAAACATTCATCTCTTTCTCATCAACACATTCTGATGGGTCAACGAGAAACAACAGAATTTTATCGCTCCTCTTTGCTTTTTGACTTTCTTCTTCCTCTTTTCTTAGACAGATACACTGAAGCCTGCTCAACCTCCCTTCCTTCTCAGCAAATGTCTTCTTCATCATCTTCATCTTCTTCATCATCTTCATTGCCTTCTTCACCTTCTTCTTCTTCTTCTCTAACATCTTCTTCTTCTTTGTCTTTATCTTTATCTTCATCATCTTCCATTCCTAATCGCCCACCTTCTCCTTCTTCATCAGGCTCTTCTGATTCTTCGATGCCCTCTCGCCTGTTTCTGCTGATGATGCAGCCGATGTACTTCTTCTTCAGCTCTGTTCTGCCTTTCTTCACAAATGAGAAGGAAGACAAATGGAAAGAAGAGAAAGAAGAAGAAGAAGAAGAAGAGAAAGAAGAGAAAGAGAAGAAGGAAGCAGATGAGATTGGCAATTCAATGAAGAAGAATATCAAGAAAGAGAAAGACACTGATGATTCCGGTTGTATTGATATTTCTTCTTCTTCTTCTTCTTCTTCTTCGCTTCCCAATGGCATTTTGCCTTCTGCTTGTCACATTCCATCTGATCCATCTTCTTTGCCTTTGTCTGAAACACCCAAAAAACACTCAACAATTTCAAAGAAACACCTTTCTTCTCATTCGTCTTTGGAAATGAACACATCAGCACAAGTTCCTCTTCCTTCTTCTTCTTCTTCTTCTTCTTCTTCTTCTTCTTCTTCTTCTCCTGTTTATCCAGAAGCAGCAAAGAATGAAGAACAAATCTTGCATCATCATCATCATCATCATCATCATCATTCGCAGCATTCGTATCAGACAAATGCTGGTGATGCTCAAGACATTTCATCAGATTTTACACAGGCGCTTCTCATAAACAACAACAAGGCATTTCCATTTACTCCTTTTTCTCTCAAAGACTTCACTTTCTCCAATCAAAACTCATCATCATCATCATCTTCCTCTTCCTCCTCCTCTTCTTCCTCTTCCTCTTCCTCATCCTTTTCTTCCTCGTCCTCTTCTCAAATCACTCGTTTTGATCTGAATACACTTCATCCATCGCTTCTCACTCATTTCGTGCTGACTTCTTTCTCCCTCTCCTGCTTCACATTCGCCTTCTGCTCAAATCTTCCTCAAAATCACTTTGCTTCCACGTTGTTTTCATCTCAGTACAGACACAGCTACACACTTCAATCAAAACACACTTCATCTTCTTCTCTTTCTTCTTCTTCTTCTTCTCTTTCTTCTTCTGCATCTTCTTCATCTTCTTCCTCATTCACAAACAATAACCAGAAATATGTCCCATTCGAATCACAATCACCTCATTCACCAGACATTTCACAGTTCAGCCCTTTCTTTCACAGCACATCCTCAAACACACCAGACATTCACAGCACATCACACAACGCCTCACCTCTTTCTCATTCTCTTTCTCTTTCTCATTCTCTTTCTCTTTCTCATTCTCATTCTCTTTCTCATCCACATTTCATTCCATCTGACCTCCCTTCACATCTCTTTGCCTCGCTCTGCTCTTCCCTCTCCTCTTCCTTCCACAACATGCTCACACACAGAATCGACGTCTTTTCTGTTCCCGATCTTCCTCTCTGGATTTCGCATCTTGTTCATCCGTTCAGCATTTACCTGCTTTTCCCCACGGCTGAAGCAGGCGAAGGAGATGACGACGATGATGTAACCTCTCCCACTTTCTGCTTGAATGCTCCTGCTCTTCGTTCACTCACTTCTCCAATGAATGGCAATCAATGTGCTTTATCCACATCATCTGAGAATGTTTCTTCATCATCATCAGCTTCTTCTTCTTTTTCCTCTTACTCTTCTTCCTCTTCTTCTTCTTCATCAGCCAATCTTCCACTCCTCTTGTCTCTTCGCATGCAGCTCTCCCAATCTGCCCAGCGCTTGCTCTTTTCCTGGCTTTCTGTTGAGTCGTTCGCAAAACTGAGCAAAAAGCACATGGCATCGCTGAATGAAATATTCAGAAATTTCAGTCAGTCTCAGAAGAAAAAAGGGAAAGAAACAGACGCCGAAAGGAAGATAAACGATCAGCTTGCATTTTACTCGCTTCAGTTGCTGTCTCAACAGTCGATTTCAAATGAAGCAGAGACAAACATTACTTCTTTTGATAGCACTTCTGCTTCTTCTCCTTATTTCCCCAGTCAATCCCCTCCTTCTTATTTGCAAAGGATGTCTGATTCTTCTTCTTCTTCTCCTCTTTCACCTCAAATCCCTTCTTCCTTTGCCTCTCCCACATCCTCCTCCTCCTCCTCCTCTGCTTCTATGCCCCCTCTGTCAGTCCCTCCTCTTCCTGCCACCACTTCTGATGAAATGCACTTCCAATTCTACTTCTCCCTCTCTTCACTCAGATCCCTCTCATTCGTCAAGTCTTGCGATCAAGCAGCATTTGCCAGCCTTCTTTCGCTTCTTTCTCCTTCTTTCTCTTTCTCTGACCATCCAACGGCTCGGGCACCTTCTCCATCTTCTCTCTCTTCTTTGTCTTTGGTCAATGCTTCATCTACCGCTTTTCCTTCTTCTTCTTCTTCTTCTTCTTCTTCCTTTTCTTCCTCCTCCTCTCCCTCCTTTTCTTCTTCATCTGGTTCTTCCTCATTCTCCTCCTCCTCTTCTTCTCTCAACTTTGCCTCCAATCTGCTTTCTCTTCTTCACTCCCACTCCACTTCAGCCGTCTTGCTCGCCTTCTCCTTTCTCGCTTCTCGTCTTATTCTTCTTTCAGAGCGGAAAAGAAAAGAGCAAAGAGAAATCAGACAGAAACGAGCGCTGCTGGCGAGGAAAGTGATTATGGAGTACAATTTTGACCCGTTTGAAGCGAATGGGCAGAGCCAGACAAAAAACAAAGGCGAATTCGACGACAGCGACATCCCAGAAGACGAAAGAGAAATGAGAAGAGAAATTATGCTCGAAGAGTTTTTGGATGTGCCAAGAGCAAGCTCACCATTATCTTCGACATCATCATCTTCCTCTTCTTCCTCTTCTTCCTCTTCCTCTTCCCCTTCATCTGTTTTGGATGATTCTTCATCTATTACCATGCCTTTTTCCTCTTCCTCTTCTTCCTCTTCCTCATCTTCTTCATTTTGCGATCCCTCGACTTCACTTTATTGGACAACTGTTCTCATCGAAATTGTTGCTTATTCTTTTGGCGCAAGCGTCTTCTCTCAACCTTCTTCATCGTCGTCATCATCATCTCCATCCACAACACCCTCTTTATCAGCTTCTGCCTCTTCTTCTCCAATATCATCTCTTTCTTCAACAGCCACATCCAATTCTGATTCATTAGCTTCAAACTTCTCCCAACTCTCTCAAACACACCAAGATCCCTTCACTCGTTCTTTGTCATCTGGCTCATCTCCTTCCCCTTCCCCTTCCTTTTCTCGCTCTCTGTCTCCTTCTCTCCTCCTCACTCCGTCAACCTCTGCCCCTCCCCCTTCAATCCAATCATCTCAGAAGCTTTCTCTCTCAAAACTGCGACGCTCTTCAATTGGAACACCATCGCCACTGTCTTCTTCATCCACCGCAAAGACTGCCAAACCATCTTCACTTCGCAAATCGACTTCTGACTCTTCATTTCCTCCTCTTTTGACTGGCGAATCCGAAGAAGAAGCTTCTTCGCTTTCACACTCTGCTTCGCATTCATTTGTCACTCCTCCTTCATTCAGTGCTCACTTCACTCATTCAAAACAACTGGATGCTCAGTCAATGTTCCCAAGCTCTCTTTCATTGCTCGACAAGTTCTTTCGAGTCATCTCGCCTTCTGTTCTGTCTCATTCATCTGCCAACCAAAGCCCTTCTGAATCAAAAGGATCCACGACACTCTTTTCATTGTCTGCTCCTTATTCGTTTCTGTCTTCCACTTCATCATCGCCTCATGCACTTTCTTTGAACACGCATTCTCCTTCATTATCTTCTTCATTTGATGATATCAATACACCAGTCTCTTTTTCCTCATCGCATTCTCCTCCTCCTCTTTTCACTCTCATTTTGTCAAACATTTTGTCTGCCTATCTTTTGACTTCAACATCTTTTTTATCTTTTTCTGTGTGTTTGGAAATCTGCCTTCCTTTTCTTCTTCTTCTTTCGCACACTCGACTTGTCTGTGAACAGTTTATCGTTCATTTAGAGATGCAAAAGCAATCCTATCACCAACTCACTTTGGGAAACAAACAGTCTCATCCAAGCAGATTACTCCATTGTCCATTCAGATCGCCTTCTCTTCTCTTTTTCCATCCAAACACAACTCTGTCGCTGGCTGCGTCTCATCTCCACCTGATTCTCTTGCTCAGCCACCGAAGCACAACAGAGCAGCTGACCATTCTTGTTGAGGATATTCTTTCGCATCCTTCTCTTTTTCCCTCGTCGCTTCTGTTCATTGCTCTTGTGAAAGTCACTTGGCTTATCCGAAATGGGGAGAAAGAGCGGCTGCACCTGTGGAACCAGATCAGAGGCGGAAGCAAAGCGATTTGCGAGCTGAGTCAGTTTGAAGACGACAGTGTGACAGACAAAGACGATGTGAGATGGATGGTGGAAGGGCTGTGGATTGATGATGGGGTTATTAAAGACGAAGGATACAAAAACAGGAAGAAGGAGTTTGTGAACAGTTGGGAGTCAAATGTTGAGAGATGCAAAATGCCAGTCAACCAGAACTATCAAATGCATCATCAGCAACAAAAAGCGAAGAAAAAGAAAAAATCAACAAAGAAAGCGAACATTGGGCACAATTCTTTGCCTTCGCTGTCACAAAATCAACATTCCATCGGAAGAAGCAATCTTCTGACGCAGTTGAATGCTGAAGATGCTGAGATGGATGATGATGACAGTGACGATGAATACGGAACCGATAAGGCAGTAGACAACAGCAACGCTGAGGGAAGTGGGAAAAACGGAGAGAAAGGAGAGAAAGGAGAAGAACATGACAATTCCGAAGATGAAGAAGAGGAGGGAGAATTTGATTCGGATGATCAAAATTTGTGTCTTTTGACAGATCCATTGTTGAAAATGGGGAAGGAAATGATGTCCAATCAGGAGAGGAAAGCAGACAAATACAACAAACTGATGACAAAATGGATAACCTCTGTTTTCAAAAGGGCAAGTGATGGTGAATTTTGTGGTTCATCTTCTCCTTCTGGTTCTTTACCAACACATGCTTCTGAGAAAGTATCTTTCACCACACTTATTCAGACAGGTGTGGCTAATCTTATCCATTGCTTATTGACTGCGCGAGATGCAGTGAAACAGAGTGATTCGAGCACAATTTATTGGACGCAGCAATTGCTGAAGATCGAAGGAAGAGGAGCCACTCGTTCTCTGCTGATGGGCTTGTCTCTCTTTGCCGTGTCGCACCCGCTGCGTTTGTTTCAGGACTTGTGGGATTCGATTATGACAGGAATTCTTGTTCCTGAGAGGATTGCTTTGATGGAAGCGGAAGAAAGAGCACTAAGCGCACATCTTTTGAGGGAGCATCTGGCAAGTGCAAAACTGGAGAGAGTAAGGGACGTTGTTGGTTTTGGAATGCTTTTGCAAATTCAAGATAAGTTCATTCAAACTATTGTCATTGAATTTCTAACGAAACTTGTGTTGGAGAGCGAAGATACTCAGCAACTTGTGTATTTTTCGACTATTCCATACTTGTCATTAGATTTCAATGAAATTCTTGATGAACAAGCAGAAGAATTTGGATGTGAAGGAGACAGATGGTTCAAGTTCAAATTCCCCAAAGGAAAGAACCTTGATGCATTGCAACCTTCTTCTTCATCATCTTCGGCGGTTGTATCTCCTCAACGATTACATCCCAGTTTTGTGGATGACATGACTGAATATGACGATTATTCAACAACAGAACGCTTCGAATCCACAAAAACTGTGACAATTTGCGATTTGATGGTCGATCTTCTCTTGTCTCCTTTTCCCGAAGTGCGCATTTGTGCTACAGATTTCTTCATTGCTTTTCTTTCATTCGGAACTCTCCCTTCATCGACACTTGTACATCCTGAAAGGAGTCCTCCGTGTGTTCGTTCTCTTTTATCTCCCTCGCTTTCATCTCTGATAAATCCAAATCTTTCGCTATTTTCTCCATCCACATCTGTGTCTAATATTGGCTGCACCCCTTCTCCATTTCCTGGACCCTCGTCTTCTGCTGTCACTTCTCAGACCTTTCACAATTCAGGATTGACAAGTGAGTCTATTTATCCAGCCTATATTCTTGCTGACGAATCGGCTGATTCGTTTGTTGAAGTTTGTGGATACAGATTGCATGCAGTGAGCCACGCATTAGCCTTGTCATGTCAGCAATTTGTGTGGCAGAAGATGCAGATAAACTTGATTGAAGTACTTAGAAGAAGAAGTAATTGTATGAGAGAATTTGAAAAAGAAGATAGATTTAAAAGAATGAAAACAAAAAGAAGGCATAAAAGCAAGGTGAATGAAAGAAATAGCTTTTCATTAAACAAGAAAACAAGTTTGTTAGAAAGCAAGTTTTATCCAAACATTCAATCGCATGCAGCTGATGAATTTTGCTTGGATTCTTCTTCAAGTTCTTTGAGCTTTGTTGAGACTGATTCGAATTCCATTAAGCAACAAAACAAATATTGTGAAAGTGAAAGTGCAGGGAATGAAAGAAGAACGAGACAAGACAATGGAAGGCACCATATGAGACTTAATTGGAGAGAAGTGAAGAAATTTGAGAATGAAAGCCAAAGAAAAGAATTGTACAGATATAATTTGATTAACAAAACATTTTTATCAGATAAATGCAAGAGTGAGAGAGAATGCCTTGTTGAAGAATTTTGCCATCCAAATGATAAATCGACAGAATTTGTTGTAGGTACAGAAGAGCATTGCATCAGTGCATCAGAAATGACGATGCTCGATCATCCGCACTTCCTCTCTTCCATTTTATCTTTTTATTCTTTGATGGCTCAAATGGGGCTGGGCTCAGATCTAGCAGCATTTGAGACATTTGATGCTGTTGGAGAAGGAGAACGCGCTTTTGATGGCATCTTCAAACAAGGTTATTTAGAGTTTATGAAGCCATATTGTTATGCTGCTTCTAAAAACTCACCAATTAAATCATCTTGTACTAATTCATCAAACGAACAACAAATCAAAAAGAAGGCTTTTGTTGAAAATGATGAGCAGTTGGAAACAAAAAGCGTGCTTGCAACTTCATCTTCGTTGTTATCTTCTTCGCTTTCAAGTCCATCCTTAACGAATCGTAGCAGAAATAATATAGACACCTTATCGACTTCTTTATGTTCACGCAATAACTTCCTTGGCATTATTCGTCAACCTCCGTTTCTGCAAAACACATTGTTCCGGAGTTATTTAGGAACAAAATTCCTGACTTTTCCATATCGATCGATATCTCCATCTCTTTCATTTCTTCTGAACATGCCCAGCTTCCGCTGCAGCACAACCAAGCAGAAAAAAGTTGAAAGGTATTCTTCGTCTTCTTGTCTGTCCTTACGCTCATCTGCTTCTGATTTGTGTCGACTGAGTAAATCTTCTTCTAATTCAAGTTTGAGAATGGTATCCAGAACAAATAAAGATGAGCATTCAAGTGAACATTCTCCTCGAAACCGCGTCGAACACAAAAAACTGGATTGTCTTTCTTCTTCTGACAACGATAGCTGTCTTCCACACTCAACTCCGCAAAGTACGACCAACTTTGACAATTCTTATTCTATATCAAATTCTTTTGACCCGACGAAAAAACATTCTTTGGTCAACTTGTTGTGCATATCATTATCAATGGATTATCCATTTAATCTTTTGGCTTCAGAAGCACTTGGAGAATTCTTATTGCGAAGCAGGAAATTTAGAACAATTGCTGAGGAGGAGGAAGAGGAATATGCAAAAAAGAAGGAAAGAAAAACAGAAAAAGACGATAGTGACAACGATCACTTTCTGAGTGTATATTCACCAGGAATGATTCAATGTGTGATGCATCTGCTAATGAAATCCTCATTTGAATTCGTGGCTAATGCTTTATTGCTTTCTTCTCGCTTTGAAACAGAAGAATTCTTTTCAAAGCTCGATGGAACAAACAACTTAGCTTTTGTGTCTCCTGATTTCGTTGAAAAAATGACTAATCACTTTTTCTCGTTCACAAACAGCTCAATCGTAGAAACAACTGCTTCTACGTTGCGATGCATTGAAACGCTAGCAAAATGCAGCCAGACAAATTGTGCCACAATTATGTCTTTCATCTGTAATGAAGATAGTTCTTTTGAAGAGGAGCTGGACAAGAAGTCAATAAACACATTGAATAAGGATAATGAACCAATTCTTTCATCCAATAAAAGACAAACACAGAGCGACAAAGAAAATCATACGAATTATGCTGACAAGCACTTTCCGAAACATAAAACAAATGAATCAAAACCATTAATGAAACCTGTTATAATCACAGTAATCGATTCCATTCTTCGCCTTTTTATTTATCTTTCTTTATGTTATGAAGGGAAAGATTGCTTACATATTAATTCATCACAATTTCATGATGAGGAGACGAGATCAAAACCATTAGCTTCTATAGGCTCCACAAAGTTTCCTGTTCTAACTGCAACGTATTCAACTTTTGACTCACAAAGCAATCGTTCTCTTCTTCCTCCTGTTCGCAATGAGAAAAGAGACATGCAGATAAAACAGTCAATAAAGAATGATTGGAAACAGAGAATGGATTTGATGGAAAGAAGACAGTTCATCCGCTGGCAAACGCAGAACAGAAGGATTGGAGAGAAAGATGAAGACGCTGCTGCGAGGCGAAGAGGTGAAAAGCAACCATACGGATTGTTTTTTGATTGGACTGATGGACAAGAAACGATAATTCTGGATGAAGAGAAAGAAGACAATATGGAAAGTGCATTAAGAGTTGTCAATGGTGAGAATGCTCTGTTGGAAGAAAACAAAAGAAGTTTGTTCAGCTACACGACAAGTGCTAATACGAAAAATTTGAATGAAGATAAAATTAAATCTTTTGAAACAAAGCCTATCTGTGAAGAAAAGTACTTTTTCTCGTTTTTGACTTCTTTGAATGAAAGGAAAGAACTCTCAACGAATGGAAATTGGCACTTACGTCGCAGGATGTCAACAGTTGAGAAGAAGGACAAAAAAGCAAAGAATGCAAATGATGGCAGTGAGAATGACGAAAAGGAAAGAAAAGCAGCCGTTAATGTTCTTTCTGTTGACAGCCAATCTTTTATTCAATCACCTTCAACTTCTCACGCTTTATCGTCGTTTAGCACATCCACAACTTCTATTCAGCCATCGGTCGCTTCCTTATCTCCATGTGCTTTCATTAATAACCCATTGCACAAATCTCTTCTCCTCACAAGATTGCTGATATCCACGTTGAAAGCTGTGCATTCGTTGCTTTGCCCATTGACTCTTTCATTTTTCAGTGAAAGTCTCTTTTCAAGTGCATACAATTATCAGCTTGAATCTTCTGTTTGTCTGCCTTCTTTGGAAGCAAATGATGCAGTCACAGATCAGCAGAATTCAATAAAAGATAATTCTTCAGAAGGACAGTTAAATCCAAACTCAGCTGCTTCTGGCTCATCTTATTCTCCAAATGCTATTTTGTTTCATTGCTCCATTTTATCACTTATTTCAATTTTGTTGTCAATTATTCGTGAATCAGAAGTGCAACGATGGTGTGTTAATGTGCTCAAAAAGGCATTCCTTATCAGCTCCTCACAGTCATATTTGCAAATTTTGGAGAAGAAAATATACGAGAGCAAAAAGAAAAATGAAATGAAAAAGGAAAAAGAACGAAAGAGACAAAAGTCAAGGGAGGTTGAAGCAGGTCCTGAAATAGAAAGAGGAAGGAGAGAAAGATGTTATTCATTGACAAATGGTCAAAATGACAGTGAAGCTGTTGAAAGGTTAGTGTCTATTGAGAGGAGAGATTCTTCTTTTGGAACTGAGTCATTTTCCTTCAAGCGGACTGAATTTCTGTCGCTAAGTCCAAAAACAAGTGGAGTCAAATTTGCGAATGAAAAAAGCAACTTTGAGAATTCAAATAATTCTGAACAAGAAGCAATATTAGAAACTGAATTAAATGCAATTCAAAATTCGTCAAAGGATAAACCATTTGAGATGGTGATGAACGGAATGACACAAATATTTGAAGACTTTTGTGAGAGAGGCGTAGCAGTCGCATTGAAGCCATCTTCACCTTCAACTCCAACTGAAACATCAGAAGATTTGCTGTTCCCATTGGATAACTTTGAATATGAAGCACAGACAACTTTGAATGCTGTGAGTGAAGATCCATTCAGTTCTGCATCTGAACAAGAGAAACAGCTTTCTGTTGATGTGATCATGAACAAACTTGCGGACACTCAGATTTCAGAACAAAGTGATTTTTCATTCAACGAAAGGGAAGAGTTGCCAACTCTTCAAAAGATTAGCGAAAAAGAAGAGGGAGAAGAAGAGGTCAGTTTGGATACAAACGGAAAGCCAATTGCAAGAGAGAAGGCAGGTCACAAGCATTTGAGTGAAGAAAACTCAAAAATCACCAAAAAAGATAAAGATAAAGATAAAGATAAAGATAAAAAGAAAAAGAAGGGTGAAAGAAGAGAAAAGAGCGAAAGAACAAAGAAAGCAAAGCACACTTCAGAAGAGAAAGAGATTGAAAAGAAACAAGAATCCGACGTTTCTGATGCAGAAAAGTTGAACTTAGCATTGAAAGAAGTGAGAGATAAGAAGAAAGAGAGAAAGAGAGAAGAGAAGAGAAGAAGAAAGCCTCAACAGATACGCCAGCTGGATGAAATAAGAGATTTGTCAGCAATCCAATCCTCTCCTTTTCTTACACCTGTTTATTCTCAGAGTCCGACATCATCATCATCCTCTTCTTCTTCTCCAGCTGTGTCATTGCCAATGCAGAATTTCCAGTCTTCCTTGGTCACTTCTCCTCTTCCGTCTTATTACTATTCCTCCTTCCCGTCTGCCTCGTGGTATCTGCTTTCGTCGGCTGCTCTTCCACATTTGGACTATTCGCACAAGCCACTCAGTTCCCGATGTCTCATCAAAGGAAGGATGTATGCTTTCTTGCTGGACAAGCTGCCGAACAAGCTGAAGCAAAAAATGCTTCAAAAGGGAAATCAAACGAATTTTTATGAACGTAGGAAATCTTTAAGCACAAGCATTTCTTCGCCAAACATTCATCTTGGCAGTTATAATAATAATAATAATAACAGTGACAGCAGCAATTCTTTGCAATCTCCTCTTCATCTGCTGCAAAAGCTGGCTCAGATGCAAAGCCAAGAGAGCGACCAAGAAGCGAACTCTCGCTCCCATCTCATTCACCCACTTCTTTCCACCACTCCAACCACGTTGTTTGTTCCACGCCAACCTCATCAGATGACAAAGGCTGAACAGAAATTGATGAAAAACTATCAAAGCTCTGCTTTTCAGCCTGATTCTTCTGATTCAGGCGCAGATTCTTCATTCATTCGTGTCTCTTCTTCTCTATTGCCTTCAAACGCAGTTGAATTATCTGTTTTCACACAAATGTTTGCATCAAACAAACTCATCGATTCTGTGAGAGCTGCATTCACTTCTCCATACACTTTGATATTTACAGGTGTCTCCACTCCGATGAATTCTCCTTCGAATTCATCATCTCCAATAACATCATCATCATCATCATCAACTTCTTCTTCTTCTTTGTCTTCTCTGTCTTCTGCCTGCTCCTCACCAACATCACTCCAGACACAGACTCAACAGCAGCCACAATTCAAAGCCTCGTTTTCATGTCAGATGAGTTGTGGCTCACTTTCTTTCCAGCAGATAAAAGAAGATGCAACACCCGTCTGCTTTCGCCAAATGCCTAATTTGATACAGAAATCACCTTCTTCCAGTTCCTCCTCTTCTTCCTCTTCTTCTTCTTCCTCTTCTTCTTCTTTTTCCAGTTTGCCTTCTGCAACGTCATCTCCATTATCTTCGTCATTGTTGCTGTCTTCTCCTTCTTCTTCCATTTCGTCTTGCTCTTCTTCTCCAAAGAATATTCCTTTGATCGATCCTTCCATCCCATTTTTCGCTTCTTCGATGAACGTGTCAGCCACACACCATTCTGTCTTTCGCGCTTCGCTTCCGTCGCCTCTCCCCAGAAGATATCACATGCTTCTTCCATATTCCTATGTCCCTCCAATTTTTGAAGCGTTTGCGCATAATTTCTCTTCCAAACGTGTTTACGAATTTGAACAGGAAAAAGAACGAATGAACACAATATCTTCTTCAACATCATCATCATCAACATCTTCTTCTACTACTTTTGGAAACGCACATCTTTCCTCATCTATTTCGCCGACTCAAAGAAAGCGATCTCTCAACAAGAATGCAAACAGAAGTCACTCAACAGATTCCTCCTCTTCCTCTGAAGAACATTCTTCTGCCTCGTCTCTATCCCCTCGCCAGCACCGTGTGTCTCCATCTGTCGCTATGCAGAGCATCTCGTCCAGCGGCCCCTTTTCGATGTCTCAGCCACCCCCTCCTCCTCCGTTTGACCCACTCAACCACACCGTCCTCTTCTCCTGGCCAATCTTCGCCTCTCCTCTTTTGCATCCGCCGATGAATGTAGCTCCACCTGCTCTTGTGACAGCATTCACAAAAAGAAGGGTAGTTTCAGACGGTGAGCCTGTCTTGCAGGAAAGGTTGACGAACTTGATGGAAGGCGAATTCAAAGAGTGGACTGAGTTTGAAGACGAAGAAGGAGAATCCCTGCCACAGTTGGTGAACGAAGAGGACATCAACATTCTGACTGGTGAACGATTTCTGCCGAAAGTTCTGCCAAAACATGGCCTGTTGGATAAAAATGGAAGAGAAATAGATTCGTCAACAGCTGCGAAACACGGCATTTCTCCTTTATCATCCACAACCACAAATGTCTCATCCTCCTCATCTTCCTCCTCTTCTTCTTCTGTTCCAAGCACATCAAACGTGTTCCGCTTGCATCTGATTCAGATGGTGCGGGGGGTGTATTGGTGCATGGTGAGCAGCGGGGGATGGGAAAATCAGGAAAGAGAGTGGTGGAAAGTGGCTGATGAGATGGAGAAGGACAACAGAGAAAAAAGAGCAATGGCACGAGAGATGAGAAGAAGAAAGCTGAAGGAAAGGAGAGAGGAAAGGAGAAAGAGAAGAGAAGAAGCGAGAATTTTGATGAAAAAGGAGAAAGTCCCTTCGAGACAAATGGCTGATGCTCTGATAGAATGCATTTATGATCAGTCACAAACTTATTTTTCCAGTCAAACCGCTGTACAACCATCAGCTTTGCCCGCACCATCTTCTTCTTCTTCTTCCTCTTCTTCCTCTCCTTCGCCAATTTCAATGAAACTTGCTTCATCGTTGTCAATTCTCCCTCATCAGTCGGATTCTCAATCGTCTTCGAGCATTTCATCTGCATCTGCATCTTCAACAACATCATCCTCCTCTCCGCATTCCATTCAAAATACTTCCACACCATCACATCCTCCTTCTCTAACACAGCCAGAAGATCTCTTCATCCCACCTCTCATTCTGTCTCCTTCTCAGTTCCATCAATCGCATTCAGCTGCCTCACGCGCTGCATCTTCTCTGTACAACAGCCTTATGCAAGTTACCAGCCTCATCCACCGCTATCCCTCGCTCATTGAAGAGATGCTCAAGCCCTATCAGAACGGACTCCTCAAAGAAAAGGGAATAATGCCAGGGTTTTTCAATGAGGAGAAGGTGTATGAGAGCATGGCAGTGTTTCGAGAGAGGAGACGGAGAGAAAACAGAGCGCTACGCAGAAGAAGAGCTTTTCATAGCCAACTTTTGCAACTTGAGAAGACGCGGATGAGAGAAAGCTACAACAGAATGAGGAAGATGAAGAAGAAGAGGAAGATGAGGATTGTTCAGGCAATCAAACAGAAATTTGGAATAAAAGAAGAAAATGAAGAAGGAAAAATATTGCAAAGAAAAGATGAAATGAAAAAAGGAAAGGAACGAGAAATTCGAGAAGACAAAAAAGAAGGAAAAAATGAAGAAAGCAAAGAAAGCAAGGAAATTGAGGGATCAGAAGGAGAAAGTGAAGTTTATCACTATGAAGAAGATCGATGCATAAGCTTTTACGATCCAAATCTGCGAGAAAAGCTGCAAATGAATGAGAAAAGGAGGAATGCTGAATTAATCAAAAACTCCATCAGATTGAAGAAGATGCTGTCAGCGAAGCATCAGCAGAGCATAAAGGAGAAGAACAGAAAGAAGATGAAAGAAAATGAAGAAGAAGAAGAGGAGGAGAAAAGAATGGTAAATGAACAAAGGAAGAATAAAAGAAAAAGCAGAAGTTTGAGAAAAGTTGATGCTGACGAGAAAGCAAAAGAAGGAAATCGAAATCCACACGAAGAAGAAGAAAGTTCAGGGGATGAAGTAGAAAATGAGTCTGAGTCTGAATCTGAATCAGTTGAGGAAGATGAGGTTGAAGGGAATAACGAATTAAACACAGCAGGAAATTGCAGAAAGAACAAAAAATGTGGAAAGAAGCAAAAAGATAAGCTCAAAACAGAAGGAGAGTCAAATGAAGACGAAGAGAGTGAATCTGAAAGTGCAGCTGGAGAAGGCGAAGGAGAAGAAAAGTCGAAGCGTTTTCGGTTGGAAAACAAGAACAAGAGTGGCAAACATCACTCCAAAAGGCGTGGCTTTTCTCCTCCTTCTCTTTCTCCGCAGCCGTCTTCTCCTCAATCACAGCATGCAATTACATCAGTCCTGTCAACGACGCCTTATCGCTTCAGCAACATTTCGTGGAGAAACTTCAGAAAATACGACTTTGTGTTTGACAATTCTTTGAGAACTGTAACAGACTCAACGTCTGACTTCAACCACTTCTGGAAGCAGTTCTCGCCATTCCACAGGAAGAAACGAGATTCCAACAGAAGAAGCTCCAAAAGGCATCACACTTCTTCTGATAAAAAGACATCTGAAGCAAAAGTCTTGTCAGCTTCAACATCAGCTTCTTCATCATCTTCTACATCAGCCTCATCTCCATCACGGCAGAAGTCTTCTAACGTGCTTTTAGAAATCGCCCACCACACGAACACTGTTGTCACTCCGCTCCAGATCATACTGATTATCATGTGCCATCCGCTTTTCCCGCTGGATGTCCACATCGCAGCTGGGCGCATTTTTGCTCGCGTTGCAGCTGTTTCAGCGAGCGTCCGGTCAGCCATTCTGTCGTCGTGCTCGGAGGACACAAAGGAAGTGCTGAGAGATCCAGTGGCGGAAGCAAGGGATGCAAAAGCAGAGAGTGAAAAGGAGAAGGAAAAGGATGCAGCAGAAAAAGCCAAAGAAGATAAACAAGCTGAGTTGCCAGAAGGCATCAAAGAAAAGAGAGAGTTTGTGCAAATTCGACGTTTTGGGCTGTTCCGAGTGCTGATGGAAGTTGGGATGGTCTGGACAGAAGACGACGATGTGCTGAATTGCATCTCTTCTGATTCTGATTATCTGCCCAGCGAGGAAGAGGCAGATGTGTCTGAAGACGTATTTCTGAATGAAGTGGAGAGGTTTGTGCAGAAATACGATGCAACAGAAGGAAAAACACTGGATGCATCGGATGCTTCAGTTGCTCCTCTTGTTCTTTCTCATTCTTTTTCTGGTGGTTTGGTTCAATCTCCTTCGACGCAATCAGAAAAAAGCATTGAGACTTTTCAATCTTCTGGTTTGTACTCTGCTTTATTGAATGGCCAGCCTTCTCCTTTTTCTGCATCTTCGTCTATTTACGAATCATCTTCCATTCTTTCTGTGCCTTCTTTTGGAGAAAAGCACCCACAAAACGAACTTTTCGATCAAAAGAATGAAGAAAGTGAAGCAAATGTCGCTGGAGCAGACAAAGAAAAAGAAGCACAAAAAGACGTTTTGCAAACACCTCTTTCGAAGCGTCGTGATTCTCAACCGATTGTGACATCACACAAAAGGCAGCTGTCCACTCTATCACAAAAGACGATTCCAAACAGAGTGAATTATCCAAAGATGCAAAGTGGATCAAACAAGAGCGCAGCATATGATGATACAAATCTGATACTCAGAAAGGGAACAGAAGACAATCTGGATGGAGAAGCTGTACTCAAAAGGATGATTTTGACAGGATCAACAACATATTTGCAGCCGATCCTACAGAAATTACAATCAGGTTCTGATTCTTCCTCTGCGTCTTCTTCAGCTTCTTCTTCACCTTCTGGCTTACTAGTTCCAATTGACACGTTACTCGGCTATTCGTCTGCTTCTTCCCTCACCCCGTCTCATGAAGAGTTTTCTTCGCTCTTCTCTTCCTTCTACACGATGGTTGTTCTGTCATCAATGGAGAGGAATGCTGTGATGGACGAGTACACCTGGTGGAGTGCAGACGACGCCACACCAAAATTCAACACTGTTCTCAACAAAACTGTCCAAAGAAACGAACTCGGAGCGATCAGCCAAGCGACTCAAAGCATGACATCTTTGTTACAAAGACGCGGCTCTTCTACTCTTTCTGCCTCGCCTGCATCTGCACAATCGTCTGCTGCTTTGAATTCATCAGCTGTATCTCTTTCACCAAATGCTCCGTTTTATGAGCTGAATTCTCCTGTTCAGCGAAACGCTGGAAACAGACATGACAACAATGATAGCAATGAAGAAGTGAAATTGTTCCCTTATTCATCCTCTTTCTCCCCTTCTTTTGATTTTAAATCGCTCGAAACACCAACAAACACACTGGACAGCTCTCAAATTAACTCCCCAATTTATCCAAAGGCAGTTTCTGTCGAGTCAAATTCTGTTGATTTGAAGGCATTTCAGTCAAGCTCATCTCTCACTCCTTTGCTTTCGTCTTCTTTAGATGATCTTTCTTTGCCTTCTTCCCATCTCAGCTTTTGTGCGCCGTCACCAAAAACACATTCTGAACCGTTGGCACATCAGTGCAACGGTCCTCTTATTCCTTTTGCTCGGCATCTTCTGCAGATCCGGTCGATTGAAGAAGCGAAAGACCGATTTGAGAAAATGCGAAGCTCTCTTTTTGCCTTCTTTCCAATCAGACGGTTTCAGAGGAACAACACACGGCTGATGCAGCTGAGAGGGCTGAGCGAGATTTATGAGATGCAAAAAAAGATGGAAAGAAGCAGAGAAAGAGCAAACTGGATGCGGAGCGAAAAGAAAAGGCGAAAAGAATTAGAGCTGCTGAAAATGATGGAAAAGAAGGAGGAGAAGAAGAACGCCAAAGAGAACGGAATGCGCTTGCTGCAAATCGACACAAATGCTGATGTGTTCTTCGAGTCTGCTGAGGGTGGACGTGTATATCCAGATGCCTCTCTTTTGCCATTGCCTTCTCCATCTTCTTCTCCATCGCCCTCACCCTCACCCTCGCCTTCGCCTTCGCCTTCTTCTTCGACTTCTCAGCTGACAGAACTACACTCACAGCAGATGCCACAGAGAGGAATGAATCAGAGTTCAACAACAGTTTTGCCTGTTTTGCTGTTAAATCAGTCTTCTTCTTCTGTTTTCAGCTCTTCTTTCAGCACACCACAAACGCCGCAAACTCCTCAGGCAGCTCAAATGCAACAAGCATCTGCAACTCCTTTGCCTCCTCTTTCGATTTCTGCTTCATCGTCCATCCTATCGACACCAGAAATAAATGCAACTCATGGATTGTCTCATTCTGCATCGCAAGCTTCTAATTCTCTCTCTGTCTCAGTTCTTCCTTCTTCTTCTTCCTCTTTGTCATCATCTTCTTCTCTTCCACTACATGTCAATCTTCCTGAGCCATGTGGAGTATCATTCAATCGGGATCAATCTTCTCTTTCATCTTCTTCTGATTCTTCTTCTTCCCAATCATCTCTATCATCCTCTTCCTCTTCCTCATCGTTTTCTTCTTCTTCCTTTTCCTTTTCGTCCTCAACTTCCTCTTCTCGTTCCAATCGCAGCCGCAATCAGTCTTCTAACAGCTGGCATTACTTGCCCATCCAGGAGCCCTCGCAAATGCCCATTGAGATTTCGTCGTTGCCTTCTGTTGATCTGAAAGATGTCTCGTTGAACATCAAACTGAACTCGATGCTGTCTCCACTGACAACTCTGTCTGCCACACAGATGGCGTCTGTGCTGCCTCCTTCATTCACTCAGATTGTCAACATCACAAACAACTCTCAAGCGCAAGCACAGTCTCAACAGCAAATGATTCAACAGCAGCAGAATCAGAATCAGGTTCCTGAGGGCTTCAATCAGAATTCATCGAATGTCACTTCTTCCTCTTCTGCTGCTGCTGCCAACAATTCGAATGTGTCAACTTCTGCTTCTTCGGCCAATTCTACCCAACAAACAAATGAAGAATCTTCTTCTTCTTCTTCTTCTTCCAATTCTCGCTCGTCTTCCTCTTCTTCTGCATTGTCCTCGCCGTCTGGTTTGGCCTACTTCAACTCCACTCCCCTCACCCCAGCCAATCTCTCAATCACCTCTCTCATTTCCTCTCAGCTCTACAACCGCGCTAGCTATCGCCGCTACACTCTTTCTTCGTATTCGCACTCCATCAACCGCTTCTTCACTGCTGCCTGCCGCAATTTCCCGCTTTATCAGTCTTCTCTTCTCTCTTCGGGCTACCTCTTCCTCCCGTGGGACGCTTACAGCTCGGGGCTGAGATTGATACCGTCTTGTTCTTCCTCGTCATCTGCATCGGCTTCTTCTTCCTCTTCTTCTACTTCCAATTCTTCATCATCTGGCTCATATCAATCATCATTGTCATCATATTCTACGCCTTCCTCCTCATTGTATAACCATCCATATCTCATTCATCCGCATTTGATCTCAGCAGCTGCATCGTCGATTTCTCCTTCGGTTGTTCGGAAGAACATCATGTTCTTCTTCAAGCACCACGCAAACAGACTCATCGAAGACTCGGCTGTTAATGGAAAGCCATTTGGATCTGCTGTCACCTCAATATACCAAAATGCACTTGCTCAGAATAACAATGAAGATCTTGTGCATTCATTTCTGTCGCATGCTTCTTCATCTTCGAAATATTCTCCCGTTCTTCCATCAAATCAGAACAGTTCTTCCATTTCTTCTTCTCTTTCTTCTTTTTCTTCCTCTTCATCTTCCTCTTCCTCTTCATCTTCCTCTTCCTCTTCCTCTTCCTCTTCCTCTTCCTCTTCCTCTTCCTCTTCCTCTTCCTCTTCCTCTTCATCTTCATCTTCCACCCAATCCTCATCTTCGATCTCCTCCTCGGCAAAAGTGTTTTCAACTCCCCAGTCTCTTCTCCCGACACTCATCCATCCGATGCAGAGCAACATCCACTGCCTGCATTTGGCTGCCTCTCTCGTTCTTCTCGAAGAGCTCTGCCGAAACAACTCAGCTGGCCACGCTGACATCATCGGCGACATCGACAGGGTGGATGCGCTGAACGACGAAGCAGAGACGAATGGCGTGAATTTGCAGAAGACAATCACAAAAACACGCAAATTGATGGCAAAACTGCCGAGTGTAACAACATCTTCAGCAATAAATGCTGCTAATTCTGCCTTGTCTTCTTCCTTCACTTCTTCATCGCTGCCGACTTCTGCTGCCTCGCCGATGCATTCTCCGACACCTTCTCTTTCTCCGATGGTTCCTCCTTCTCAATCAGCTGCGTCTCAGTACCACTCTGCTCTTTTCCCTCTTTCTTCTTCCATCCTCTCCAACTTCACAGCTGCCAACGCCACTCCCACTTCTTCCTCTCTCTCCTTCACTGACTGCCTTCTGCTCTGCCTCCACTCGCCCGATCCTCTCATCCTCCATCCTGCTTTGTCTGCCCTTTCTCTTCTCTTTGCCTCGTATCCTTATCACATGAGACATGTTGTGGTGAATCCGTTCTTTGCTTCAGCGCTGGTTGGCATTCTGAGAAGATATGTTGTAGATGCAGTGGGGACAGATGAGTGGGCAGAGCTGAGGAGCTTGAAGGAAAAGAGACACGATGAGAAGAGGAGGAACAGAACGAAGAAACACGGCAAGACAGCTGAGAGAAGCGAAAGAGAAGAAGAAGAAGAAGATGATGATGATGGTGAAGATGCAACGAATGAGCTTAAATCAGACAAAGAAGAGCAGCAAAAGACACAATACCACGAAATGTATTCAGAAAAGCAGAAATTTGCAAACAAACATGCACATTCGTCAACATTGCCAACACGATCTTCATCTCCTCTTTCATCTCCTCTTTCATCTTCCCAGACTGCATTTGTGTATGGCCACAGCTGGTGGTGCGGATGTAACCAGATTGTGCGAACTGTGCTGATCTGCATGTACTCTGCTATGATTGTCGATGCAGGTGCGTTCTCTTCAGCACTTCTTGTCAATGCAGAAAGAGAAGAAGCTGAAAAGAAGGAAGATGAGAGAGAGAAAGAGGTCAAGAGAATGTTTGAAGAAGAGAAAGAGAAAGAGAAAGCTGCAAATGAGAACGGTGACAGCGGAGCATTCGCTGCATCACCAAGAAAGCAAGACTCTGCAATGTTTTGTGGATCAATATTATTTCCTTCATCTCTGTCATCATCATCATCATCATTTTCTTCTTCTTCTCTTCCTCAGCTGACACAAGAGCAGGTGAATTCAATGAATGAGCCACATTCATCTGCTGTTCTTCCGCTCATCCATCTCATTCTTCTTTCAGCTGGCTCCCCTGTCATTTCTTCCTCTGCCATGGATTTATCGCTCCGCATTTGCTCTTTCCTTCTTCTTTGCACTTGTTTGAGACCTTCTCTTTCATCATCTCCATTTGACTATCTCTCAAAACCACCATCAAATCAACAATCGTCATCAATTTCAAAGCCTCTTCCTTTATCTTCTTATGTTTCTTCCTCTTCCTCTTCTGCCTCTTCTTCTTCTTCTTCTTCTTCTTCTCATCTCTTTCCTGTTCAGCCTGCTCCTCTTTTGTCACCAAATTTGCGAAGAGGATCCGCTCAGATATCATCTCCTGTATCACCCCAATCGTCATCTTCTTCCTCTTCCTCTTCTTCCTCTTCTCTTTCTTCCTCTCCTCAGTCTGTCACTTTTGCCATTCCCTCCAATTCTCCCTTCAGAAGTATTCAAACACCAGAAAAGCTGACTTCTCTTCCAATCAGCTATGCATCTGCAGACCAGCCTTCTCGCAGTACGCACAGAACTGACTCAGACACAATGAATTTACCGCCAACAGTCGACTCCTCTTCTTTTGCACTCGTTGCCCCGCCTTCTGTCCCTCCCTCTGAAATCAACTATTCTGCTGCTGTGTCGCCACGTGATCCTTTCCCCTTGTCTTCTCCTGTCTCTTCTCCTTTGACATCTTCATCTCCCTTCGGCTCACCTGACTTCTCGGTTTCTCCTTCTCCTTCTCCTTCATTCACTTCTGATTTTTACTCCCACTCGTCTTTTTCTTCTCCTTCTGCGTCTTCTGAAAAGCCTGTTCCATTGGCTTATGATGTTCAACAATCACCTCCTTATCATTCACTGGAATCTCTTTCACGTTCGCCAATTGCATCGCCAGTTACTCGCTCTCGCACTTCTTCTTCATCCTCTTCTTCTTCTTCTTTGTCTTCTTCTTCTTCGACTTCAATTTCTTCTTCTTCTTCTTTACTTCCTCCTCTTCTTTCGTTTATTCCATCTTCATTTGTCAGCCCGCTTCCTCTTCTCGCAGGTGAAATGCAACAAATATCTTCATTAATCGCCTTCATTCGCTCGTTGGCTTTCTCATCCTCAGGAAGAGTCAGAAAATCTGCTTCGAGTCTGCTTATTCTGCTGCTATTCTTGATGGACGAAGAGAAAGCAGAAGGGCAGATGAAGCAAGCAGCAACAAACATCAAGCAGGCACAGAAAAAGGAGTACAAATTGATGTCTCAGCAGTTGCAGATGCTGCAGCAGAGCCCAATGCAGCAAAAGAATTCCGCAACTATTTTCAGGCCAATCTCATCCACGTACGATTTGACAGAATCTGCTGAAGGAACAAATGAAGTGAAAGAAAGAGACACGAAAGAGAGGGCTTTTGAGGAGAAAGCAGTCAAGTGCCAGTTGAATGAAGCTGATGAGACTTCGAAACTGTCTTTGGGGAATGAGACAACAATTCTTGGAAAGATTGAGTCTCCGAAACAGAAGGAAGAAGAAGATGGTTATTGCACTGAAGATGGAAAGGATGTTAAAGATGATAGTAATGCCAAAGAATGCAGTGATAATGCAGCAGCCAAGGAGGATCAAGCGGAAAAAGTGATTCCAAAGGGAAGCGTTGTTTCTGAAGATAAGCTTCCTTTCTATCTGCATAGGCGACATCACTCACTGAGACATGCGAAGCATCGAAGATTGAAAGAAGATCAGACAAGGCTGCATTCTTCGTCTTCGCGCAAGTCGCATTCTGTCTCATCGAATTCAAGCAGATCGCATCTGATGTCCAAAAATGGATCGACTTCTCAATCTGATTACTCGGTGATGGACAGCAACACAATGTCACCCATTAAGCTCTCTCAAAATGCTCAGAATTCAGAAAACTCTGCCATTTTGAACAAAGACGAAGACGAAGAGCTGCTCTTGGATGAAGCAAAACCGGAACTGGCATCTTCTATTCTTCCTTCTGCTTCTGCTTCTTCATCTTCCTTATCAAATCCAGCCTCTCCCATTGCTTTGGCGCTGCCTTCGACTGCAATTGCACCTTCACACAGCCGCACGCCATCTTCTGCAACAACAGGAACAGTTGCTTTTCACTACAGAGTGAAAACGGTCATCTCCCCAACACCGTTTTATCCTCTTCTGACACAAATTCCATCGTTCTCATTTGCAAATGGAATCGATTTGCAGGCAATTTTGGATGTCTCGTTCTCTGGCAACTCGAAAGATAGTTCTGCTTCTTCTGATATTGTTGCTTCATCTCGGAGTAATTCAGGTGCCTTCCCTTCTGTTTCAACAACAGACTGCGAAAGTGAGCAGAAATGGATTGTGGAAATGAAGAAAAAAGCAGAAATGATCAGAAAGTGGAGGAAAGAGCGTATTCATGCAAAATCAGAAACAAAAGGTGTGGAGCTTGTTGTGGCTGGCGTGCTGCTTGCACTTGCAGACGATATTGAAAGAGAAAGAGAAGAGAGAATGCGATTTGCAAGATGCGTCTCTGAAGCATCCAAAAAGAGAGGTGAAGCCGAGAAAGCGAAGCAAATCAAAGCTCTGAAGCTCAAAGTGAAGAAGAAGAAGAAGAACATTAGCACATTGAAATCGATGTTTTCATCTTCTGTGATGATGCATTCTGAGTCATTGCACTCAGCAACTTCTGACAAGCACATCAGCAGCGTTGCATCAGATTCTGCATCGAACACGGATGAAGAGGAAGATCCAGAATCCTCTTCATCTTCATCACAGTCATCATCATCATCATCTTCTCCTTCTTCTTCAACTTCTTCTTCGTTAGCATCTGCAGCTGCTGCATCCACAAACCCTGATGTTATAACTTCGTCTTCTCTGATATTTCGAAACTCCTCTTCACTTTTCACAGTCCGTTTGCCCAGTCACATTCCATCCAATGAAATGACCTCTTGTGCATTGAGTGTGATGTCGAGGACAGAAGAAGGAGGAGTTCTGAAGTGGATTGGTGAGATGATGAGTGAGGCAGATGGAACAGACGCACTTAGAGCGGCAGCGTTGCGTGTGGGGATTCTGATGATTGAAGGCGATCGATTTATCGAGACACCAAGAAAGAGTACATTGCTTTATGAATGTTCTCCAAGCAACAGATACGGAATGCTGCAGAGCAGTCTGAGAAGCAGTAAAAGCAAAAAAGAAAGCTCGCATCACCTATCAGCGGCTTTTTCATTCTACAAAAGAGAGTATTTTGGCGGGACTTCTGTCTACGGCAAAGTTGAGCGGCTGTCTGCAATTGTGGAGAAAATGATTAGCAACACAACGCAGATCATCCATCGTCCACCATATTTCAACCGATTCGCCCCGTCTGCTCTGCTATCTCCGATTCCAAAGAACGAGCAGCAAACAGCTTCTCGTGGCTCAGGTGCATCCGAAGCTCCGGTTCTTTATTCTTATCAGAGCGCTTTCCAACACTTTGCGCCTTTTGATCTTTTCGCAAAGGCATCGAACGGGTCTGTTTTACCGAATCAGACAAATGTTGGATCAAAGAATTCAATCATCAATAACGCTCTTTCGCTTGTTTCGTCCAACAATATGCCAACAACGTTGTTTGTGTATGACACTCGTTCTGCAACTGACCCACCTCTTTCTCGTTCATTTGTCCCTTCTGCAACTTCTGCAGCATTCCAGTATCTTTCCCCATGTAGCGTAAATATAACAATGAATGCAAATGAAGGACAGCTATTTCTCCACTCTTACTTTGTGTATTTATGTCGTGGTGATTATTTGCGTTTCAGAACGAAAAAGTTCCTTCAGAACAGGTTTGCTTCCATTCTTTCATCATCACCGTCTTCTTGGATCATTCCATCAAAAATCAAGCAAACGATAACAAGAAGCATTGATGCGATTTTCGGAACACAAAAGAAAGCAAAAGACAACACAGGAGTTTCTTCGTCCGATGAACAGAACCGTTCAACAGCTACATCCGCATCGTCAACTTCACAATCTTCTCCCAACGGAGCAGCAGGAGCCGAAAATGGAAATGAGCCGAATGTATCAACAGACAAACCGAATTTGAGTCCAATGTCAATTTCTTCAACTTCAAGTGAAGCAGAACCGTCACTTCCGTTTTCGTACGAGATGATCGACACTTTGATGCTTGGTGCTGTTGGAGGTTTGTCTCGTCTTGTGCAGACGCAGCTGTCACTTAAGTGTGTGTCAGAGTCGTCGCTTCTGGCAAGACTCATTGAGATGGTTGGTGCTGGAGGAGGTGGGGATGTGAGCCTTGTTGTTCCGTTTTATTCAGAAGTGAATTGCAATAACGATCTTTTTGAGAAGAGGAGATTGACTGTTCCAAAAGAAATGGATGAAAACACGTCAGACTTAATTAACACCGAAATTCTAAAAGAAAAACCATCAAATACAATTTCTAATGTTTCTTCACCGTCACATTCCCCTCCATCGCTTGCAATCACACCAATTCAAAGCACAGAAGAAACTGCTAAACCAATGGATGATCCTTTGGAGGAAAATCATGATGAAAAGTCAGCATTGGTTGATTCCGAAGCTGAAGGAACAGATAATAATATTATTTCATCGACGACTTCTCCAGGATCAAAAGAACAAGTGTCATTGAAGCCTTGTCCTTCATCGTCAAGTCCTCTATCATTACATTCATCGCTTGCATCAATTGCTGAAGATGAAGCCATTCTGATGAAAGCAAATGCGGAATGGAAGCTTGCGCAATCAGTCCTCGGTAGTGCATCAATACTTCTGTGTACATCGTTCTTTGGAGGCGGAGGACTGACTCGTGTTGAGATGATTGAAAGAGGTGCCTTGGAAAGTGGGTTGGCTTTGCTAGCACAGATTTTGAGAGAGTGGAGCTATCCGATGAAAGGCATTGGGGCAAAAGCGGCAAATGACAAGTGCAACAGAGACATTGGAAAGGAAAAAAGAATGGAAATAGAAATAAGAGCAATTCAAAAGCAGCCTGGAGAAGATGTTGAAAACGAGAATGAACTTATTTCAGGTACATACGCCAGCTTCAATTCCGAAGATAATTCACCTGTTGTTCAACCTTCAACTGTGAAAAATGCTTCAATGGCACCTTTCAATGGTGTTCCAGCTCATTATTCTCGAAAGATAACATTGAAAATGCCACTTTTCAGATGGATAAAAACATGCTATTCTTTTTCTCTTGCGTCAAAGATGCTTCTTTCATCTGTCACTACAAAGTCTCCACTCAATAGATTTACGTCATACAGACAGTCGAGTTTGAGTACGCTGAAAGAAGCTCGCCTTTCAGAAACGTTGGAAGCAAATGCCTCTCGAGTGCATCCATTTATTACCAGAAGGAGCCTGTTTCAGGTTAGAGACGTTGTGCTTGTGCTGACAATGGTGTGGAATATCATGCAAGGGGAAGGAAAGCGTGGAATGCGTGTGTTTGTTATGGGAAATGGGCTGAGAATCCTTTCTGCAATTGTTGAGCAGGCTGAGTTTTTGAGTGATGAAGTGCTCAGACAAAAAGAATGGAGGAATGTGATTAGGAACAAAGAGAAAGATAGGAAAGCTTTGATGCATAAGCTCATTGCTCATTGGAAAAAGAATGGAATGAATGTTAAAGAGGAGATGCGGAAAATGAAGCGAAATGAAAATGAAGAGAGAATTAAAGAACAGGAGCAAAGCCAACTGTGGAATGAGATGTTTGAATCGGAATTGGAATGCTTGTTCATCGCAATGTGGATGATTGGAACTATTTTGGATGAATTTGTTGAATCCTCCATGTTTTTAACTGTCTTTGGAATCGCTTCGAAGTTGAAGCAATCTGTTCGCACTGCAATTAGTTTTGTTTCGCATTTAGTCACATGCTATCCATTGGCATTCTCTTCAAATTCTGCTTCAACTTCAGCTTCTTCTTCCTCTTCTTCCTCTTCAAGTACCTCATCTTCTTCGTCAATGTCATCGTCCTCATCTTCCTCTTCTCGCTCATCTCAAATATTTCCTGGAATTTCACTTCCTCCAGCTGCTCTCAGGCTCCCAACATCATGTCTATCTGCTGCTGTTCATTCTGTTACATCTTCTTGGCTTTCTCCGCGTCCTCCTCGAATGATTGCAGGATGTCGCAATGAGAAAAAGAACAGAGAATTTTTGATGCGACTTAATAAAGAATATTACAGAATAAACCGGGCAAAGAAGCAAAAAGAGAAAATGACAAAACTTATGTTTTCGGTAAATAGTTTCAAACGTAATGCTTCTGACACATCAGAAACAAATAAACAAAATGAAAGCAATACTTTCGGTATTGACAATGATGCTAACTATTATGAAAATTGCGAAGAAGTATTGATGGTTTGTGATTCTGACAGTGATTCTTGCAGTGAAAATGATGGTGAATTTGATGCTGATGGAAAGAAGAATGAGCAAGCATGCACAGAAAGAGGAAACGGATGGGGAAGAGAGGCTTCAGACGAGGAATGGTGCTGTGTTGATGAAGGTCGGTGGAGTGACCGTCAGTGTGAAATGTCTGAAGAATGCATGTGGAGGAAAATAGAAGACAGATATGATCATTTGCAATATCAGGAGCAAGTGCAAGAAAGCGCACTTATAACAGATGATATTTCTGCTCGCCTTCAAAAGGAACTTTCTAAATTGAGGAAGAAGAAGGAGAAGAAGAAAGAGCAATTGAAAGTCAAGAACGAATCTCCTTCGGAGGTTGTTGAATGCGAAAAAGTGAAAGGCAAAGTTTGCTGGTGCTGTGGCTCACTAGAAACAAATGGAGACTTGAGCACTTCTTTTGAGCAAACGAAGAATAGCAGTGTTGCAAATCATGGTTCAAAGGCATCTTCTATTTCTGCGGTATCTTTTTCTCCTCAAGTTGGTATGAACCAATATTTGAGGCAAATTGAAGAAGCTCAACAGCAAAATCAGAACTTTTACCCTCTTCATTTGACACAAATGACGTTCCGCGAAGCACCACTTTTGCAAAAGTCTTCTTCTGTTGTACCGCTGCACACGTGCGCGCTAATTGCAGCTTTCAGATTACTTCTGGCCACAAATAGAATTTGTTCTTCTGCCTCTTCTTTCTGTTTGATAAAGTCAGATGAAATTCAAAATTTTGAATCTTGTAGGCATCCTCTTTCTTTTTGTTCTCTTCCTAATATCCATCCATCTTATCCATCTCAAAATGAGCTTTATTCATCAAAACGGTCATTGTTTGCATTGTCATTCCATCGTAGCTCATAGTTAGCTGGAAAAAAAATCAATTAGTTAAGATTATTAAAAATATTTTGTGTTATTTGTTGTATTAGTCAGTTTTATCTATTTTTTGTTCACTGATTATTTGTTTAATGATGAATTGATGTAAGATTTGTTCTGTTAGTTTCAGTCTTTTTATTTTGTTGGTTTTTCGATTTTAAAACATTTTGCAATAAAAATGAAAGAATTTTTGATTAGTGATATTTGATAAAATGAATATTAAATTGGCTTATTTGAATAAATGGAAAAAAAAAAAAACTTAATGTTTATAGTTGGGTGCAAAACCCGCACTTGTGCAAAAACCCGCACACTTGACATTTTCTTTTGAAATGGGGCAAAATATTTCACTTCAGGCATTTTCATTGATAAATTATGTTCTTTTCATTGACTTTTTGATATCAAAAAATATTAAAAAAAGGGATTTATTTTTTGACATTCGTGAAATGACACAACAATTTTTGATTTGATTTCAAAGATGTTTGTTTACATATATGTAAATCAAATTTATTTAAAAATCTGAGAAAGTGAAACAAAGTTATAAGTGAAACAATTTCTTCATGCTTTGTGCATAAAAAGCTTGAAAGTCCATTTTTGACCCCAAATACTCTTCCACTTTCATATATTTGATAGCATTAAGAATTTTAATGCAACCAGTGACTTTTATTTGTCCAATATTTACTATTTCGATAGAAAAATCAAAAATAAAATACTTTGATCTTTTTTGATCAGTTGATCAAAGTATTTAATTTTTAATTTTTTTATTGAAATAGTATATATTGGACAAATAAAAATCACTGGTTGCATTTAAATAGGCCTTTGAGACAGACCGACATTTTTTGAAAGCATTCGACAAGTCGACCGACAAAAAAAATTTATTCAAATGTTTATTGCATTTTTTTCGTATTTTTATTTCAATTCAAACAAAATAAGATAGATATAATTCACATGTATTTACAAATAATTAATTGTTTGTTAACAATTCATAAATAAATATTTTTTATTTTTTTTCGACAAAGATCAGTCTGTCGAATTGATCAGCCTGTCATATAGATCAGTTTGTCAATCTGATCAATCAGTCGAATAGATCAACTTTTATTTCAATAAGCTTTTATCATGGAAGTTTCAAATAACTATGATTTCATAAAGTTTTTACATTTCGAATTAAAAAATTGTATTAAGACAAAAGAAGCAGTTTGAAAATATTGTTTTATTAAAACAAAAATGAATTGTTTTGATTTCTTTTTTTAACGAAGAGCGATGCATTGAGAAAAAAAAATAGAAGAGTTGAAAAGAAGTTATTGTTCATTTGTCAAGTTGGAATATTCGAAAACCACTAATTTTGGATAATGTGTTAAAAAAAATTTATTACGATCAAATGAAACATCATATCTTTTTTTTCAGCAAAAAAAGATAGCAAACACCCCAACAATACAGGTAAAGAAATTGGAAAAGTTCACTTTGAAGCGATCAATAATAGATATTGGATAGCGTACACTCCAGTCAAAAATGATGGATCGTTAAAAAAGGATGACCACATATACTATTTATGTCCTTACATCAAGCAAGCAGTTGATTGCGGGATATGTGGAAGGAAAGGAAGCGAAAGGATATGCAATCATCAATGTTCTCTGTTGAATAATTCTTGGATCGTTCAACATTTTAAATCGACATATTCTTCAAGCCATCAAACAAATTTTGCAACAAAGAAAATTGTACCTTATCATTTTCAATATGATTCTTTAATAATTCTTTTTTTAAGCTGATCAGTCATTGTGATATAGCTTTCTTGTCTGCTCACTCATCGGAATCTAATACTTTTATTTCAACATTAATACAGATCTCACAACAAAATCCGTCTTTGTCAACAAAGTCCATTTTTCCTCGTTTGAATCACAGAAAACTCTCTTCAATTATTCATGATGAAGTGAACGAAATAATCGCTGAAAGGAAAAAAATAATCAATAATTCAATGGTTGGAGTGATAATTGATGGAGGAATTATAGTAAGTCAAAAGTTCACAGTTATTACAGTTGTCCCATTGAAGGAATTTGCAAAACCATTTTTTTGGAGGATAAATGAAGCTTGCAGAAGTTTATCAGACTATTTGAAGCTCATCACACAGATTTTTACGGAAATCAGAGATCTTCACGGAGAAGTGCGATGCTTTTGCACGGATGGTTTGTTTCATCAACGATAAGCAATTGAAAGTTTGAGTGAAGAAAATATTTCCAAAACGTCTTTATCGATATGCGCAGGAACTACTCCATTATTTGTGTATTGCTGCAATCATCAAGAAAATTTAGAAGTGAGTCATTTTTGCAGAAAAAATGAATACTTTCAAAAATTGAGAGATTCAATTATTTCATATTCCAAACAAGTGAAAGTCCTTTCTCGAAGAATTCCTTCTATTCCTAAATACCCCACATTTGAAGAAACTGGATGGCTTTGTCTTTATGACATTTGTTGTTTCATTAGAAAATATTATAATAATGATTGTTTTTCTGAATTGTTGGAATCAATTTTTGAAAGTGATGTGATCAAAAATGAACTTCTTTTATTTCCTCTCAAAGAACTTCAGTTGTTCTTTTCAAAGGAAGAATCCAAGTTAGGTGATATTTTCCTTGAGATATTGAAAGCATTTGCACGGTTCATTTGGATGCAGGAGCTGTCAGAATTTTCTGATGAGAACTGGCGATCTGGTTTATGTCAAATTATCATTCTTTTATATAACTTTTTCTTGGCAAGAAATCGAGAGAATATTATTTTTTTAGCCTTCTCTTTGACACCAACAGGAAGAAATCTTTATCAAGCATGATCATTTTCCGTAACATTCTGTTCAGCATTGTGCTGTTAAAAAAAGGATATAAACAGGCTTTTTCAGTAGAAACCACCTGTTCTATTTCCAAACACGTTGATTCAAATAATGCATTACTTCATACTGATATGAATATTACGAACAAAGCAGAATCATCAAAATCCCAGTGTCGCAAACACTTGTTGCAGTCAATCTCACCCTCATTTTCGTCATTTAACTCCAATGCAATTTCTTCTTCATCATCTTCTTCATCTTCCTCTCCTTTCACTTTTCCTTCCTCTCCTTCCTCTCCTTCCACTTATCAAATAATCAACTTCTTCTCCTTCTTGTTTGAACTCGATTTCTTTTGAAAATGAAATGGAAACTGATCATCGAAAAATCTGCAAGATGAAAAGAATTGACAAACAAAATGAATTTCCAAATGAAACTTCAAAGCAAAAAACCGTGAAAGATTTGTTCGTTGGAAATGATTTATCTTCTCGAAAAATAATGTTAAATGTTCCATCTTCAATGACGTATGAATCGAACCCCATCACAATCGACGCATTTTATTCCACTCTTCGTTCGTTGAATCCTGAACCTTGAAAAAATAAAAAGCAAACTTCATCGTTTCAAAAGGAAGGCTATTCATCTTCTCATATAACAATCACTGTTCCAAAGATGTAAAGCAAGAATCCAGATGACACGCACATTATTCAGTTACTCAAAATAATATCAGAAAATTCTCCGTTAAAAATTAATGAATTTTCTACAATGGAACAAAAAAATTGATGAGGAAGATCTGGACATCTTTGGATTATCACAAGCTGAAAGAGATTCTGAAGCAGACGAATTTCCTTACTCTTTTGATTCGTCTTTATCTTTGCAGAAAGAGACCTATATATATTTCACAAGAAAAGAAAGTGAAAAAGAAATCAGTGAAATAAGGAGCAAAGTTAGAAGCAAAGTTGCTTAAAGAAATGATGATGATGAATCCTCAGACAATTCTGAAAACAACGATGATCTTCGATTTATTAGCTCAAGTGAATTTATTGAATTTGGAAAACTGAAAAATATGGATCAGAAACAAATGACAAATAGAAGCATTATCGAAACAATAAAGATGGATTGGTTAATAAGAATGAAAAGTGGATTTCATCAATATGCGTCAAATATTCTTTCTGTCCAAAACAAAGAAGTTAGGGAACATGTGGAAGCTTTATATTCTTCTTTTATTTTTGACTGTCATCAGTCTGTTGTGCTTGAAAATTGTTTTGTTTTATTCTCTGAAATTAGTTAACTTGATCATTTTCACTCTATTATTTCAAACATTTGTTTCGCTTTAATAACTTTCCCCTGCAGCGAGACTTCTTGCGAGCGACTATTTTCAAGGCTTCGTGGTATTGTGGGGGATAGAAGACACTAACTTTCATTGATAATGCTGAATTCTTTGCTTCTTCTTTGAAAGTTTTCATAATTTCATTTTATTACATAAATTCAAAACAATTGATGAATTTGTTTTATTATAATATTTCAGTTTTCAAACACTGATAATTATTTATGCTTAAATTATCTAAAAGATAATATTCTGAACGTCAATTGAAACAACGATAAAAAACTATTAAATGTTGACTCTTGGAAACAAGCTGCAATTTTCCTCAAATCGTTAATAAGAAAAAAACGAATTAAACAAGTTATTTCTTCATTCTCTTTTCAATGTGACTTTATATTTGATTATCATCGATGGCAACAACCATTCCTTGAAAAATAAGAAGTTAGTTGTGATAAAAATGTTATTTCAATCCTGAATAAATCAATCTTAATTTTGATTGATACATAAATACATTTGAAATTGCATATCAAAACTGAAATATCACAAAATCATCACTAAAAAGTTCTCGTTCACACTTTACAAGATTCTTTTAAGATAATGTGGGGTAAAATATTTCGCTTCAAGCATTTTCATTGAAAAATTATGCACTTTTCATTGACTTTTTGAGATTAAAAAACACAATAAAAATGGATCCAATTCAAACATTAGTGAAATGTTGGATGACTTTCTGTTTTGATTTCAATGATGTATGTTAAATGATATGAAAATCAAATTTATTTTGAATTCTGAGAAAGCGAAACAAAGTTGTGAGCGAAACAATTTTTTCGTGCTTTGTGCATAAAAAGCTTGAAAGTCCGTATTTTTTCCCATGTGTTTTTCATTTATTTTGCCTCCTTTTTTTAAGTTTCAACTTCTTCTCAATTTTTTCATCTCCTCCGTTCAAAACTCTTTGCTGCCTAAAATATGAAATATATTCATCTTATATAGTTTTACACTCCTCTTTCAAAATTGACTTCTTTCTCTTTCATTCTTCTTCCATCACTTTCACAAATTGCATCTGACATCGTTATCATCGCAGCGCCTGTTGGAAAACGTTGAATAAACTCTCTCTTCAGAGTAGTCTGCAATAATCTTTCTAAGGGATCACCTGACAGACACACAATCACCACATTCTTTAAGTGTTTTCTTCTGGATTGCTTCCAAGTTTGGCCTCTCTTCATCCACAATCTTCTGCCCAGCCACATCTGCCTCATAATCACCAAAAGGTATTTGAAGAGTCAGGCACTCCCACAGCATCATCCCGACCGAGAATGCCACCGACTTCTCTGTTGCCCCCATCTTCTTGTTCAACAACAATTCTGGTGCCTTCCACCTCAGGCACTCTTTTTTGAAATCATCCTCATCCTCAAATGCAGACGAGGGAAGTGAGTCTTCATCATCATCATCATCACTGGCAGATGTGACAACAGTCGATGAAGAGATTGAGGATGAATCCGAATCATCGTCAGAAGAGAAGTCGGAATGCATCACAATGCAGATTACCATATGCTCAGAGAACAGCACAATGTGTGGGCTCAGATTGACAAGTGACTGAAGAGGGTTGTCCATCTCGGAAAATGAGTGAAGCGCAAGATTGGCCACCCAGAACAAGACCTGGGCAGCTGTCTGCTCTCTTTCCTTCAGAGTGCCTATCGCCATCTCCTTCTTCTCATTCCTCCCATGAAGCAGCATGAACAGCGAATCCCTCAGATCCACAATCAATTTCTCATGTGGTGAAGAGCAGGCCATTGCATCCACCAGATTCGACATCGATGAGGTGGTTGGACACAGATCTTCCCCTCGAACAAATGTTGAATCTGAGTCAGTTGTTGTAGTGGATGAAATAGACGAAATGGAAGGTGAAGGTGTTCGCTTTCTTGTCTCTTCTTCTTCTTTCTCATCAACCTTCTCCAGCATCCATTCAGGAATCTTGTCTGAGTCTCTGCCCAATATGTATTCAGTCGATCCACTCTCAGACAGAAGATGCTCCGATGACTCTGAATGTCCCAAACTTTTCGCATACACCCTCTTCTTGATTCTTTCCTCATTCTTCTTCTCTGCCTCACTTTCTGCTCTCCTCCACTGCTCCTCAGATGACATCTCCATTTTCACCATCTCAAACGCCTTCGGATCTTTTCTGACGTTGTCATTCTCAATCTCTTCCTGGTTTTCTGAATTCCTCTATCCGATTTTTTAACGAGTTTAAAACAATTAAATAAAAGATACAATCAACGTTTATTCTCATTTTTATATTTCACAACTCCAACATTTGTTTTCATATTTGTGATTTTTGCAAAAAAAAAAAAAAAGAAAAGAAAAGAAAAAAATAAAAAAGGAAAAAAAGAAAGAAAATGAAAAAAGAAAGAAAGAAAGAAGAAGAAGCAACCAATCGGACAATGGGCTTATTATATTATTAACTTTTTATGAATATTATATTATTTTTGTTCCAAAAAGCATCAAAAATAAACAAACAAAATTAAAAACGTTTTTTTAAAAACAAATATTTAACCAGTTATCAACAATTTGAACTTCTGAATATCAAAAGTTCGATTGCAAGTTTCCAATTGACTGCTGTTTTAATAACCAATTCTGTTGTTGAAATTAACGTTTTAAAAAATTATCTGATTCTATTTGTTGTTCAAAAAGAATAAAAACAACAAAATATCATCATCCTATAAAAATTATCTGGATAAAAGAAAAATTGCCTCAAACCTGTTCTGAACAATGTGCTTTTAAAAAAACAAATATTTTTGAATCTCTTTATTGATTGCTTTTTTATTTATGTCTTATATGCATATATTGCATATCAAGCAATAACATCAAAATTGTGAAACAAGAGATTATGAAATAAATGCATATGAATAAACAATATCGTTTTATCAATTAATAAACAATAAAAAAAAATATACAAAGTTAAGAGTGCAAAATTTTTCCTTGAAACTTTTCTTTCATGGAAAGTGAACTCATTTTCTTATATAGCGCATCAAAACAAAGCGAACAAATCGGATTATCAACGAATGTATTTCGATCAAATGAATAATAATTTTTTTCATTTGATTTTTTAATCCACTTTTGTTTAAATTTAAAATTAATATCAATTAATTGTAAGAAATTCATTATGTTAAGAAATTTTGTAGTAAAAACGATGATTGCGCACTTTTTGGATAATAATTGAGAAATTGAGCAATTCGACAACGAAAGACTTATTCGACCGACACAATAATTTAAAAAATGAGTTGTCGCAAAGGCCTAGTTTTGAGTTATATCATTGTTAATAAACTTAACTTCTTAATGTTTTTGGTTGTTTTTTTGATATAAAACACTTCGTTATTTATTATTTTTTCCATTTCACAAAATGCCAATTCAACGAGAAAGAATTGTGAAGTTTGAATTTCCATTTTTCAATATTTTGAATAATAATTGTGAAACTGATTGTTATGAGTGTCACAAAATTTTTGTCATAAACTTTGTGATTTCAGGTTTATGATACAAAAAAAAAAAAAAAAAAAAAAAAAAAAAAAAAAAAAGACAGTAAGAAAAAAAGAAAGAAACATTCAAAAAATTGAGAAAAATATCATATAATATCGTGCTGACGAAATTCAAAAAGCAAAAACACCTTCCATAAAAATCAAAAGACCCATAACGAAACAGAATTCTTGAAAGATCAAACATATTTGTTGAATCGCTTGTTTGCAAGCAACAAGCAATTGCAGTTCACATAAAATAACAAGGAAATGGGAAATAAAGTTGATGCGATGAATCCTGATAAAGATGCATTTGGATATACAAAGGCAATGAGCTGGATCAAAAATAATAAAACAGACCCGCCTGAGTGGATGAGGCATGATGCCACACTTCGCAACAATAAAGGAATGACAATGGCTGTGATATGGATTGCAAATGTCAAAACAGAACCACCAGAATGGATGAGACACAACAATGAAGTTGTAGACAAGGAAGGACAGACAATGGCGATGCTATGGATAAGTCATGTGAAGACAGAACCACCAATTTGGATGAGACACGATATCACTCTTTGCAACAATAACGGATGGACAATGGCTATGATATGGATTGAAAATGTGAAAACAGATCCACCAGAATGGATGAGACATGACCCCGCACTTGCGAACAATGATGGCTGGACGATGGCCATGCTTTGGACTTATCATGTGAAAACAGAACCATCAGAATGGATGAGACATGACCCCGCACTTGCGAACGATGATGGCTGGACGATGGCCATGCTTTGGACTTATCATGTGAAAACAGATCCACCAGAATGGATGAGGCATGATATAACACTTGGCAATAAAGGCGGATGGACGATGGCCATGCTGTGGGCTTATCATGTTAAAACAGAACCACCAGAATGGATGAAGCATGATACTTCGCTTGTGAACAAAAATGGGTGTACAATGGCTATGAACTGGATTTCAGATGTGAAGACAGAACCACCAATTTGGCTGAGACACGATGCAGAGCTTAAGGATAGAAATGGAATGACTTTGGCCATGAATTGGATTATTTTGAAAGAAAATACTCCACCGGAATGGATGAGGCACGATCCTGCACTTGCGAACAATGATGGCTGGACGATGGCAATGCTGTGGATAAGTAAAGTTAAAACGGATGTTCTGGGATGGATGAGACATGACATCACCCTGCGCAACAAGGACGGATGGACGATGGCGATGATCTGGATTGAAAATGTGAAAACAAAGCCACCAGAATGGATGAGACATGATCCCGCACTTGCGAACAATGATGGCTGGACGATGGACATGCTGTGGATAAAGCACATCAAAACAGAGCCACCAGAATGGATGAAGGCGGACAATGTGGCTCACGATAAAAAAAAGAGAAGAGAGGGAACGAACTGTGAAAATGAAAGAAAATGTGAAAGCTTGGAGGGAGGAAAGGAGGAAGCGAAAGTTTTTGACAGAAATGGAAGAACAGATGCGATGAACTGGATTGTTGAAAACAAAGCAGAGCCTCCAGAGGAAA